>NW_027176263.1:6317096-6904596 GCF_023349555.1 Cebidichthys violaceus
TGACGGGAAGGTGCCTCAATATGAGCAATCAATCGTAAGAAAATGCCTTATTTCCCAAGAGCTGGGGAGATGGAGGAGGATGGGACTTTAAGGATGAGTGAGTGAGAGTGACAACCCTGTCTGGAATGCCTTTGTCTGCATAGGCTAATATTTGCTCTTGGATTTTGCTTTTTCCCCTTCTCTTATTTGCTGTTGACAGAGAGGAATGAAAAGGCAGATAGCCAACGGGTTACCTAGTAGCAAGACTTTTGTGTGTGCATGTGTGTCTTGCCAGCAGGTTCCCAAGCAGCAGGTGGTGAGCAGAGGCAGAATATCGAGTTAAGGAATCCTGTTTGCTGCTCAAAAGTTGCTGCTACTTTCCCATTAACCCTGCTAAGAACCACAAACAAATACCAAACACGCACCAGTAATGTGTGTGAGAGAGAGACAGGTAGAAAAGGATGAAGACATACAAACTCCTTACACTTGGTGCCAAGCGCCCCCCTCCACCTCCATCCCCTCCCCTCACTCCTCTCCCCTCCTGGGGAGTCAGGGGTTGCGGCAGCCTGGGTGTGAGCCTGCAGGCCAGTCTCACAGCGGGCCAGTCATGGCAGCGGCACTTTGATGTCTTTGTGGAGAGACTCCGTGCCTCATGTCCACGCTCATTAACTTTGTCAATGACGGATCAATGTGAGCCTGCAGAACGTTGCGCTGCCTCAAAATTACAGCCTATTTACCATTCTGGGTCTGAGTCTGGACTGGGCTTGGTATCGCCCTGAACAAACAATACAACCAGAGACGGAGAGACTGTTTGATAGCACCCATTTAACAAGAGTAGCCCCCTCACACATGCAAGGAGGATATTGCTCCACTTAACTCTGGCATCCCCACTTCCTCCGGCTTAATGCTCACAGACAGTAGTCACATCTCTTTACATCCTGTAGTTTCCCCGTTTAATGATTAGGACATTACGGCCCTTCTATCTTTTTGCACCCTAATGTCAGTCAGACAGATGCAGCCGACCAGAGAGCTAAAACATGAGAGCAGTTCAGGCTTGTCTCTCACAACATGACCCACATTGTCAAGATCGAGCAATTAGCACCTTTAAACCACTTCTAGAATCTTACCCCTGTCTCCCGTGTCTTTTATTTACCACTACAATTTTTACTGCTTCTCCCTGCTTTTTGATGGTCTGCTACTTTAAGTCAAGTGGGGTAAACGAGAATCTCTATTGCAGTCTGTCTGGGAGAAAAGGTTAATGCTGTTAAGAGGAAACAAACAGTTCTTTCTCACCCAATCTGCCCATCATTGGGTGCCAAGTGATACTTTATTCAGCAGTTTAGTAGTTTTCATTAACGTCTTACAAGATCAAAACCTAAAGTCTAAAAAAAAGTTATAAAAAATAAATCTGAACAATAATATGTAAACATTTGATGGCCTTGTTTCACCGGCATGATGATATTTAAAAAAAAATGTTTTATTAATATAGTTTTTTATATTTTTTTTTTACCCTAAGAAGTTGAAGAATGTTCTCAACTCATAACCAACGTAATAATGAAACCGATCTAAAAGCATGAAAATCCTCTAAATTAATACAAGATGTATTTAACTCAAAAGTGGCACTGCAGTTAGTGATACGCACTGAAATCTCTGCTGCATCCACATGGAATTGCTCATGCTCATCGCATACCCGACACATGGAATGCCCCTCGCACACGAACACACATAAACATGCTCTGAGTAACCATATACACAATATGTGCACACACAAACAAGTTTTCACATAGCAATGCACATTCACATATGCGCAGTTCGCACACTCAAACACACACACAAAGCCTGGTGCACACAGCCAGAGAGATCATCTGTACTCTAAATATTTAAAAAGACTATTCCTCTGTCTGTAATTAAAACCACTGCAGCGTTCCAAAGCTGTATCCCCTACCATCAACCCATTCCTCTCTCTCTCCTCCATCTCCTTCTAGTCGGTTGTTCTCTTCTTCCTTCCACCATTCTGACCTTTGCTTAGAAATGGGAAGTTTGAAAAAACAATGAAATGAAACTGTGGAAATCCTCTGTGCAACAACGGCCATCTCCTTGACACCCATGAACCCTTCTCTCTCTCATGAGCACCCCGCCACCACCACCTCTCATTTTCTCTCACAGCTCGTCTGGAATGGCATCAGTTAATTTACCGGAGGGAGAAAGTTAAAGGTCAGGTTTTGTCTGAAAGGTACGCAGTCGTCTCTCTTGAGGAGGTGGTTGTCTTTCCTGAGAGAAGTAATGATATATTAGGCCAGCCCGCAGAGCAAACACAGGAACCGTGAGTCAGCGCCACACACTGTTTGCTTACAAAACTCATGGGCTTCTGTCATGCCCGGTCCTGTGGGGATGCCGGGGGTAAATCCTCTCCCTGCCCCACCGCTTCCTCCCATTAGAATTTGCCCAAATCCTGCCTTTATCACTGTGTTTGCTCTGCTGAGCTCACTAATGCTCTCCAGCCTATCTCACAAGGTAGGTGTTTATATGCATGTGTGTTTACTTTGGCCTGTAAAGTAATGAGAGCAATGTGATGAAGGCCTGGGAGTGGGAACACACACTTAGAGGCTCACAGGACAGACATGTTCCTGGAGAGGAGAGCAACAGTACATACCTCAGCTCTAGTACAGATGCAGCTTGTGCGCTTGAGTTTGTGTGTGTATGTGCGGAGTTGTAAACAAGCACTTCTCATGAAGTTGAGATGGTCTACAGAGAGCTGCTCTCATTTCAAACATCATTTATTTATTAGCCCCCTGTGTGGGACAGACACACACACAGTCACACGCGCAAGCAGTGACAGAAATTCTGCAGTTTATTCCATCACGCACCAGAGATCAACCTCATTCCCTCACCCTTTTCTTTCCGCCCCCTCCCTCGTCCCTTCCTTGAAATCGATGGAGTGTTTTGTCACCCAATGCTGCATTTCGTGCAATATTCATCTGAAGAAAAAAGCTCATCTCACACTCAATGAATTTTCATAAACTCAGTTTGCCGCTGATTGGTAAATGAAGGGCTACAGGCTTGACACACATGCACGTACGGGCACACACCAACAACCCCATTATCCAAGCTTCAGGCGAGGGCTTTGTTTCCTACCATTGGAATCTGACAGTGATTTATGGAGAAGGGGAGTCACACTACACCCTGATACACACAGCAACACAAAGCAAGGTTACTGGCCCAAACATGGGTACAAAGAAAGGTTACCGCTCCACCAACAAAGCTACACTGACAGCAATGCACGCTGCGGTCCAGGGTCAACACCACATCAATGCAGCCCAATGGCTGAATTCAGCCGACCCACTAAATTAATGCGTTGGCCACTTTCAATAACGTGTTTTGATGAATTCCATGGATATGAATCTCTTTGCCTCCCCGCTCAATGATTCCTTAATGACTCCTCCGGAAACTGCGTGAGGTTTGGAAAAAGCAGAACTGACTCTCCCGCTGTCATACTGAGTCCAAGTTTATGTGCCAGTTTCTGGAGTCATTTTCTGCTGCATTACCACTGCGGTTTTGTCAGAGTGGTGAACCCTGAGAGGCCAGACACACCCTGCCTCTCAACGCAGGTATGCCCTCCGCAGTGCCAGGCTTTCTTCTTTTCCTTCTGCGTGGGCATGTTAGATCATCTTTTATCTGCTATCAGTTACAGCTCAGGTGAGGACAACACATTCCTTCTGACTCATTAGGAGTGTTGAGAACTCAAGGCAGAGATTTGGCTGGTAATCTGCAACAATTGTAGCTCCACCGTTGGTTTTGGAACACACACATGCAGACCCTGCAGGGGGGAAACTAATTCTCGAGGGAATACTTTTTTTTCTACACAGTAACCACAGATCATTTTTGCAGCGCATTGAAAATTCCATTCAGGGTGCCACTTTGTTGCTACTAACATTCTTGCCGGGACAAAACAGCAAGCTGTGATACATTGTCTTGTGATGTCAGGAAAAAAAACAAGGAAGAGATAAAGGGAGCGGGACAGACAGATGGGGGGCAGAAGGAAGAGGAAAAGTTTGCGTGTCTCATGCGTTTAAAGTTGGATAAAGGACATGAAACACTCACTGATGACTCACAGACACATAACATTGACAGTGACTCATCCTTTATAAACCTTAATTTGGGGGCAAAAAGCTCATTCCTGGTTTTGCTCTAAGGGCTCAAGGATGCACGACAGAATCTAATGATATCAGAGAACAGGCCTCTGCAACGAATCACGCAGTCACATAGATGATATAGACGATTGAGAGAGGGGGAGAAAGAGGGAGGGAGAGAGAGGAATAGAGGCTAGAATGGGCCTCATTTGAATAACAGTTAATTTTCAAAAAATGTTCCTCTCCATTTTGATGAGTGCTTCAGCTATGGCAACAATAGTATAGGTTTATGTGTGTGTGTGTGTGTGTGTGTGTGTGTGTGTGTGTGTGTGTGTGTGTGTGTGTGTGTGTGTGTGTTTGGTTGAGGTTTATGAAAGCCACTCCAGGGCTCTCCAAGGCCGGCCAGCCACGACCAGCTTGACGATTGAGGATCGGAATTCAGAAGGGCGGTTGACAAAGAGGCTCTCCCCCGGTGTGTATTTTATAGAATGAGAGAAACACATAGACGGAAAGAAAGAAATAGTGAGAGAGAGAGTGAGAGAGAGTGAGAGAGTGAGAGAGTAAGAGGGTAAGAGAGTAAGAGACTAATAGAGTAAGAGAGAAAGAGAGAGAGACAAAAAAGAGAGCAGGTGTGAGTGCATGAAACAGCATTGACAACTCAAAGACAGTGGTCTATTCAGGGTTGCGTAATTGCCGTTACAGTGGCTGCTTGTTTCTTTAATTTCCTCTTTAGAGCGATACGGCAGCTCTTGTGTTACACATTAATTATGTTTTCTGGGATCCCCTCTCTGCCCCTCCCCCTCCCTGTTGACTGACAGCCCGGCTGCCTCCTGGCCCAGCCTGGCTTGGAGCAGGGGAGTGGGTGACTGAATAGGCTAATAAATGGTGAAGGAGGGGTTGGTCACACCCCATCCTATTGTACCAGCGCTGTCACGCCTGACCCTTAACCAAACACACACACCAGTCACACACACACTTTGATGGGTAACAATGTGTGCACACAACCTTGGACGTAGTCTCACTCACACACACACACACACACACACACACACACACACACACACACACACACACCTTCACATCACCTCTGTCAGCCCTGACCCCATACCAAATACCCCGGCTCCCCCCTGTATCCAAGGTGACCAAATGAGGCCCCAGCTATCGCTTAGCAACCACGGAACAATGAGCTCCAAGGAGACGGAATGGCTTGAGCAAAGGGCAGGCTATTCTCTGGAGATGGAGGGAGGGATGGTAGCCGAGGTGGGGAGAGGAGAGAACGAGGGGTGATGGGAATGGTGTTGGGACACATCTTTAACCATGTCACAAAGAGGGGTGCCTCCCTGGGAAACAAGGCTGTGCTTATCTAACCCCGCAGCACGTCTCCGTTCAACTCTGCTCTGATCACCTCACCCTCACAACTTGTAAAAAAAATAAAACTATTTGACTTCTACCTTTTTTTTTTTCCACATCCGCACAAAGTATGAGGTGAGGCCGGGAGTAAAGCCAGAAAAGCAAAAAGCAGAGAAATTTAAAACATTACGTAATCCGCTGTTCCTTTCTCTGTGACGAGACGAGACATCTGTCAAACAAAATATCTTTATTATGCTACACAGACTAACTCAGGACTGACAGCATAATGACAACTTCCACATCCCCTACAGTCGCCTAGGCAATTCTTTTTTAACTAATTAGATTGCTGACACCAACATCCTGAAGCTTTGACTTTAGAGTTCTTTTTGACTTTAGAGTTCTCCATCTATCTGCCTTTGGAGGAACAAGGGTGTTAACACAGATGTATCACCATCTTTCAGCTGTCTATATCCAGAAACGCAGGTAGGAAGGTGAATGAGGGTGAGATTGCCGAGGGGCCAAATGCAGCACAACAACACTCTGCCAATACAGTCTCCATAGAAACTATTAGGAGCTACACTATAAAAAGACGAAAGAATAAGTAGAACGACAAACCTGCCCAAATAACTGGCTCCCTCTGTAATGAGTTCACTGATACATTTATCACATATCCACCTTTGATCAGATTTCTGCCAGTATCTCATGCCAAAGTTTCTGGCAGTGAAAGCAACTCCTATTATAGGTATCGTCTTGCTCCATGAACCACAATCAAAGATGTTTTAACAATTAAGTCATGAGAAAGAGTTGTGCAGGGGGGAGGGGAGGAAAGAGAGAGGAAATAAAATGGGTAAAACGAGTGTTGAGGAAGTGTGGAGGGCTGTCCGGCACCAGTCTGTTAGCTTGTTCATGTGAAAACCCTTTGTTAGCCATGAATGGCCTCTTCTCTTTTTACAACAGCTTCATGAAGTGGAACCTGGGCATATCCCCTCTGCTCACATACACCAACACAGAGCAAGAATCGGATGCTTTCCACTGTTTCATGACATTATAATTGAATATCTTTGGCTGCTGACTGTTGGTCAGAGAAAACAAGCAATTTAAAGACGTCAACTTTGGCTTTGTGAAAATGTGATGGGCATTTCTCACTGTTTGTTACAGACAAAACACTAAATGAATCAGTAATGATCATTAGTTGCAACCCTAGCACGCATGAACATAGCAGCCATAAAGTGGCCTAAAAGTCAGAGGTAATCCCCGTCTGTGGGCCTAATGAAGGTGTCAGGGGGAGGCAGCAATAATGGTGTGTGGCTATGCGTTACGGATTAATAGACACACACATACACACACACACACACACAGATTGGTTTTGGTGGATTTAATCGGGGTAGACAAAGAGGATTTAAGGAGTGGCGATGCTCCTTTAGGCAAATCAAAGAGCATCAGACTTTGTTCAAATATCCCTCTGTTGCTCTTTCTGTGTCCCTGGACTTATTCAGATGGCAATTTTATGAAGTGTTGACACACTCAAAGAGCAAGCAGAGAGGAGTAATAGAAAATGTTGTATGAGGTTGTGTGTCTGCCATCGATTTCTGGCCTATGCCGTTGCCCTGCTTAAAGCATCTGACCTTCTGTGGCCTGTAAATATCGGGAAAGGTCTCTGGGATAATGTATTGGACAGAGGAATGCTATAACTTTCACAGACTATAATGATTTGCCCCGTTCTTTGACCGTATTGTGTGTCTCTGTGTCTGGCTGGGACACTCTTGACTTCATGGGAACTGTCTGCATCTCCAGGTCTGGTCTGGTCTTGGGTTGACCTATTACTCTTCTATTCTACAAGCCACAATCCATTGCTGGTAATATCCACTCCACTAACACCAGCACCAGCACCAACAACACCCCCTCCAGCCATCGGCTTGATCTCCACATGAAAGGGCCTGCAAGCTCATTACCACAGCCTGGGGCTAACCAGGGCCTCCAGTCTCCAGGCCCTTTATAAGTCAGGGAGGTTGGAGAAATTCAGTAAGGAGGGAAGAGGAATAAAAAAAGAGAGCTCATATAGGGCTTGCCATCCAGGCAGCCAGGTGTTAAAGATACAGATAAGACGCAGGGAGGAAGTAAAAGAGGGGGAGGAAAGGGAAGCGATAAGAAAGGTATAGGACAACGTAGATGACAGAGAGGAAGTGAGGTACAGTAAAAGGGGCAGGGGGGATGATAGAAGGAAAATGAGGAAAGCTGAAAGAGGGAGGAGGCTTTCTACTCCTATCTCTGAGCCGTGTTTCATCATCCATAGGGCCCCAGTGTCACATTTAGGCCTCCTCCAGCAGAGTCCAGCTTTGAAGTGATAATGGAGCTTTTGGCTAATGCTCCACTGCAGGTGCCCCTGGCTCTTTCTCCCTCTCTGTATCCCAGCACAGCCACATAGATGAGAGGAGATGAGAATCCTTTCAAAGTCTACAGATGAGGCCAATCTTTTTCTTTCTCTTGCTTTATCTGCCAACCCCACTTACTCTATCCCCACACTATTTATTGCTTCCCAGGCACCGACTGTCACTTTCAGGTCCTTCTATTGCCCTCTAACTCATTTTACCCGCTTTCCACCCCTCTCATTCTCTGTCTATTTACTTGATTGAATTGCAGCGCTACACTGGATTTGGGTGGAAGGGATTTTAAACTACCTGAAAAAACAATTTAAAGTTTACAAGGGAACTTTCCGAGCTGCATAAATAATAAATCAAATGTGAAATAGGATATCCATGGCATGAAATTATTACAAAAGATGCTTGATATTCCTCACCTGCCAAACAATTTCTCTTTCGCTGCTCTCCTCTCTTTCTTTCTTTGTGCTTTCCAACTGTACCTCCCATCTCTCTGTGACTCCCTCCTTCTCAATCAATAATGCCTCTCTCCTCATCGTGCCCTCTGAGGTGTCAGATTGGTGTGACTGCATGCCCTGCTAGAGTTACAATGCACAACAGGTACAACACACACAAACACACACACACATAGATCTGGCTGCTTCTCAGATGTAACGCTCATTTCTGGAAGTTTTCCTTGGGTGGGGCAGGTGTGTGCATGTGTGTGTGTATACTAGTTCAAACAGTGGGGAAGGGGAATCGATACCATACCCCAGCGATTTCCTGTTATACTGTACAAAGAGAAGGAAAGACACCCCCTGCACAGAGAAACACACTGTTTCTCACCAAAACATATCTCCACAGTGGGCATACACATACGCTCTGGGTCTAATGAGATCACCGCTTCATGCTGTGATGCCAGCAGGAAAGTATTGTGAGAGGGAGTGAATATTGGAAACAGATAGGCATTTGTACTGGAATTCACTTTTTCCCCTTTGCTGTACTCACCGGAGCTGCAAAGCTCAATATGTATTTTTACTGGAATGTGGGCAGCCCACTTACTAAAGCAGACAAGTGTCTTTTGTTTACTGAGAAAGTAGGATGTCTGAGGAGAGTGCAGAGCACAGAGGCACAGGATAAAAGGTGCTGGTTGGATTCAACATCTTAAACAGTTGAATGCATGTTTCAACTATATTTTCCAGGTGCTGCGCCTGTTTGTCTTTTTCCACAAGTCATACTGAGTATGTATATATGCACACATAACTAATTACTGTGAATAATCATATGTGGGTAAACAGGTTGATTTCAGTGTTTATATGACTCAGAGTACCAGCTGTTTGTTTGAAAGTGAATATACAGTCTAATAGGGTGTCTGGTGGCTAACAAAAAAGTTGTATGAATTATTAGCAGAGAACCTTAATGCATGCTCTACTTTAGATTTGATGCACTACTGATGATCACTTTTTTGTTTATATTTTATGTCAGCAACCGTGAATTATACAAAAACTATGAAAATGTTGACACATTAAAATGACTAGGCTATTCGGTCCTGCTAAGATAAGTGATCAGAAGTTGCTTTTGTAGCACTAGAAATAATAGATGATGGTACACACAATTTTTTCTCTAATGTATTTGAGGCAGAAGTTGGAGTTGCAATCGCGATACCTAAATATCAAAATACAAAACCAGTATGCTTATGCATTGGAGAGTTCGGTTGCTATTGATGCTAGAGTTTTACAGCACTTGATGTACTTTTTATGAATAAAGTCAAATAAAAAAAAATGTAAAATCAAATCTTTAATATCAGAAGGATTACCTGGTTGATCTGTTTATACACAATGCCATGATTTTGTCATAACTGCAATGCATCTAAATGCACTCTCTATATATAAAACATGGAAGCTTCCACAGCACAACCTCAGTCCACAACTGCTAATTAGCAGCTCTATTGGAGCTGTAGGAGGGAGGTGGCGCACCTCAACAGCAGTTGCAGAAGGACAAACGTTGCCTCATTCGCTTCGCCAACAAAGACTCCTCTAGCTGAGATTCAATCCAGCAAACCTGTTTTCACTAGTTTGCGTCTTTCACCATAAGCCTGCAACATCTTAACCTCATTAACCTCGAGGGCGCACAAGGAGTCGTCTTTATACAGTGAAACACTCAGTCACCAAGTTTAGCTGCTATGTGCAGCCTGTGGAGTCGCATGAACAAAAGGCCTGGAGGTGAGCTAAGTATAAAGCCCTAAGAATGGACCTGCTCACCTCAGACAGAGAGGAGACAGAGCCTACAGTTCACACACACACACACACACACACACACATATATACAAACAAAGTAGAAATATGGCCACGGGGAAGAGGAAGGAGTTTAACCCAAGACTCTCCTTCCAGAGGATAAAGGGATGCGTCTAAAGCCTATAATTACATATGCACACACATAACTAAAAATCCAAAAATCTCTTTCCATCCGATGCACCACACTTTTCCAAAGCAATTGGATCAGATCTCACTCAGAAAATATTATTTTTGAACCATTTCACCTCCCAACTCTTTGTGCTTCTGTGTCTTCCTCTCGCTCAGAAAAGGTTAAAAGCCTGAGTCCGAGCCCTGCAGAGCATTGGTTGCTAATCAGCAGGAGGTGGGCAAAGTATGTGCAGTGGTATTTGTGTGATTGCATGTGTGTGTGTGTGTGTGTGTGTGTGTGTGTGTGTAGGCATAATTTGCCCTGCAGTTTGTTTGTTTGTTCTTTTTAAATCTCAGAGACAGAGCCCGAGGCCACAGGATAGGGCTGGAACAACCATTTACAGTACGCGTGTGGGTTTGCAGGGCATGTGTTAGGCAACACATGCGCATGTGTGGGTAGATTGCTTCTTCCTGCTTTGGAGGATGTTGGGGAAGGGTTTCGATCCCCCTCTCCCCTTCCCGCTCTAGAGTGGAGAGGTTGTTTGGGTCTGCTTGGGTCACTTCCAACACTGACATCCAGGATCTCAAGTCAGGAACCTAACAGCTCATAACAAGAGATTTTACACAGACACTAAAGTCTTCCTGCTAAGCTCCACACACACGGCACTCGCACATGATGATCCAGAGCAGATATTGTTGATCGAAACCCCAGATCTTGAACAGAACTGTAACGAGATGGACAGATGCACTGAGTGAGGGAAACACCTATTGCAGGGAGATTGCACTCTATTAAGCATGTGATGAATGAGCTGGATTTTTCATTCTGATGGCTGCATTCATACGCCATGCTGCTTAGGTGTACAGACCCATTATGCACACATTCGTCCACTGAGCATGTGTTCATACACACATGCGCGCACGCACACACACACACACACATACACACACAAGCTGGACAACCCGACTAGCGCTATATGGGTTGTTATTCCTGGCTGGAATTGCAGCATTCCACAAGCCCCTGCTTGGAAATTCCAAGGAGTGTGTGCGTGTGTCTGTCTGTGCGTGTGTGTGTGTGTGTGTGTGTGTGTGTGTGTGTGTGTGTGTGTGTGTGTGTGTGTGTGTGTGTGTGTCTGTCTGTGCGAGGACATGAGAGCTGCCTTTTCCTCCCGTGTGTGTCAGTTCCAATCTGTACCAGGCAAAGCCAGCCGTCACAGAGGCAAAGTGTCGGCAGCGGCACAGAGAGGAGGAGGAGGCCTCCTTCGGCAGCTCTGCGAGTGAAATCCCTGTGTGTGTATACTCATGACGGATCTAGACCACACTGTGATGTCTTATTCATGCCATATCAATTCATAATGACCAGACCAGTCCCCAATGTTGAGACATACATGCGCACACACACACGTGTATGATTGAGACGGTCATTGCAGAAAAACTTAAGTGTGTGTGTGCGTGCATGTTAGCTTCTACAAATATTTAGAGCACCAGAGGTTGTATGGGTGAGTATGTAGAGCAGTGTGTACCAGACGCTGGACATACACACACACACAAAACAGCACTGATGTCCCAGCGCTTTAGTGTGAATATTTAACAAGCTTCAATCCATCTGTTCAATTATTCATGAGGAAGGACACAGAATCGTTAGTAAATATAAACACCGCTGTTTGTCTCCTGCTTTCGCCGCAACTTTGCTCCTGTCTTTTGCACCTCTGACCAGCTCGCTCTCTCTTCTTTGACTTTCTTCTTCTTCTTCTGTCTCTTTTTTTTTTGGCTTTCTCTCCAGCTCCCTTTGTGCTGTGGTTGTGAATATTTCAGATGGTGGAGTGGTTTTTAAATTACCCCCTTTTGGCTTCCGCTCTCCTCACATGGTTTGGTCTGCATTTCTCTCTCACACACGGTCCGACTCGTAAAGAAAACAGCGACAAGCCATAAAAGCCACTTTTACCAGCTGACAAGGACACGGCCAGGAAGAGGGACAGGGGCACGGAGTTAAGGCCTGCCAGGTATTTTTCGGTTGGCCGCCAGGTCAGATATTTCATGCCCCTGCAAAAAACTCTGCCCTGCATTTAGAAAGTTAGAAGTTAAAGTGTCCATTAGCCAAAATTAGGAACAGCTTCCACGCCAAATACCTTTGGTTTTATTTATCCAGGTTTTAAAATGTCTCTGCATTCTACCCCCAGGATGATTTTTTTTTGTTGGTGGTGTTCAAAGCATTGCAAACTCACATTTAAAAAATTCAGCAACTTTCCCTGTCCCTGTTACTCTCAATAATCCACAGACATCAAAGGGAAACATTTTGAGTTCTACCAGAGAAAAAACATGTTGCTGTTTTCTGTGTTCTGAGCAACTCAGAAATGGAAATCTCCAAAAAATGTATTAACTAAACCAAAATTACTTGTAACGGTATTAAACCACTGGTTGTAAGTAACAAACATTTGTGGGTGATCCAACCCTTTAAGTAGCCAGTTTCTCCGATGCAGGTATTTCGCTAAAGTGAACTTTACTCAGTAAAGTCTCTGTCAGTGTTTACTTAGTGTCAGACAAATCACAGTCAAGAAATCAGGATGTCGGCCATCGATGGCACAGAAACCTACTGATGAAGACGGGTTGCTATGGGGATTGCTGCCAAGTGGGGGCCCAAGCGTTCCTCTGAGGGAGAGAGAGAGACCTAGCACGTCGAAGGAGGTCATTCATAAGCAGAGACAAAGACAAGGAAACGACAAGACCAGCTTGGGCCATTAACAGCCTGCCAGACACACATGCATGCACACACACACGCACGTACGCACGTACACACGCATACACACACACACACACACACACACACACACACACACACACACACACACACACACACACACACACACACACACACACACACACACACACTGCACAGTATTCTACAAACACTTAAAAGAAGTCACGAGGAGAAAGAAAACCTCATTCATGTCAAGTCTTTCAGCCAATCATACACAAAAAGTCAAAAGTTGAAAGAGTTAATTTGCTGGCTTTGTGGCACAAAAAGTTTTGGATCACCAGAGCGAGTTTACAAGTCTATCACATGCAAAGGGGAAAATACAAGGTATTGAATGGTAACAAAGTCAAAACAAGTAGGAATACTAAAACAGAGAGATGATTTATAGATTTAATGATAGTGCACATTATTTATTCTAGACCTCCTTCCCACAAACAATTATTTCTTCTCACACTGAGCTACCGTTCCCTAAGCATCAGGCGATCAACAAACAGAAAACACAGCATCCCTCCAACACAAACACAGAACAGGCAGTTCCGCATCAACACATAGTTGAAGCGGCTCTTTTATCTACAGTCAAAGCCATATAAAGAACGTAATCCCTCGTGTGTGCCTGCCATCCACACATTAGCACACAGAGATGTAATTATAGTGTTATTCTTTGTGTGTTTGTGCCTAATTGGTGTTATTTACATTTTCCCTCTTTTTCTCTCTCTCGTGAGTGTGCGCATATGCATGTGTGTCACCCAGCCAGTATTTCAGCGTGTTTGTTTGGGGTTTGTGTATATCAGCATACCAGTAGTCAAGAATTAACATGAAAATTAAAGACCTTAGAGAAGAGTGAGATCCTCACTCCAATCCTTTGCCAGGGCTTCCTCAGCTCCCCTGTAGTGCAGGTACTACCACACCCTTCCCTCCTCCCTCCCCTATACCTCCCGGGGAGATACACAAGGGAAAACCTCTCTTAACCGTCCCCTCACCCGACCACGTGATATTGCACGTTAGCCATTAATGAAAGCAACACCCCTTCAAACAAGCTTGTGTTGTTGCCGGCATTTGTTTGTGGCGGCAACAAGCAACATGGTAATCGAAAAACTGCAAAACACCTCTTCTCCTCCACCTCCCTCAACCCCCCATCCTGAGCGCAAACCAGATGCTATTCCCCGGGGCCAGCTATCAGGCTAACTGCTCTGCACTCCTCCAACTCTGCTCACCTATCCCTCTGTTTTTCCTCCATCCCGCGGTCCTTCCTTCCTCCTGCTCTCCCACTGCGAAAAGACACTAATTACAGACATGGATGAGTAGATTACAGATCTGAAGTGCAGTGGAAGTGGGATGAGGAGAAGTCAGGGGTGGTGGGCTGGGGGCAACAGGTCGTTAACAGTGATGAATGCAACTCTATTTTCACTGTTATTGTTCACGGATGTTCTGCGCAGCGCCTCTCACCTCTGCGCTGCCGTTCCCATGCCTTCTCGTTGATGCCATCCATCACAGGCAGCTTTAACTAACTCTAACTATCTCTAATCATCTCTAATCAATTCCAATTATCTCTCCTCTGCCCCTCATGCATCAGTGTCACTGGTATCTCTCAGGCATGGGAAGAGACAGAGGAGCGGGGGTGTAGATAAAGAGGTAGCTTTTCAGAACAGAAAGCAGAATATTTGTGCACTATTTTAATTATCTGTTCTGTAAATTAAACAAGACATACATACTGAGGTTTGATCTTTGGCAGAATTATTTTAAGGTTAAAAAGTTATTTCTAACTATAATTTTTTTTCTTTTCTCTATTAGTATGTTTTAGTAGCAGTATTTTTCAATAAATGTTATAGCAAGAACACTTGCATCAATTCTCTATCATCCCTTTGTAGTGGAAACGCATTACCCTGTTAGTGTAATGACTGCATGGGAGTGAATAAAAACTCCCCACAAATCAACAGTCCTCTGCTCATTTAACCAACAGCCTTTCATCAACCCGGCTAGCTTTTCCTCAAAAGTTTAATGAGAGTAACAATCTCATCTGTTATCCCTCCCACCTCTATCCGCTACATCCCTCTTTATGTTTGTCCTCTCTGCGGGATGTCTACGACAAAAAGCCACTTTGTTATACAAAGCCTTTTCTCAAACCCTCGCTCCAGAATGAGCAAAAAGAGGGAAAAAGAGGGGAGTCGAAGAGACGCAGAGCAAGAGTGTAAAAAGTCTAGAAAAAGGGAAGCGGGGCAATTAATCCTCCATCCAAGAGAAGAGAAACCATCTGGGTTAGCGCTCCACCTGAGGGCAGCGGGCTTTCACGTTAACCTCTCTTGTTAGGATCATAAAGGCAGACTCTAACAAGCCCTGGTAAGCACTTTGAGCAAGTGCAAAGACACACACACACACAGAGAGACAGACATACATATGCAACCATAGACTCTCTTTCTCTTTGTCTCTCTCTCTGTCATCCTCAGACACATGCACACACGCACACTCACACACAAATAACGCGCAATTCTTCCCCTGGGAGCTGAGAACCTTTTAAGTCCATTAAAAGCTGCAAGCTTGAGCGAGACAAGGCTGTAACCTAACCGCATCAGACTGGAACCAGAATCTACGGTGTGGCCCAGACACATCGTTCTGGAGTTAAGAAACACATTAGGAAAAACCATTGTCTTCTACTGCTCTTCCTGATCCCATGCTACTAGATCTGATTTTTAACAAGCACTAGAAGTCTTTCATAAAGTAGCAATTGTCATTCAGGGACCATTCGAGTCTGTGGCCCAGGATTGTACATTTGCTTTAACTGCTGAAGAATGTACGGCATTTCCACACCTGAAAAGCTTTAAGTTCCATTACAGTTCCCTTTTATCCAGCCAAGGATAAAGTACAAATGAGTGTATACACAGGCACATATCGAATCGATTAAGCAATGTTAAACAAAGTCTCATTCTCCAGAACGTGGCAGAAAAGCCAGCGCTAGGTTTAGAATAATGAGCGTGAAGTTAGATTGGATGAAACAGGGGAGCTGTGTTAGCACAATCCTCTGGCTGTTGGCAGAGCACGCTGCTCCAAATGGACTAATCACGCTTGTTCAAGGCCATTCGCTGGTCTGGAAGGCCTCGGTCTGCTCTTTGTCTGTTACAGCTAGACAACCTAGGGCTGCTCAGTGTAAGTGAGCCACAAGCAGGATAGCCTTGCACCCAAAGGATGACGCTTTGCCCTCAAGCCCCACAGGTTGGTTTTGGTTTAATGATAGATGACGTGAGGAGACAGTTGTGAGGAAGTGACAGATAGATTCAAGATGGTGTTAAAAATCAAACACGAGATAAACAGATGGAGGGCTGAGGCCAGGATCATAGGTTGGTAGTACCACTTTGTGGATTGAAGGGAAGGAAATGATTTTTCCACGTCGCACTGTTCCATTATTCCCAGATGCTCCAGGTAATCTGAACTGGAATAATGGGAGCTGGAATGATCAGCTAGCAACGACACTGATTATCCCGAAGAAAGGACAAAAATAACATTTAGCGCTGTTGTAGATGGGGTTATGAATTTAGCATTACTGTGGGATTTTCTCACTGCATGGGGCACATGGGTGTAAGGATGTGTGCGTGTGAGACAGTACTGGACTGGCTTTAAGTAGTGGAGATGATGACACATCTCATTCCTATGATGGAGGTATATGAGTCCACCAGCAGAGTGAGCTTTGGGGACTTCTCCTGTGACATAAAACGACCTCATTAGGTAACACAGACATCCTTTCACCTTGAACATAGTTCAAAGTCTAATGTGTCCCTCAGTTCCAGTCCCAATGTCACACCAACTCTCTGTCACCAGTGGATTCTCTCACAGACAGACTAGCACAGAGAAACTTGCCAAGATGACTTGGCACGAAGGCCCAACGATGTGCAAATAACTCAGATTTCTACTTATCCAGTTAATTTTGTTTTACAGACAGCAAGTACAGTGGAAATCCCAGTGTACACTTCACACACTTCACCTAATAAGTCTGAATGCTAATGAGACCTGCTGGCATTCCAGCAAAGTGCAATTGAAGCTTAACTGCTCTTTGATTGTGTTTAAACCAAACCAAACCGAAGCCAACATTCTTCAGACTTGTTGAGATCATGCTGTGCAGTATGTTGTTTTAGCACATACAATCTCTGAGCAACATTGGTGGCTTGCATAATAAAGAAAAGACAAAGAGAGGCGGCATGTGCACTGACAGAAAAGACAAAGCTGTGTGCTCAGTTGAAATAAAAAAGTTAATGTACTTACAGTCGAGATAGGGCAGGGTTCTTCTGAAACAGCAACTCAGGAAGCTGCTGCAGTTGATTACGGTTCAGCCGCCTGCGGCAGGGAAAACATATGATCAACCAGTGAGTTTGTGTGTGTGTCTATGCATGCGTGCCCTTGTGTAGGCTGTGAATAATTTCTGCTGGCTGCCATAGAATCGGCTTAGCCACAGGCTATTGTGTTTCAGTGCGCTATGAATGTCACATAAATATCCAACTAAAAGTTCAGGGGAATTAAACTTCTAGTCGGAGACAGCGCCGTAAATTATCTCTGCACAGTTAAATTACGATGCTGCGCCGAGTAAAATTCAGTGCTCTGCTGACTTTCCCAGAGTAACAGAATAGCAACATTCCCATTCAAACAAGTGAATTACATCCACCAGTTATCTGAGCATGAAGAGATTTTATCTGGAGCGAACTATCAAAACAAGATGTTTCTAAATAAAATTAAGAGAAATGGATGAGCCTATTCAAGCCCAAGGAAGCACCGACAGGAAAGGTGGTTGGCAACAGACTCCATGTCAAACAACTAAGGTCTAAGACTGGCAGGCTTTATGCAAATACAACAATTAAGTCAATGAGGAACAGACTGTTGCTAATCTGTTGGAAACCACAACTCTCTTCTCCCTGAATGGCCCATTGGAGGCACATGGGAGTGAATGCAGCGGCTGTGGCACAGAGAGGCTGCAAATCTGAAAGGCAGGCAGCTGCCATTCCTTCGGACACATTCAGACAGATGTTGGGACCTGAGCCACTCACTGTATACAATGAGAAGAGTGGTTGGCCAGCTGAGGTGGAGATTTAGTGTGTAATGGGCATTAATGGTCTACTGCCACTCCATTCAAACTAAACTGTACCTGCTGGTGGGGTAGTGGCTTTTAAACATTAGAGAAACGAGCCGACTAATATCCACATTGGTCTGGCACACGGATACGTCTACCAAGTGTTCGGGATCCGCTGAATATGGAGGAGGAGAGGAGGGGAGCTGTACATGGCCTGGGGTTTGGTCATGTAAATTGTTAATGTGGGCTTCAGATTGGGGGAAAGTCTTTTATAAAATAACCGCTATGTGTGCATGACGGCATGTGTGCATAAAGTCATCTGCTGTGCAGGTTTCCATGTGGGTAACACTACTGATTTGCTAATGAGCTGGTTGAGGTGTGGTCGACTGTGTTTGTCTGTGTTTTCCCAGCCGTTTTACAAGCTGTCGAGGAGTCCTGGTGCTGTCCAGATGAGCCAGGGTCTGCGGTGGGGGAGGCCTCTTAAGCCCACACATCCCACTGAGGGCATTCCTGTCAGGCAAAGCTAATAAAAAAAATACTCCCAGCCCACGCTGTACCCTCTCAGCACCACCCGACCACAATGAAATGACAGGGAAGAGCATCACACTTGATATACCATTTACGGCCCGTTCCTCCTGTTAGTCTCATTATACTGATGCACAATATTGAATACAGATCAGTAATGGCATTTTTATTTGAAGTTAAAGAAGAATTAAAATGTGTTATTTCTGGTCAGGCCATCTACTGACAACCCTGGGTGGTACTCACAGTCTCTCCAGCTCCTTCATGTCATCAAAAGCCCCACGCTCGATCACAGTAATCTGATTCTCCATCAGCTGCCTGCAGAGAGAGGACAGAAAGAGAGCCTCAGAGACGACATGATACAGTGTGGCTTTGACTTTTTTTATGAGTCTGTAAAAGGTCACTCAGGCTTTAACAAAGCAAAGGAGGCTTTGGGTGGCGGGCCTTCTTGCAGTATGTATATTCAAGCTGGGTGCAGTATATTATACATACACACACACACACACACACACACATAGAGGGCAGCGGTGTGGACTGAGGGCACAGTGTGGAATATTGGCAAAGGAAGCAGGAATAGCAGCCAGGAAAGTTTCTAAGGTGGTTCAGAGAGTGTGGGTCCAGGCTCTGGTGTGGTCCACTGGGTGTAGTGGCTGGGTGGAGACGAGACGAAAGGTAGGCAAGGGGTCAGAAAGTGTGAGAGGGGAAACTGAGGTAGGCTCCAAAGTTTTTACAATTGGCACAAGCAAGGGAAAGTAGGCTGTGTGTATATGTGTGCCTGTTGGATAGCATAGTTGGAGAGTATCAAATATGCAGGCAGGAGATCAAGGCTATTAGTCATACAAACATGGATGCACGCAAACATAAGGTCAGCACACACACAAGCAGGAACACATCCTTTCCTCAACTACATTGCCAAAGCTAATGCACAAGTTTGGATGGTTTTGGAAGTGTTACAATAACACAAGGCCAGGAAGGAGAGAAAAAAGTCCAACAGCTTTAGAAGCAACAAGAGCTTTCCTTCATTACGTATACAACTGTTCTGTGTTGAAGGCAAACCTCTCATGTCTCCTGTGAGGCCATGCAGCGCTGCAACTCAGCAGTCTGGGCTTCCTCCCCATCGAATATAAATGCTAATCACTGCTCGCACTCCATAAACATAGAGAGAAAAGTGCAATTCACCTCCGATCTCTTTCTCATGAATTTAGATGGAAGTGAATAAAATTGTGATGAGTATTTTTGAATTGAGAAAACTTTTTTACAGACAGTCTGAAGGCATGAAGCCTCCGGCTTTTCTATATCTTTCTTTCTATTTTTCAATTGTTTCTCTGTTGTATTGCTTTTCCTCTCTCTCACACTCACAGACACACACAGACACACACAGACACACACACACACACACACACACACACACACACACACACACACACACACACACACACTGCTGATGTAGACCAGCTAAGTACCCAGAGCCAGACAAATGGTGGTAAATCAGCTGTGTTGATTTTAGACTGACAGGATATATGGCAGCTGACTGTAAAGATAAACCTCTGTTCCTGTTTGGCTCCTTCTGAGGGTTGCCCAGGGGTCAGAGGTCAACCCACTGTTAGACACACAGAGGTTGACCCCCCAGTACACAGAGACAGACTTCACACAGACATGCCATGCAACTACACCATGTTAATCATGTATATAGTTGGCTGGCATTCCAGAAAGCGAGCAGCGTGTGTGCATGTGTGTGTGTGTTACGCGTAGCACAGTGGTGGCTGTGAGGGACTTAGAGGCTTTACAGCAAGGGAGGTGCGGTGCTGTCTTCAGTACCCCTGCAAGGAGTTGTTTCCTTCTTACTTGCCGGTGACAAGCTGCCAACATGAAGGCATTCAACCTCCACATGGGACTATAAGGTGGTGCACGAAAGGGGGCATGCATGGGGAGACGAGAGGGGACAAGGAGCAGACAGGGAAGACAGGGGGATGGGCGGGTAACGACGAGACTAGAAAATAGTCAGGCTTTGCTAGGTAGTAGGAATTATGTGCAGCTCATGTTACATTTAAAACATGTTCAGGTCTACACAGCTTCCCCACTGGCAGTGTTTGTAAAACCTATAGCACTACTTACAAGTGTGTGCGCTCACATGCACGCATACAGACACGTTTACAACTACTTTAATACCTGTGCTGTTTAAAGTGCTGTTTAATTTCAACAAAGAGGGAGTCAATGACTTCACCTTAACGTGTTAACTGTGTTGAGAACCTATTTAGGACTGTGCTTGTGTACACATTACATGTTGATGTGTGGGAACAGAGGGCAAGTGTGTGTGTGTGTGTGTGTGTGTGTGTGTGTGTGTGTCTGAGGGACAATAAGTGCTACTACAACATACAGAATACGGTGAGAGAGAAGTCCATTACTTCGCCAGCTGCAGTCACTCAGTAGCTTAATGTACTCTGGAGTAGGACTCTTGACAGAAGCATCTCCACTTCACTGGGTTTATGCTAATTTGAGCAGCAAGGCTGTACAACTTGTGTGATCCAAGTTTAGATACAGTTCAGATATGCATGAATCGATCAACCCAGGCACGGACATGCACCACAGATACACATTCAAACCTCTCATCGTCACACATGAACATGAAATACTTACAAAACTCGGATGTACTTCAGTCCAGCGAAGTCACTCTTGGTGATGCGAGTGAGGTTATTCCCATTCAGCTCCCTGCAAAGACAGACACGCAAAGATGTATGAATAATTAATCTTTATTCTCCCTTTGAACCTCAGCTTGATGACTAAAGGTCATGGTGGCACAAATGCATCTTTTTCTACTGATGCCTGAGTCAAAATCTTATCTGGAGCTTTGCATCACACACAACCACACACTTCAGGCCCAAACACACACACACACACACACACACACACACACACACACACACACACACACAAAGCATGATACTGGTGTAATGCTGTCTTTAATTGCTGCTGTTTTTATGAAATGCAAATTTCTATAGATGTTACATGTAACATATATTGAAGGGTGGAAACAGAAAGGTTGTGTTAGAGGGAAGTTCACAGTCAGTTTTAATTATACTAAGAGATATTAGGTCCTATTAAAATGGAAGACACATTTGAGCTGCCTGTTTGTCTTTCTATTCCAGCCCTCTCCCACCAACACCCACAACCCCCCTCTCTTTCTCTGTCTGCCCTGTCCTTCTACTATTGGTGAGGATTAGCAGCAGCCAGCGGAGGGGATTTGGGTAGGGCCACAAGGCCAGAAAGCTAAGTGCTGTGGATATAATGGAAGCAGGCTCCCTGCTGTGAGCTGGCCATTGCTGCAAAAGAAGAGACTAAATAGTTGAAAAGAGAGAGGTTTTAAATTAACTGCTGGGTCCTTAAAAGTTAACCATCATCTAATAGCTGACAATAATTATTTATAAAGTGTCATGTATTTGATAACTCTAAATAGCATGACAACCTCACTGGTTCAGTTACCTGCTGACATGAGACAGGTTTGTATTGTCCTTTGTTGCTGCAAAAGACTGTGGAAGATTTATATTTAACCTCAGTAGCAGATTGTATTCTCTTGACAGAGGGGGAAAAAAGCAGGCAAAGCATGCAAATGTTTCTCTGTGCTACTGCACGCTCTAAGCATTATGAGTCCACCCTACCCTGACTCCCCCCAACCCCCAACCCCAAAGCACAACCAAAAAAAACTGGTTCCAAATCTACGCCGAAAGCGCTGGTCTCTCTCGCTCAGTCACTCTCTCCTTCTATAGTCTAATGACCACTCCAGGGACTGTAGCGCAATGCAGTACGAATGAGAACGGTCATTATAGACAGATGGTGAAAGTGTGTGTGTGTGTGTGTGTGTGTGTGTGTGTGTGTGTGTGTGTGTGTGTGTGTGTGTGTGTGTGTGTGCGCGCGCGTGCGCGTGTACACAGGTGCATCGACAGGCCAAGCGACAGGGCCACGGGAAATAAATAATGGACTGGGCTTCATTAGCCTGGTCTCCGATACACACATGTGGTGCTCATTACAGGTGCTTACGCAGATAGGCACTCACACATACACCCACACACACAATTCTGGATTCCCAATGTCTTATCTTCAGGGTGGTCATTGCGGATGACACACTGAGGACATTAAAAAAGAGGAAGATAGAAGAGGAAAAAGGGGAGAAATATGGTTAAAATGAGGGCCGGCAGGGGGAATATGTGGGAAAATTACTCAGAAGTAAAAAAAAAAATAGTGAAACCACACTTTTCTCCTCCAGGAATGAGGTCTTGCTTTATCCTGTAATAAGAGACATGCAATAGTTTCTGCATGTACTCTGGAGTTGACTAATTTAATCCGTTATGCAACAACATCTCAAAGTGTTTTGTTAGCTGAGATCTGGTCATTGAACTAAATATAATTTTCCTGGAAACGTCTTCAAATGATGATGCATTATCCTGCTGTAAGTAGCCATCTTTTAAATCAAATTGGCCGTGCACCTGTTCAGCAATGGCGTGACATTTAGGCAATGCTCAAATGCCACCAGCAGACTATGATGTTTTAGCTAGTCAGAATCCACACTTTATGACATATTGTGACCTTTTCCATTGGCATTTTGCAACTGAAACCATGCAATGTTTTCAAGCCCTTGAAAATTGCCCAGGTAATAACGTTCCCACTGTGACTCATTTGCTACAAGGACTGATGACTTGTGCATGTTGACATGAACTTCTGTATTCAACTGTTATATTTGCTGTAAAGAACACATTTAGGAAAGCCATTGTCTTAAGCATGCATTTTGCATAAAAAAAGGAAACGTTTTTCATAAAGTGGACACTGGGCTTTATAGCCCATATATAGTGTTAAAGCTCCTGGTGTTTGACACATCTGATGATGTCTGCTGACCCATGGGAGTATTCTGTCTCTGGGGAAACTTGTCAAGTTACTCTCCTGTCTGTAAGGATGCTCTGTTTATCTTGCTGATGGAAAGAAGCTGGGATTCACATCAGTTTTGACCGGGAAGTCATTTTTGCACACATACACACACACACACGCAGAGCAGTGGAGTATACATGGTCAGTGAACTTTGGTGCTCATGCATGGATGAACAAATAAATGTGAACCCACAACTAAAATACAGAATATGGACTCTAGACGTGCATGAAGTCAAGAGTCTGGAGTCAGCGGTACTCGTCTCGGTGTTGATTCCATTTTTAAATAAGGGCACTATGTAATATGTGGTGTCAAAGCATCAAAGATAAATCTGCTGTTCATTAACAATACCAGACACTGCTACTTTCTTTGTTTTACAATCAAAGGATTCTATGCAATGGCTTTTGGCACAGCAGCAAAGACACGTCACTCCTTTCATAGACAGATGTTCTGTAGTACTGACTTTGGGTGGGTTTTCACATTACAGTGCTGCAGTATTACTTCAGAGGCAGAAAATTATTAGGTGTCATTCCCAGGTCCTACAGCGAACGATTTCCACCTCCAAATGCTACAGTCAAAGCCATTCCATCTTCTGGAACCTCTGCAAGGATTCCCAGTCAATTTATGACATCACTATCAAATCCCTCTTCATCTTCCATCTAAAGCCGATTGATGCATGGGAGTACTTCCTGGTGCACCTTCCCTCGGGTGGACACGCGGAAGCTATGCTCCACCGTTCCACATCTCTATAATTCAAAGGGGCTCAGAGCGCTGCTCAATTCTGAAAAACTCATTATGTTTATTTCTGCCAGCTGCTGGGGTCCCTCGGCTGAGGGGGACCTGGTTCGAATTGAGCAACATTACATGAAATGAAACCCCAAGACAAAAAGGGAGGAGAAGCAAACAGACTGGCTCACCAAGGCCTGCGTACAGACACACTCACACGGATACAAATATCCATATATGCTCTGCTTCTTACACACATACACAAAGACCGTTTAAATATACTGAATCAAGGAATGAAGACAAGAACACCTACTGCCATGAACACAAACAGTGCCCGTGGAAAAGGCAATTGTGTTTTGTTGGGAGCTAGACGGAGCAAAAGAACATAATGATCACAAGAGAAACTACTGTTGGCTGTATAACCTTTCAGCAACACCAAGCTTCAGTTTGATAGTCTTCTGCTTGCAGCCACAAAACAACTGGCAATGCAAAACTTACTCACAGGCTGTGGCAATAGGCAAGATACAATGCAGTGAGGGTTACAAACATGGCTAGCAGGCTAACAAAGGCATTTCGCAACTTGAAATTAGTACACTTTTTATGAAACACTTAATTCCCTGTCTTAACACTCACTATACAGTTATTCAAGCAAGGACAAACTGAAACAGCAACATGATGAGCCTTAATCTAGAGGACAAACTGGACATTGGTGAGTCTTGCTATTTTGCAAGACACAGTTCATTCAAATTGAACTCGTTGGAGGTAAACACATCTCTCCCCTACGCTTTTTGAATTTACACTCAAATGAATTATCGAGGTGCATATTTTTTTGCAATGCAGTCATTCTGTATCACTGTTGTGAGAACCACATGACCATTTGTCCTGAGCAGCTTTAGCCTGGCAGGGAAGACAGAAGCCAGCTGATTGAGGATCGGTGGCACAGTGCTTTCCAAACCCCTCGCTATGAAAACAATCTGATGATCAGAAGCCTGAGGTTCTGTACAGACAGAGCGTGGATGCTCATTAACCACAATCACACACCGACAACGCTATTTGATCAGACCAGCAAGCACTGTCCCTAATGAATGAACTGAACAGGTTGAGAAGTTGCGGAAGAGTGAAGCATTCCTCTTCCTCCACACTCTACGGCATAAGGACGTGACAGCCGTGAAACACGCAGGAGGAGAGAAGGGATGAGGGGGGGACAGTCACTGAGAGAAGACAGTGTTGTTAGCTGCCTGAGAGTGACGGTGTGGAGCAGTTTGGTGGAGTGTTACGAGTATCACCACAAAGCTGTGAGGAGCTGACGGGCTGTCTGGGAAACGTCGGTGTAGAAATGAGGCCCGGTAGACTGTGAGGAGAAAGTGACCTACATAGGTCCAATGGGCTACAGAACCAGG
This sequence comes from Cebidichthys violaceus, assembly GCF_023349555.1. Lineage (NCBI taxonomy): Eukaryota > Metazoa > Chordata > Actinopteri > Perciformes > Stichaeidae > Cebidichthys > Cebidichthys violaceus. Next base: position 6,342,679 of record NW_027176263.1, read on the forward strand.
CAGTACCATCTGGGCTCACAACACCCTCCTAAACAAAAATAGAGAGACAGAGAAAGTGAGAGAGAGAGAGAGAGAGAGAGAGAGAGAGAGAGAGAAAGCAGACCACCATGACCAAATTAACACACTTAAACGCAACTGGAACACTTCTGTCCACAATAAGAGGTCAGAATTTTGCTCAGCTTGAACAAAACATTCCCTCTCCATTGAAATGTGGCTTTCAGACAAGCAGTTAAGTCCCTCCACTGTACATTTTTAGTGAGTGTGTGTGTGTGTGTGTGTGTGTGTGTGTGTGTGTGTGTGTGTGTGCGCGCGCAAAAGATGTCTGAGAGTGTTTTACCGGCTCTTGGGCTCCTGAAGGGCTATTTACAGTTTTCATTCTGCTTAGTCAGGCCTCAGGAGCAAGATTACTGATAGGAAAGGTAAACATCAAGCATGCATTGCACACAGACACACACACACACACACACACACACACACAACCGATTCTCGGAGGCTTGACCTACGCAGGATCTCCTACCTCTTGCAGAGGTACTTATTGTATAAACGGCTAGAGGTACAAGTTAGGGACCAAAACTCAAGCATCTGTATTTTTCTGTTCCTACCTGGCCTTCACACGTCAACTACAACCTTGAAAAGGAGACTCAAGAGTTATTTTTTTCCATGTAGCAGAAGCTACTGTAAGCAAGAGAGACTGCGAGATGTGAAAAAAGGAGCCACGCAAAAGACAATGGAGGAAAGTAGCATACAGCCACTTTCTGATCGAACATAGATAACTTATAACACTCTCTCAGGCCGAAGCGAATCAATAAAACATCTGTTCCAATGTGTGTTACTGCCACAGGCTGGAAAAAGAACACACACGGGGCTGCAGTAGAGACTGAAGGGTCTTTCATGGTTTGTACTGTAACTGTAGTTTGTTCAGTGACAGACGCTGAGGTTCTGTTGTGGCTTTGAGTCCCGCTTGAAGCTATTTAGGCCGTATGAAAGTGTACTTTGACTGTAAAGTGGATCATGCGGACAGAACATCTGCTCTGCCACATCTATTATGTTTCAGTTATTCCACACAGAAGACTGAGAAGACGTTTGCCTGACAGATGTGCGCTGACGACTGGTAATTTGATGGATGCTGCATGTGTGCTGGAAACTGTCTGTTGATCCCTGAGAATAAAGAGTTGTTCTGTGTACGCCCCCCCCCCCCCCCCCCCCACTGAGCGTGCTCATATCTACATTCCTCCAGCTCTTTGCAAAGATTAGCTCATCCAGCAGATAACCCCACTACAAAAGCCGGAATGAAAAGGCAATTAAGTGATTAGTCAATCAAGTAATTGTTCTGTTCACATTTTAAACAAAAAATGACAAACTAAAATGTGATAATTTGTTGCTTGAATAGTTAACCAAATCTATAGGTAATTTTGGCTGATGGTCAGATAAAGCAAGACGTTTGAAGTAGAGCTGCACAGACACAACTTTTTCAGTCCTGTTACAGAAAGCTGTTTTTGTATCGGTCGATACCAAGTAGGGATCCTATACCTGCGTTTAATTAATAAGTTGTAACCCTCACTATGTGTCAGTGACTGGGATCATTCTTTTAAGTGAAAGGCAACATCAGACTTGACTTCAATATTGCTTTTATAACTTTGAAAAACAAAAAGTAACAAATAAATACTTATTAGAATAATAAAGCCTACAGCAACTTGGTAAACAATTTAATCTCAATTTAAGTGTAAACCCTTTTAATGCAGCAACAAATTAGTCAAAACTTAACGGATTTAATGTTCCATTATATAATGTTTAAAGTGTATAAACATAGAAATGAATAGATCGACCCATTGTCATCAATAACTGATCCAGATATTTGAGTCAGTATCGCCCCGGTATTCAATATCCATATCGGGCCGTATCAGAAAATAAGTGTAAGGTTAATCGATGAATGTATTTTTTGAGAATTAAGACCGACTTCAGCAGAGTACATCAAGACACTCCAATGTTGCAGTGAACAAAGCACTGAAAAGAACTGAAAATGCACAGACTGATGCAGATCTAAAGCGGCTCTTGAATCTGGCTTGCTGCCCATAATTTCCTCTCAAACTTGAATCACATCAAAAGCTTCTTGACTAGTGTGAAATGTGGATTATCAAGGCATGTCTACAACGCCAAGAGAGTGTTCACTGATGTGCGTATAACACACACACACACACACACACACACACACACACACACACACACACACACACACACACACACACACTTCCCTCTTCATTGCCAGCTTCTTACTGGCTAGCCAGGAGGGTTAAAAGGAAAGATGGACTTCTGAGAGATGAAAGGTGATCTAGGTGGATTCTCCTAATTCAATTTTCATGGTCTGCTGAGATACAGCCACTTTCAGATAAGCATGCAAAGCAATCACGCATGTACACTCACATCATGCACATGCTCACACACTTCATATATAAGCATGTTAGACACGCACAAGTTGAAAAAAAAAAAAAAAGTTGTCGGAAGGCATTCTTTGGCACACGCACAGCCCATTGATGGGGTCACTTCTTAGCTCTCATGAGTGCAATCACACTTCCATAAAGTAGCCGCGCTCATCAGGAGAGCAGGCCGGTAGGTGTTGGGTGAGTTTAGACACACAGCAGCTGGCTTTGATGCTGAGCAGTCTGTCATCACTCTGCTTAGACAAGCAGCACTCTTATGGTATATGGATGTAACATTTTAAAAAGGAGACAAAACTCTCCGACCAATTGAACAATAAAAACAGCACAGAGAGCCGCAAGATGAACTACTTTGGCCGACAATACTTATATTACTACAGCTAAAGCGATGGCGTTCACCTTAGTATTCAGTACAAGAGAAAAGACCACAGCTGTGTAGTGCAGGCAGTAAATTGAAATGACCCAGTCCCAGACCTGTCATTTCACAATCCTCCACCGAGCACAAACATTCTCTGAATGATCTTCATTCCAGGCATTATCACTCCTCACAGGATTATTCGCTATGAGGATGGATATATTAGACTGTAAAAAGGACCTGTGTGAAATTCAGTCTGCCTCAGGGCTACACTTATTTTTCCTTAATAAATAACATAATCTCCTTTATTCATTCATAAGCTTTGTGGTTGAGCTACATGTCTTCACTCCTCTGTGCCGTAATCCCTTCATTACCACCTCAGCTGTGCCAGCCTCGCCTTGACGGCTCTTCTCAGCCCACTCTCAACCCCGACAGCTCCACCCCTCACCCTACTTCTTTGTCTTTTTCCCCATCTCACTCTTTCCACTTTAGTCACATAGCCAGAGTTGGCAGGTAGTGGGCAGGCTGTGTTTGGTCTTGTCAGGGTAAATTATGAATCAGGTGGCCGGTGAGCTGTCAGTTGTACCAACTATGTGCCGGTGCCAAAAACACCGCAGGCATTCCCTGGCACATGCTCACAGACTCTCCACCTCCGACCCCTCCAAATACATTAACATGGTTATCGAAGCAAGGGAGCCCCTCATCTTTCACTACCACCAAACCTCATGTGTTTTCATCTAACATTACTTATTCACTGCACGCATGCTCACATATGGAGGCACATGCTCAAGTTTATGAACAAACACAAGTGAACCTCGGATTTATACAGGCACGCAGGAAAAACAGACACACAAACACACACATATGGTGTGCAGCCTCCTCCTCCTCCTCCTCCTCCTCCTCCTCCTCTATTCTGGAGGAGCTCCAACGTGCCCCCAAATCTCAGCACAGGGTAAAATACATCACTACACTGGCTTTTTGCAATTAACAGATGAGACACACACTTATCTAAACAGCAGGCCTGATTGCAGGATAAAGCAGGCAGACAAAAAGGCTTCAGGTTTGTTCAACACCTGTCCACCTAAAAGCTTGACTAAGAATTGTTACTGTCTGTGAAACTCCCTTTAATCAACCATAGATATGGAGATTTTCTCTCAGCATAGCCTGATCAAAATGTGTTATTTTTTCACAGCAGATGAATAAAGACAAGGAAGATGAGAGACAAGGAAAGAGACAGAGCGAAAGGATTGATGCAAAGCGGGAGCAGAGGGGGAGGGAGCGGCCGGTGGCCGAAACGAGGCAGGGTGTGATTTTAAAACATGGAGCTCACAGACTCATTACAGGCTTCAGCCTGAGGAGCACAGGGGTCAGACCTGATCCAAACCCACACTGACAAGTGCAAATGGGATTCTGCTGTCTGTCTCAACACCTTCCATCCACACACCCCGCCCCATAAACACGCACGCACACACGCACACACTTTCTACCAAAACCAACCCCCTCCTTCTATAAAACACACACTCTACCACCCATAAGTATCACCCTGTATACATAAGAGCAAACACACATATGCATTCACACTGATATCCATAAACAAAGTGAAGTGCAACCCCTTCTATTTTGTTAGCTTTCTCTAGTCTGCATCTACTTTCCATCCAACGTTAATACTACGCTGCCTCCTTCCATTAAAGTGAGGCAAGTACAATTTGTAACATTACACATTTGAAATGTTTGTGATTTAAATTAATTCCTACAAAGAAAAAGTTTCTGTTAACATTTCATCCTAGAAGTGAGGTCCACCAACTTCTGGAACAATTTTACAAAAAACTTGACCAGCTCATTACTCATCTTTGACCCCCGGTAGCGTTTGCACAATTTCTTTAACGTGAACACACATTTTCCAAATGCGAGCACATAAATCTAGCGATGCACATGGGACCATCATGTGAGGCAGGGTGGGCTGCGTTGACTTGCACAATCACCTTGATGAATCACCCAATGTAACCGTCTGCACAAGAGGATAGTCTCTATTGTTAAGTAGCGCCTCTCCGTAGAGACTGGCTATCTTCTACATGACCTACACACACATCTAATACATGCACCCCACACACACACACACACACACACACACACACACACACACACACACACACACACACACATCCCCCAAAAAAGGCAACGACCCAGGAATAATTTACACATGACCTTTCTACGCATCATGTTTAAAATGCAGCATCCTGAGTGTGCTAGACGTGCTTGAAACAATATAACTCCCTGCTCTACAGGACCTATGAATGCACAAACAACTTTTAACATATAAATGCTCTTGAGTGGAGGGTCAGGGTATATTTCCAGTGTGTATGGCCATTCATGTAAAAGGAAACCACAAAATGACCGTGTTTCCTCTCTGCTTCAATGTTGAACCAGCGTGTACACATAAGCAACCCGGAAACATGAAGATGGCAACAAAACAAAAAAAGGTTTTCTTAGAAATTAAATATGAAAAGCATAAAATATGCAGCCAGCTCCCACTATGCCAACGCTGCCTTTGACACAGGCTTTCTCTCCGCCGTTACCATCGCATGTTTTATTCAGGACTGATATTCTAAAAGCTGAAATAGAACAATCTATTTCCCCTCGCACTCCTCACTTTTGATTTACTGATGAATATTTCAAAGGAATGTGAGAAAAGACAGAAAAACTCCATTCTGCAAGCCGGCGTCTGCCTCACCTCTCCCTCTATCTCCCATCCTCCCTTCGTTTTACAAGACAGCTACGTGATCCTCGTGCAAGACTCACTTAAGTAGCAGATTTGCTTAATTTTCTACATGATTTAACAATTTGTGGAGTGAGTGTTCAGGGGCATGAGAAGGGGGTGAGAGGGGAGTCTTTGTCCCAGGAGTGGAGGAAAGTGAAAAGGGAAAAGAGGGGGAAAAGAAAAAAGAGATAAAGAGAGGCACAGTGCTGCATAGACAGGAAACATGTTCCCAAACATAACAGAATCTAAAGTACCAGTACCAGCCGGCAAATCTGGCTTTGTCTCACAAACTTTACGTAAAACTTTACTTTTTGATTTCTAAATGTATGTCCCATTAAAAAGTGGAGCAAAAATAGACTTCATTATTTTGCTTGCAGGATTTAGAAAGAAATATAAAATACATGCTGCAAGTATAAACAAGCAGGTAAGTAAATTATGGACACATGTGAAAGGAACACATCTGCTCCTGCTCTTTCTAGTCCCTCATGCCTATTTATACCTGACTGGAATGCCAGTGAGTGACTGACTTGCTGACACACACACACACACACACACACACACACACACACACACACACACACAGCTTTACAGGCAAAGCTATTGTTCTCTTTCAGTCTAAGCAAAGTCATGTGCACCACTACAATACAGAAAGGGGACAGAAGGAATACAGTGAATAAAGAAGACAGAGGGACACAGGCAGGGAGTTCTCTATCTCACACACTCACACACACACACACACACACACACACACACACACACACACACACACACATAAACACACAGGAGTACAGATGGTACTCACAGTCTTTCAGTGGTGCGGGGGATATTCCTTGGCATGGTTTTGAGACCCAGTCCATGGCAGTCTACTGTGGTGCCACTGCAGGTACACAGGGCTGGACAGGCACTGGCATTGCCCATGAGCAGCGCAGAGAGCATCACCACCCACATCCAGAGTGGCTGACCCGCCAGCCTGCCCATGCCTGCCCCAAAACAGCTACCTCTGACGGGCATATTCACCACCACTGCAGCCAGCTCTTCTTCAACAAAACCCTTACTTCTCTCTGTCCACCCCTCTCTGCTTCGCTGCGAAAAAACAAAACTCCTGCTACACCTTGCAAGTCCTCTAAAAAAGAATTAGATATTTGTGGTGAATATAAATAGAAAACAAAACTATACAAAAAAATGCTATTATTTTCCTCTTAGCTGTGAAACAGAGCAAATCCTTTTTGTTCTTCTAGATTTCTTTATGATGTAGGTATGATATCCACCACAGTTTGCTGATGTAAAAAAAGCTGTTTTCTTTCTCTTATTCTCTCCTTGCAAACTCTTCTCCTCTCTTGTCCTTTTAGGAGTTGCTGTGCTCTGGTCTGCACACGTCTGCGTCTCTGTCCTCCTCTCACTCAGTCCCGCTCAGCTCTGCTCGCCTGAAGAGAGAGGGAATAGGGAAAGAGCAGAAAGAGAAAAAAAAGCCAGTCTCTTTCTCTCTCTCTCTCTCTCTCTCGCTCTTACATACACACACACACCAGTCATCCATCACAAGGATCTACAAATAGCAGAGCCCCCCGACTCCACCCCTACCCCTCCTCTCCTCCCATACTGCCCCCCCCCTCAACACGCCCCCCCCCCCCCCCCCAGAACCCTGTCTGAACTCACTCTCATTCTCGAGATCCCTCTTTCATTCCCTTGATTCTATTCACAATACAAATCTAGCCCAAGTATCTTTCTTTATCTGTTTTCTTTTTCACTCACTCCACTCATTTTCTTTCAGGTTTGCCTCCAGGCAAACCCCTACAGAGAGACCTGACCTGCATGACACTGCATAACCCCTGCCCGAAGGGAGAGGCTGTGAGGAGACTGGGCTGTGAGTGTGTGTGTGTGTGTGTGTGTGTGTGTGTGTGCATACATGTAACGAAGGAAAATCCACTGGGGAAGAGAGGAATCAACACCTGAGTCCTTGGAGGCAAAAAAACGGAATAAATAATCCGTAAATGTGGGTCTAACATGTAGATCGAGTGTGGCCACACACACAGAAGCTGCAGCAGGGAACAGAAATGAAGGACACGCACACACACGCACGCACGCACACACACACACACACACACACACACACACACACACACACATTCACAGACATACAAGTATTCATGATCTGTTGGGAAGGCAGACCACAGCCATACAAAGTAAGTAAACACTATATTTTAAACACAGGGACAGAGATTATATCCTCATATATACAGGAAAAGATAAACAGCTAAACTCAACCATACTTGCTTTGTTATTCAGATTTATGGCAGTAACTGGCACATAATCCCCATCATAACGCCTTTAATGCTTTATTTACTTCAAAGGAAATCTTAATAAATAGTATTTTGCAACGGTTGACATTTAGTTAAAACAGTGGATATATTAGAGTCCAGCTGCTGTTGACAGTGTAATTGCAGCTTGCAGGAAACTTTTCTAAATGCATATTGATTCAGTTCGTGGAATTGCAAACCAGTATTCTGGATGTGGGTAGGAAACACACTTCTCGTTTTTATAGGTTCAAGCCAAAGTGCACAGCTATCCACACAATTAAACAAATGGTCACACTTTAAAGTTAGGTATAGGGAATTGAGAGAAGTTACAAAGGAAAAAGAGTAACAACAAGCACTTCTTCTATAACTTTTATTGAACGAATGTGTAATGATTAGATCCTAAATATCTGTGAATCTGCATGCTGATCACCATCATGAGGCTCTCTTGATTAACGCTGGATCAGCTGTTAAAAGGCAGAAAACCAATAAGTAATACTTAGATCGCTATCCTATTATACATACATATATATTAGTTACTAGTTTAACACCCCCTTGTGTACGGCAGTGCACTGGCAACTGAGGAGGTAATGGTACGGCATTGGTTTAGTGCCATTTAGCACCTGATCCAGCATTAATCAAGAATGATTCATGAGGTGCTCATCTGGAGATTCACAGATATCTAGGAACTAATTATTCGACACTGGCTCATATATTGATTTGCATAGCATCTGTCAGTTTTTGTCTTGTCTGTTTTTTTCTATTTTTGTCCAACTAATTATATAATTCTTGATTCAGAGTCAGTAAGGAACTACTATTATTCATTAATTAGCAGTTTGGTTGCTTTGAAACTACACCGTTATTAAAAACTTAAAGTAACTAAAAGTTTGGTAGTTTAATAGAACTAAACAAAAAGTAACAAACACCTCAGCTATTCAGCCATGGCTGTACTCAGCTCGAGCCACTTAGTCTCTGTTCAAATTCTACAGAGTGCTTTGCTGCATTTTGGATCCCTCTAAACATCAGCACAATCTCATAGTCCGAAGAACCCCATTAACTTAAACTAACAAAGGCACAAAGAGAATCAGGCAGGAAAGATGCAAGACGAAACATTTGAGTTTGGGTGCGTCTGTCTGCTTTGTTGCTTGACCAACTGGAAAAGTATACATATGCTGAGGTGTGTGTGTGTCTGTACATATGCAGGTGTACACACACACACACACACACACACACACACACACACACACACACACCACAGAAAGAAAGCTCCATCTGTGCTGGTAAAAGTGTCAGTGCAGTGTTGATCTTCCTTCTATGAGTGGCTAATTAAAGAGGAGACAGTGGTGTTTAGTGCTAAGGGGGGTGGATGTTAACGTCCCCCCGCTCTCACAGAGTCGTGATAGGAATGCACACAAATACACAACAGGAATTCTTCTGCTGCTCTCAAAGCAGTTGGAGGACATGGCAGCAATTTACAATTAAGTCTGGGAAAGAAGAGTTTGCAAAACAGAAGAGCACACCAACAGTTGACTCTGATGAGGAAATAAATGCAATTAATGTAGAATAGCACCCAACCTCTAGTGCCGGAGCCTGTGGAGTTCAATAAATATTTTCCTACCGCTTGTAACCAAACGTTTATGAAAACGAAGCTGGCAGCTTCTCGTGTCTGAATAGAGGAATGAATTCACAAAACTTCGAAGTGCTTGATAGAGGGAAAAGAAAAAAGAAAAAGAAAGAAAAAAACAGAAAGAAACCAAATTTAGCATCTAGAAAATTCCACAGCATGCTTCAAACCAAAGAGAAGTGATGTCTATTTCACCCTCAGAAGAGCTGCTTCTCAGAGAAAAGGCAAGAAAGATTATTCCACTGTCCATTGTTGAGAAAAAAAGAACCCCAAAAAACTGTGCTGGAGTCTACAAAACTATTTCAACCTTGAATTGTTTATTCCCCTTTAGTGTGGTATTTCTCTATCTGTAGTTCTAAACAGAATTAGCTCCCTCTGAAAGTCATTATAGTGCATACATTTAAAGCCAAATCACACACACTCATCATATATGCTTGTGGGTTTTTTCTGCACACCAGATAATGTAAAGTTGATTGCAGTATGTCTGACTCATTTTACAGTCATCATGCTCATTTTGGAGCAGGAATGCTAAATAAAAACCCCTCCGGAGCTCTGGCTGTAAAACAATACTATTCCTATCATGGAAGCTGTCTGATGTATATTTACAGAACACGAGAAAAAGCAGACCCATTTTCACAGATGTTTACAACATATACTTACAATACCAAACATGCATTGACATGGACACCATAATGACACACTGAGACATTCCTCCTATTTGAGAGCTGCCTTCACTCTTACTATCAACCCACTCACCCTCCAACTCCGTAAAACAATGTGTTCAATTTTGGGAAAATCATTTACTGCTAACAGCAATAATTTTTTCTTGTATGTTTACCTTTGGTTACCTTGTGGGTATATATTGGTCATATTTAGCCTAAAACTAATTAACATTTAAATTATATTTTGACATCTGTGTATATCTCAGCACATATATTGTCACATGTGTTTCGTTTGAATTTGTGTTTCCTTCCCGTTTCATATTTGCTGCAATGGCCTTTATAAGCCTAAAAGATTTCAATCAACTTGTTGACTGTTTTCTGGCTGTTTGACATTGGATCACATATATTAAAGAAGGGAGAAGTCAAAGGAGGGGAGTGAGAGAAGCATAAAGTAACATTTCTTGTCCGGGAAATATTGTATATATTCAAATAGGTTTTATGATTGGCAACTTGGCCAATATATTTTTGTTTTTGTTGTTATTTATTAAAATATAGAGTGTTCCAATAAACATATTTTGGGTATTTAACAGGACATGAGTAGCTAATAAGCAGATTTCTCTCGTAAGGATATTGTCTTTAACAGTCTCTATTTTGACCAGATCAGAGAAGATGTTGCACCTCAGGCGCTCCGGCTGACTAATTATTTGCAACTAAATAGCATCACCTTGTGGCTCCAAGTAAAATAGCATCACAAGCTTCAGAGAGCAACATGAAGGTTCATAACTAAGTCTCAATCCTACTTAAGCCCACATGCTAACATTTCAAATGAAAAGACACCTACAGAAGTCAGCTTGATGTCTTTTAATTGCAGTGAGGTGCATAGCTTCACAGTAGCATCAATGCCATCAGTTGACATGTTGAAAAAGCATCACATTATAGTTGCATTGTAACAGCTTGGCGACGTGCGTGACTGATCTGGAAACTGCTACTTAAAGAGTAAGACAACGAGCAGGTTTAAGTGACTGAAACTCTCCCAGAAAGCACCTGGGTTAACAACCAGAATAGAACACATTTATCTTCAGTAACCTTTGAAAATAAAAGATAAAAATACATTTAAAAAATAGGTTGAATAATTAAAAAGATACAAAAGCATATCAAGCAATAAAACTGTAAAATGATGAAGTTAAAAGTAGCAGTAGTTTTTAAATATCACAGTATTCTTTAGTATCACAGAAGGTTTGAGCTAGTGGAAACAAAGAGAAAACTATTCATATAATCTACTCAAGATGCTCCTTTGGCTTTTAACTCTATCTCCCATCCTCCATTACGCTTCACTGCCCTAGTTTACCAACATTTGAATATATTCTTCAGCACACACTTAAAGCTATCTGGAATTTAAAGAGAAAATGTTGAATACAAAGATATATTCACTTTAAGGCACATCTCAGAATTTACCACTTTTCTAATAAAAGTCTTGAACGCTCTGTGTGAGTCTAACTAAAGCTACTATAATTTACAAACAAATGTAACATTTAAATAGAAAAGCCTGCACATCACATTTGATCCAATACATCCGATGCACTCGATTCCAGGACTTGAAACACCCAGTTGACCAATACAAAATAAATACTTAGGTTTAGAAATCAAATGAACATGTTTCAGTCAATGGTAAAGCTAAATAGCCACAAATTCACTGGTGTAAATACATGTCACTGCATCCTGCTGAACATTGTGAAAGAACAAGGAATACAGACTTTAAGTTGGAACGCCTATAGACTGGGTAGGAAAACTGGTCAATAACATTAACTTACAATAGTGCATGCAACATCCTCACTGTTTTCCATTAACCCCTGTTGTGTCCCCTAGCTTAAGTAAAACGTTTGGGTGGTTTCTTGCTTTCTTCCTAACCTTTAAGACAAACTTCACTGGCTTGCTTTACACGGTTGATTTTATACCCCTAACGTAACAGTCAGCCTGATGCTTCCTCAGTTGTGAAGAGCGCATTCTTTTAGAGAATCCTGGACGAGATGAAAAGAGAGACAGAGAAGAAAAAGATTAGGTAATGTCTAATCCTTTCAGCAGAGTACATCAGGCATCATTAACAATGTAAGCAACGTTGAGTCACAGTGAGGCCAGGCTTGCCTGTGGTGAACCACAGACCGACGGCTGGAAGTACCAGAAAACTCCTTCAACACAGTCATGAGGAAAACTACTCATCACTTTAGGAGTGAAATGTGCTGTCCCACAATTTAAAATGTGACATTTTGATTGGTTTTGGTTTGAATAAAAGATAATTAGTACTTCAGCACTTCTCCATACATGTCCATCATCAAGATCTTGGGGAATATTATTAGACCTGCAGGACCACAACAGTAGGCGATGGTGTTTTCTTATCGTGAAGAAGCAGATTCTCCCATGTTACACAGGGCACACACTCATTGTAAGACTTGTTTCATTTGTGTCGTGTTGAGTCAATGCAATACTCACTCCTCCACAGCTCGTGTTTTCTCTTGCCTGGCCATCGACTGGCCGTTGGGTAGAGGACTCTGCAGACTGCCGTTTTCTTTCTCTGTTAATACTTGGCTTCCCAACACCTTTCTCTGTTTCATAAACAAAAAAATCATTACTGGAAGATATCAAGAGGGTAAGGCTGTGTTTATTATACCATGTAGATTCTTCATTGTAAACAAACATGCTTTTATATGTCAATGATTTTCATCTAAATCCACTAAAATATACTTATAATGTATATAAGACAATAAAGATCTCATTGATACAAATTTTATGTAAACAAATAAGGAAAAGAAAAAACCTCATAATGGAATGAAGGCTGAAAGGTGAAGGCTGCACAGAGGAGCACCGTCAACAAACCTTGATAATTCCACCCAAAGAGCGGGAACGCCAATGTTTCCTGCTGAAGGGTGTCCGTGAGTCAGACGAAGGCGTCCGCAAAGGCTGTTTATGAAACTACACACAAAAATACAACACATTCAGTTGCTGGGTTCCAAATTATTTTCTGTGTGTTGTTTCTTCTCCCAATGGGTGCTGTACCTGTCTGATGAGCTTCTTCTTTTTGGCAGACTCGGGCATGTTGTTGACCTGCTGGTAGAGCTCTCTGAGGGCAGATTCAGTGTAGCTCTGGGTCTCAAAGGACCTGGTGGTGGAGGTGCTGCTGCCCTCACCTCTTGTTCTCATGGACGGAGAAGGGGAGGCAGCTGTTACGACAGATATGGGCCCATCTTGAGTCCCAGAACAGAGTGTCAAGTCATCCTAGAAAATCAGACATAACATGTGACCAGATATTTTAAATGTTATCTCACTGCAACCCAAAACTCAACATCCTTAGAATACCATCCTATTAAGAGCCAAGTAGCAGATAAGAGTCTCTCTAAAGTTCTGTATTTAGACACAAAGTATCTAAAATTAACCAGACACTGAGGTTACTGGATTCAAAAGTTGGCACAGAAATACTATGATTAATTTATTGCAGTGTTAACACACTCTTTTTATTAAAATTAACTTAAGTTAGTAAAAGAGGAAAAGACAAAGGACCAAAACACTCACCTTTGATTGAGGAGTTTTTGATCCAGTGAAGTACACGCGGGTATATTCTTTGATGTACGTAGGTGCCTTCAATGGAAGTGAACATGTAAATTGAATCCTCTGATGAAATCATTGTGAGGAATGAAACAATGGTGTATTTAAGCTGCTACTGGGAAGAATAGATTATGTGTACAATATAGAAACTAAACAAACGGAATCAAATTAATGAAATAATTTAAGCCAATTGTTGAGATCTGAAAGACTACCGATTACAGGCACTGAAATAAAATAGTGTTTGTTATTTTTTTCACATGTAAATTCCATATTCTTCCTAATTACCCTGCTTGCATTCATTGTAACCCTGCCAACAACTAGAGATCACAGGGGACCCATCACTACTACATGGTTGTGATGTACCACATTTATCTTTTCAAATGATCTCCCATTAGAAATACCTCCCTGTGCTATTTCTTTATTTATTTATTTTTTATGTGATCATTAAGTTCAGCACAGAATACAGACAACGTCAACACCTCCTGCTGTTGTTCTTATCAGACAAGTTAGAGCAAGAAGAGAAGACCAGAGAAGCAGTTTGTAGAACTGTTTACCTTGAACAGTTTCTGTGAGTGCCGGATAAGGAACGCGATGCCATTATTCAGTTGCTCGATGTTTGCCTGCAGATCACTTGCCATCACCTGCAACATAAAAAAAGACCCAAAAAAATACAAACACTGCCAAACAAATTCAAGAAAACAGTCACGGTTTACTAGACTGAAAACATAGTTGACAAAATGTATTTATATAGTGCATTTCTAGTCTATCAACCATTCAAAGCGCTTTACGTGTGCCAACATTCATCTATTCAAATTCTCGTACAAGGTGCCAACTTGCTCATAAAGAGCGGTTCAGTGTGTTCCTTCAAGGACACTTCGATGCTCTCTGGAGGAACCTTCGGATTACCAGACGACCACTCTACCTCCTGAGCCACGACGCCCTGAGGATAGGTGGAACAGACTTAGCAGGTAGAACAAAACAAACCTATGGTCCTTACATTTTTGGGCCAGATGATGTGTGGAGCAAACATTGTAGCTAGATTGATAGCAGACATCTTGTTGATGTGCTGATTCCGAGCTGTGTGGTACAGCAGGTCCAGCAGCAGTTTCAACAGACTGCGGTTGGCTGCTGGGAGCAGCATGAAAAGCAGTTGAAATGCTTCAATCCGGTGTTCCTTGTCAGGCACATTCGTTTTTTCCCCCCCATCATCAAAACGAGTCAGCTCTGGACACAGCACATAAGAGAATTGTTACAAAATAGCAAAGCGTGTACTATTATTTGATTTTCTTAACATTGATCTGGCTATTGAGCCATGACATGGATCTGTGTATTATCAACCCACACCTCCAATCTTCAGGTGGGCATGATAGTGCCTGTGCGTGAGCAGAGGCTCTGGCAGCTCTCCCAGGTAAGCTTTGAGCAACGTGGCCGCATCATTGGGGTGGAAGTCGCCCGTCTCTAGATCTATCTCTGCCCCGGCATTCAGCATCTCTCTCAAGGCCGCCTGCCTGAGGCTGTGGCCCGGCACACGGAACAACCCCTCCACATGAAGGTCTGAGGGGTGAGAGAGAAAAGATGGTGAGAGACGGCCAAAGAGATGTGGTGTGTAGGCGGATAGACACAGAGTGAAGGAGACATAGGGAGACAAAGACACAGAAGTGAGGAGAGGGACAGCTGAAGCAAAGAGCTTTCAGATGAATTATTGACCCAAGCATTTGCTCCCTGTGTCTATTTTCACTGAATTACATCATCGCTTTCTAGAAATAAACCATGACCTTCTGATAATTCACTGCTTTTCAACTGAGTCAAGAGTTAGAATAAAGTCTTGATGCCAAACAAATCCAATAGTTATAAGAGTTAATAATACATGCTGATCAAGCAATTCAACTAGGTTTATTAGGACATTATTAAATCAAGTGTTTGATGCAAATACTATCATGGTTACAGATCTGTCTCCTCACGAATGACAAATGTATGTAGTTATGATATCACAAACTGCTTTGGAGGAAAGTGTGGCTGAATTCATGCATGTCTATTAAATGATACTCACTTTTACTCAGGTATTCAATGAGCTGATAGATCTGTGCAATTCCTTCTTCGGTTAATGGTGCACCGAAAACCACTCCTTTGTCTGAAAGTCAACAGTAAGACTGATTTTATACTTTACATGTACGACTGTATTCATTCTCCTTAGATTCATTAGCTCCCTTTTATCATTTCCATCCATCACATGGACCTGCTGCACCCTGTTACATACTGTAACCTACAAAAAAAACATGAAAACTGTTGAGGGTTTATGTGGAGACAGAAACTAACAATTACTTAAATTATGAATTAAACTGTATATTAAAGCTGAAACAATGAGTTGATTCATTGATTTGTCGATTGAAATTAACGGGCAACAATAAGTCAATCACTTAAATCACCTTTCACGAAAAAATCCCAAACATTCTCTTGTTCCTGTTTCTAAATTGTAAAACGTTGCTGCTTCTCTTTGCCTTGCGTTACAATAAATTGAATACCTTTTGGGTCGGGCAGAACAATCAGTTCGGTGATGTTGAGTTTGGCTTCAGAAAATTGTGATTGAAATTTCTCAGTATTTTCAGTCATTTTATAGAACAAACGATAATTGTAAAAATAATCTGCAATGAAGACAATAATTAACTGACGCCCTTCTATTGATTATTTATTTATCAATTATTATTATTATTTATTTATCAATTAAATAATCTAAAAAGTGTCAAGGTGACATCTTTATATTAAGTTGTTTGTCTAACCAACGATACAAAACCCAAGATATGCATTTGCAATTATATTACATGTATGAAGGTACTCTTACAATACAACACCTCTAGGATGAATCATGGATGGGTTAAATGCAGTGGTCAGATTTCATGTATTTACTTGTGTGGATCATCTATGTGATGATTTAATATCTTTTTAAATTATCATTTCATCCTAGGTGGAGATACATGCATTGCAAGTCTTAATTAAAAGATACTGTGTGTGTGTGTGTGTGTGTGTGTGTGTGTGTGTGTGTGTGTGTGTGTGTACACATTAACAGCAGTCATTTTTATTTAATAAGTATTTAAACTTCCTAACGCAACAGAAAATAACGTCACTCCCAACAAATTAGTCTAAATTACCGTTTCAAAGACTGAGTACACTGTGTTGGCCTCACCTTTACGTTTCAGGAAGTTGAAGGAGCGGAGGAAGCCAGCGGCGGTGGGCACCTTCGCCTCGGACTCTCCGGTGAGCTGGGCAAACTCGTCACCGGGAAGGTCTATGAGACGAGTGATGTTGCTTAGTACCAAATCCGCAAAGGCCTGCGGATGCTCGTGTCTCAGCCTCTCCACGAAGAAGTCCGGGTTAAAGATCACAGGGTGGCTCGTGTTGGGCTTCTCCTGGCTGATAAACACACTGCATGTTGTCCCCCTGTTCATGAGAAACACAGAGCTGGGGTTCATTTCGAGACTCAATGGAATAGTAATGCTTCGGGCTGGTACCTAAAGTGTAGAAGTTAAAACAGATATTAGCCGATTAACGTTAGCTACTAGCATAGGAAGTTGTTGCTAGGTTAACTAAAATGGCTAACGCCAACACGTCTGACACTACTAGCATTAACGTTAGTTACTCTACTGAATAGCGTTAGTTCACAACAAAGATATTGTATTAGCACTAGCGTTAATGATTCAAAAAACTCTTTATATAATAGTTTATTGTCTGTTAATTTGAGGATATATTAAACGAAAAGTGTAGACCTTCTGCTCAGTTTGTGATTGTTGTGGGGATCATCTGCAGCCGCCATCTTCGTTTTGAATTTTCCGCTGTTTCATCTTTAGTCCCGCCCACGGCGTTGTGATTGGCTGAAATATACGCACTTCAAGACTGCTCAACTGATAAATAATGAACATGGGCTTCCCCTTTCATTAAATATGTCAAGGGTCATTTATTGTCATTCTAAGGGTTGCACAACGAAATGCATGTTGTTGTCCCTTTGTGCTGCACAAAAATTAACAAAAGAAAATTGTGGTGGAGTACAGAAAATGAGCTGAGGAGTTTTACAGCCTTATGAAATAAGCTGCTCTGTAGTCTGGTGGCAGCGGGTACTTCCGTATCGCTTATGTCAAGTTCACACTACATGACTTTAGCAGGCTACTGATTTCCAAATGAGAGTTTTTGGAACTCCCGAACAAAAGCCCCAGATCAGAAGCAAAGCCGCTGAACACGTGTGACGAATACAACATCAACATGTGTGGCTATGCCTGTGTTACTTCTTGTGCTCTTCATTGAAAAAACGTTGCCTTTGAAAGTCGTGTAGTGTGTTCTTGACTTTACGAGATGGCAGCAGGGTGAACAGGGTGTTTTTTAGGTCCGTATCCTTTGGGCTCTGCGCAGTCACCTCACATAACTGATGCCTAGTAGATAGGGGGATGTTCTGGGCGGGTTTAACCTACTGCGGAGCCCTCCTGTCCTGGGCTGTGCACAAACAAGCCAATTTGTAATGGTTCCTGTCAGGATGCTTCTTCTCTGTAAAAGTTGACATGGCTTGGTAAGTTTGCTTTCTTTTGATTTCTTAAATCACCGTTCTGAGCCAAGGTGGATGTGAGATGACCAGGACTTTTCTTTCTTTTTTTTGCCCTTGTTTTATTTTTTATATATAGATATTTTTTTCTTGTTTATTGTAAACTTGTGTATGTGAGAGCGAAGTGGAAACCGGAGTCAAATTCCATGTATGCGTATGCATACATGGCCAATAAAGCTGATTCTGATTCTGAGAGATTCTTTGTGACGCTGCTTCCCAAGATATATAAAAGTGTTCACTTGCTGCACCTCAGCTTCACTGATGTAAACAGGGGTGTGTGTCTTTACAAAAATTTAGATTGAAGCAACAAAATCTTAACCCATTTTTTGTCCTTCTTATCTGTCTTCAACTGTGAGATTTTCAGAATTTGTGTGTGTAACTTAAGTATTCACTTATTAGTCATTGAGGCTTATTCCCTGGGAGAATGATGGTATTGGGGTTAGGGTTAGGTATTTATGGTTGTATTCGTTGTACCTCTTGTGTTCTAATGTGAGCAGTTCAAATTGACGCTTTAGTTTTTACTTGGTAGGTGTTGATGTGAAATAAGGGTCAGAGACTGTGACAAAAACTGACAGACTGCATCACCATAATCACTGAGATCTATGTGAAACTGGATACAAAATTGACTGTAAGTACTTCAAGTCGTTTACATTACATTACATTACATTACAGTCATTTAGCCGACGCTTTTATCCAAAGCGACTTACAATTCAGTATCTATCTACACACCGTAGACGCAGCTACGGGAGACATTCTGGGGTTAAGTGTCTTGCTCAAGGACACATTGACATGAGACTAGTAGAGCAGGAGCCGAACCGCCGACCCTCTGATTGATAGGCGGCCACGCTCTCCACTTAGCCACGGTCACCCCACATTGTCTTCAATGTGTAAAACAAGCCTATTATTGCTGTTTAATCATTACATTTTTACAGTATACCTGATGTTTTCAAACCCAACCACTAGCAGCACAGTTGCTTCTCCAACTGTTGCCCCTCCTCCACTTCTTCCACTCTCTCCATCACCTCCACAATTGGACAGTAGAAGACCAGCAGGAGAGCAAACACCTTCTGCAAACCAGGTGTAGAGACCTACTTGGCGAGGCGGACATTGTGGATCAGACACCATTGCCTGCTCTGGTGAGCAATAACTCAAACAGCTATGAGGTTCAAATTGAACCTTTTAATCATTTCACTTTTTAAAATGTCAACAATTGTTAATAGTATACCACATATATTACATGCAACACACATACTGCCACATTGAATCCAAGTGAATATGATTAGATAGTATCTCACTATTATGAGATAGTATATCATTATTATGAGATGCTCAACTTCATATTATGAGCTTACTGGAGAACATGAAACACCAGCAAGACCAATTGATTGCCAGAGTAAACTATCTCGCCAGTAAGCTACACACAACTGGCCAAGAAGTCGAAGTGACTGACGACCCAGTACAATTTCCATTTACCTCAGTGGAGGAAGTGGAGCTTTTTGAGGAAGGCCTTATTAAAGATCTCTCCAACTCTCAGCTGAAGAAGAGTGTGGTGATTTTTTGTTTTGTTTTATTAACCTCATGTTTCCCTCAAAGACAAAATAAAACAACATAACCACATTATGGCTCCAACAAGTACTTTTTTGATCCATTTTACATTTTGATCCATTTTAATCAACAATCTGAAGTCACCTCCTGATTCTCTGCTCAGGTAGATATTACTTGACTATATCTTTACATAGATATGTTTTATTATACACTGCCTGGCCAAAAAAAAAGTCGCCACCAAAAAAAAAAAGGTCACACACTCTAATATTTCATTAGACCGCCTTTAGCTTTGATTACGGCACACATTCGCTATGGCATTGTTTCAATAAGCTTCTGCAATGTCACAAGATTTATTTCCATCCAGTGTTGCATTAATTTCTCACCAAGATCTTGTATTGATGATGGTAGAGTCTGACCGCTGCGCAAAGCCTTCTCCAGCACATCCCAAAGATTCTCAATGGGGTTATGGTCTGGACTCTGTGGTGGCCAATCCATGTGTGAAAATGATGTCTCATGCTCCCTGAACCACTCTTTCACAATTTGAGCCCGATGAATCCTGGGATTGTCATCTTGGAATATGCCTGTGCCATCAGGGAAGAAAAAATCCATTGATGGAATAACCTGGTCATTCAGTATATTCAGGTAGTCAGCTGACCTCGTTCTTTGAGCACATACTTTTGCTGAACCTAGACCTGACCAACTGCAGCAACCCCAGAACCTAGCACTGCCCCCACAGGCTTGTACAGTAGGCACTAGGCATGATGATCCAGGTGGCGACTTTTTTTTTGGCCATATAGCATAGCAAACCTTTAAATGCCAGACAGCCACTAGCTTTTAGACTGCATATCTGCTATATGTTGCACTGAGGGTTCATGATATTTTGTATGATCTGCTTGTGTGATTACAGATGCCGTCAGAAAGAATCATGTCTCACGTGCAGCCACTGATGATGAGATTCTAAAACACGCAATTAGGTGGTTCAACCTGGCAGCAGACCGGGGAAGCTCCAGGATGCGGGCCACTGTCAGCATCCCCACTGAACAAGCCTAAACATGTATGTGTGATACATGTGATGTTTTACATGTCATACATGTGATGGTCTAAAATCCTTGTAAATGGATTTCCTATAATAAAAAACAGTTTTTGATATTATTCATGGTTACATTTCTTTTTACCTATTCAATATATAGGCTGTAACGACCTGTTTTTTTAAGAATAGTTTTTGGCTTTTTGCCTTTTATTAGATAGTCAGGAGGAGAGTTGGGATTAGAACTCATGGAGCTGCTGAAAGCACTGTTTTGTTTTTTTTAAATTGAGGATTTTATTGTTACTTGCAGAGTCGGATTTTACACAATCGATGCATTTATGTTCTCCAGTGTAACTGTAGATTTTAAGTCTTGAATAAATTCAACATATTAGAGTATTCACACTTTTATAGAGCAATCTAGATGTTGGTCAGTTTGATTTGAGATATTTCTGTAGTTTTGAGTAAGGGATCCGCTTCATGAACGGGTCCGTATCGGATCTGGGCGGACAAGCTGCGTCATGAGCGGATACGGGCCGGATCTGTGCCGGATCTGGTCTGGATCTTTGACGCGTATCCGTTCCAGATCCGCTAGTGGAAGTCAGTTTGATATCTGGGCTATGACACATCATTTTCATTACACTTGGAACATAGGCAGGCGAGTGGACACAATCAATTGTTTATGTGTCTGTGGGTAACTCAGAATTAATGAAGATTAACCAGCCCTGCCACTCCTTTAGACACGGCCTTGCTAGGTAGTCATTTTTTGCAATGAAAGATGAAAAACCACACCACACTGCTTTTTTTGTTACCAGTTCTTCTTTTTCTGACAATGGCACTGACAATATTAATATTACTGTTGGCATCTAATGTTTATACAAAGAACAGAAATGTACAAAGTTTTGTTTAACTGACCATTTTGTCTTTTCCCTTTGATTGACAAATCAATTGGTATGTAACCTGTACAGTTATGTGAGAAATACACCCGAGTAATGCTCTTGAACAACATACATAATACTTCAAACGCAACAAAGAAACACATACTACCATATCCTGCCAGGAATTTTGGTTAAATTCCTGAGTCGTATCACACCTGATTTAAAAATACGCTACATTGAATGTCTTCACATTAGTCACAATAATGTAAGCTTCTAAGCACCACACATATTTTTCTGGCTCCACAAAAGAACAGAAATAATACAATTTCACATATTCAGACATAGTAATCACTTTCACAGAAAAAATACTTCCAGCTTTCAACAGCACTCTGAGATAATCTTCCAGTAATATAAGGATCAGAAAGAAGGCAGAGTTGTAGGAAAAATAATATTCCTTTTTGTATTCCAAGGTGCCAACTTTTTCAGAACCCAGTTATATGTTCCAAACACCAACAAATATCGTAATGGCAGATTTCTTCTCTAAATGCATATATAAATCATTGGCAATAAACTACAACTAAAACACTTTACAAGTCTATGTAATATTTATTTCTGTTCATTACAATGGAATTTGCATTTCCAATCTGAATGTAAAAATAACACCTAATTACACATAAGTCAGTCTTAAGAGACCTTTTTTTCAACATACAACATTTATCTTTTTTTCATTAATGCAAGAAAACAGTATGTTCAAAGCCTCCTGAGTGTTTATAATAAATAGGATGCATGATAAGCTGATTGTATCGCTAGAAAATTTAAAACAGAACTAAAGTATTTTCCTATTCATTTCCTTATTTTTCTTGCGGTGACATTCAGATCCCCCAACCATTCCAATGGACGGATTAATAAAAATAAAAAAAATCCTTAGGAGATGCTATAAATCTTTCATATGATATTTTGACTTGTATAAGTAATGTAACATACCATGTTTACTTTAAAAGCCCTGTATTTTACATTCTGAACAGTAGCAAACAACTGCATGGAGGGCTAAACATGTCTGAGAGAGAGAACTCAAACACTCTTTGACCCATCAAGGCAGCGTGATACATGGCGGAAAAGTTCGGCCATATTCGTATTTATACCATTTCCAGCCCTTGCAGTCTCTAATATTCAACCATTGACATCAGTTAAGTCCCTGAGGGTTCAGGGCTGAAGGCCTTAGGGGGGACAATGGTATTGGACCATGCAGTCTATGTGTACAACACAAGCACAGTAAAATCTGGTCTGCACTTTCCCAAAGGCTCACAAACTGCCGTACAATCGTAGCACCTGGGGATGATCGATTCTTTTTACTGAGGCATCTGCAGGGAGGCCGTCAATAGCAGCCTATCTATGGGTGAGAATTACAATCCTGCGATTATTGAACAGATCGTTAATAAAAGACCAAACACAAATGTTATTTAAAACATTGATCACCATTAATTTGAGCGTACCCCAAAAAATCTGTCAGGTACACCGCACCCAAATAGCACCTGAGAGAATCATCTCTTTAATTCTAGCACCGTCTGCTGCAACCCGGTAACTCCAGTTACACTGTACATGTGGCCTTCATTTGATAGCCTTGCTTGCCTCCCGATCATCTGTGGTTGTCGACAAAGGTTGTGAGACTCTACTGCTGCCCACTTTAAATGATGTGGAACACTGTGATTAGCTTGGAGACATCCAATGAAATAAGGGTGTGCGTTTTGGTGGAGTCAAGATGACAGTAATCATAGATCTAGACATCCCAGAAAAGTTATGTCCATTAAATTGGATCTGAACAGCTTAATAGCATAAAAGAGAAAACAATTCAGATTGTTTGTTGTTGCTGCTCATGTTTAAAGGCGCTTTCATGGATATTTCCATTCCTCTGACCGGTTTTGTTAGTGATTGTATTTCTCTTTTTAGCCATATTCTCTCTATAGCATTTACTATAAATCCTCTTACTGGCTGTTACTGTGCTTGCTTCTTTAGTAGAACTTCTCTGCAGCCAAGACATGCTCCCATATTTACAGTAGCAGTGAGACCTGAGCCTACCCAGAGTTCTCCAGCACGCCCTGCGAAATGTGTGGGAGGAAATACAGAACAGCAGCGGGTCCAGAGCACCGTTGACATACCACAGTGGAAGCGACAAGTAGGATTTCAGGATTGTATAGACAAAAAGGACAGTGTCGGACCACACAACCACGTAGACCTGCATCAGCGACGAAGCAATGTCCGGAAAGTTGCAAACGAAAAAGGCCACCAAGACTGCACCTGGAAGACACAACATAGAAGATGTTAATCGCTGTCGCTCATGTTAAGGGATTTTGAAATGAATTGCATTAAATAAACAACTATTGGCATAATTGGCCTAAATGAAGGGCATTAAATGTGTAGACAGATCCTGACACTATATCATGAGGTAACTATGTGTGCCATCGACAAAACCTCATAGGGAGTCCATGCTACTATCTGATTAGACATGAAAAGTTGACAAAAGCCAATTGTTTACACCATCACAGTCACAGATGAATTTGAGACGATGATGGACAATGAATAATATGCAGACAAAATGTATTTTTCACCTGCAAATATGCATTAACACGGTTTTATAAATATCCCATGACTCACCCATTAGTTTTAGAGCTCTCTTTTCATTTGAAAGCAGCTTTCCATTCTGATGGCACTGAATGTCTCGTCTTTCTTGTGGATCCGGCCGCGTTAGACCCATGTTTCTCCTTTGATGTCCGTTTCGCCTCAGGTAGAGCAGGATGAGCAGATAGAGAGTACAGATGGAGACGAGAGGGACCTATTGAAGAGGGATGTTGAGTGCC
Source organism: Cebidichthys violaceus (assembly GCF_023349555.1). NCBI lineage: Eukaryota > Metazoa > Chordata > Actinopteri > Perciformes > Stichaeidae > Cebidichthys > Cebidichthys violaceus. The sequence continues at coordinate 6,367,288 of NW_027176263.1, forward strand.
TGCATGTGAAGCAGGTTATCAAATAAAGCTTCTCAAAAAGCATTTATCTCACCAGAAAGAAGATCCCTGCTCTGATGAGTAAAGCGGCTTTGTAAATATGTGCAGGATCAGGCTCAGTCATCTCACACATGGTGGACACATGGAAGGCGTCTTTTCGTGTAGTGGCTGTGTAGTCCAGGATGCAGGCAAGAGCCTGGTCATAGACCAGAGCGAAGGGTACAGCCGAGACCAGAGAAATGATCCAGACTGAAAGAAGGCATGGCAGCCGAGACTTCTGTTGGAAAGGAAAATACAAATATAGAACAGTTAAAGCATCCCACTGTGTTCTTTTTATCTGGGCAGAGTCAAATCATGTTTTCTCAAAAATGTCTGCAGTATGAACATGTTTTGAACATGAGAATGCCCTGTAGTTGGATAGATGCTTTAATTTTGAATTACACTATTTCCTGCAGTATATCGTGATACAATACTGAACAAAGTTTTATTTGAATTTTGGGTAAGAAACCAAACATGAACATCATGCCAAATGATGTCAGTTGCGGACAAATGTAGTAAACAGTATTAGAATACATCCCAAAGCTTTTTTGCATGTTTTTTGCAAGAACTCAACCTTCAGGCTGGAGACAGACCACATGGTGTGGCAAATGGCTGCATAACGCTCAGTGGTGAAGGTCAGGATAACCCAGCTTGTGGTGGCACAGTACACTTGGCGCACCATAAAGTAGACTTTGCATACTGTTCGGCCCAGACGCCATGGGTAGCTCTCCCAATAGTAGCGATACAAAGTCACCGGGATGGTCAACAGCTGCAAAATGTCTAAAGTTCAAAGAGAAAAAAAACACATACATTTAGGAAATTTGCACTGAAGATGGTTCCTCGAAGTAGGCAATACACCGCAGTCCAGGACTGACAATAATAAATGAAAAGAATTAGTTGAAATCTCAATCAAATGTGTGTGCATTACATACATTAAATTTACATGAAATTGAATCAATCATTTTCATTTTCAGGTTTGAAATACATCTCCGCATGCCCCAAATAAATTCAGAATGAATGCTTTTTAGTGTGCTAACCTAGCCATAATGAAATGGAATGTAAAACATCAAAAGCACTTGCCATGATTGGGGGCTATTGATACAAATTCAGTGAATATGTTCTATACTATCCACTGATGTTAATAGATAATAAACAAGCCTAATAACAATGAAATGTCTATTTCACACTTAATTCCATCAGAAATAATGTATTGTACATACAAATATTTTTTTTTACTTTTATTGAATTCTTTAATTTTAAACATTGTTAGTCCTGATTTTCCATAAAGTGCATGGTAAGTAAGTATGTGAGTACATTTATTTTTCAAAGCGTCATGTGACAAAATGTGTTAATATCACACATAGCTAATATAAACACAATCCATCTCCCACATTACAGTTATAAAACATAACGTATAAGCACATCTAAGGCACAAACTGTTCCTTTTACATATGAAACATAAAGCGCACTCCTACGCTGCTGTTAGGCATTTAACGCAAATTGAGCTTGTGAAACATTTTGTCTGTAAACAGGCACTAAAGTCTACATTCATCAGACATAGAATCAGGACGTTCTGCAGATACTTTAAGGAAAAGCCTGTATGTAAGTCATTGAACTGAGTGGAAGCGTAGTGTACCTGATATGACCAGGCTGATAAGGTAGAAACGAATGGCACTGACTCTCATTTGAGCATCCATGAGGAGGGTCAGTATGCTAACACCATTGAGTACGACCTGTGGAGCATGAAGGGACAGCATATAGTGAGAATGAAAAAGTTTGTGTTGTTTGCTGTCAGCATATCATTAACACTGAATGATCAGAATTGTGACTACTATTGTATTTCATCATCACATAATTCCATTTAGTGTTGTAATTCAGAAGGTAACACTGATAGTGTGTTGAGTCTAGTAAAATGACTGTTCATACTCCAAACAAGAAGATGATGCTGTAGAAAACGGTCATGGGGACGGCTATAATCAGGGGCTCCCTTTTAGAGACACTTATGTCGAGCTGCGGCTTCTCACTGGGGCTGACATCACAGCTGAAGAGGGATGAAATCTGCTCCGACAGGTTCATGGTGCGGCAGCTGGTTGACAACTAGAAGAATGTTATAGAGAAATAGTATATAAAATCCATGACTGTGTTTGGGTTATAGATAATAATGAGGAAATTCCTAGACAAAATCAATTTATTGACAATGCCACTGACATTAGCAACCATTCTTCAGGTCAGATGTTATTGTTTTAATTAGGCTGCTTTTAAATGAGTGCTGCACTATTTTATGGTGTCGCATAGACGTGCACAATTCAGCAGAGCAACCAGCCAGAAGAAGATCATAGGAGGGTCGCCTGCTAAATTACATTCTCATACCATACTGAGATATTCATGAGAGAGTGACCTCTCGATTATTGTCTTTGAGAGAAGAAAATAAGAAGGGATAGATCTCATAACCAACTATTCCATGTTCATCCTTTTTTTGGAGTACTGAATTTTTTTAATGTGCACAATTTCCTTCTTGCTATTTTAGCTAATATGTTATATTAAATATAAGATTGATAGCACATACAGTACTGCTATGCACTACAATACAGTGATTTTCAGGTGCAGTTGTCAAGAAAAATGCTGATTAACCTAAAGTTACGGTAAGCCTACTTAAATTCATAAACATTTAGGATAAGGTCACTTACACAAACTAAATCATTCAGCAAATAACAGAAAATACATATTTGACGAAGCTTAACCTTAAATCAGCCATCCTGAACACATTCACTCACAAACCTGTTGCATTTTCTGCTCTAATCATGCACATAATTCTGAGTGCATGTAATTGCCTGTAATTAAATTCATCTGTCAAACATTTCATTTTTGTTGAATAGAAATCTTATTGAAATTAAAATCAGAGCGCACACTGCACAACCTGTTATGCTACCAATATAGCCAGTTGAAAAAAGAAAAGAAAGAAAAAAAGATTTCAGCGAATGTGTAGACTTACCTCCTAGAGGAACAAGATGCAGGGTGAAGCCCAGCAGCTCTCTTCACAATAAAAAATACACAGTGATCCTCTCTCTCTCTCTCTCTCTCTCTCTCTCTCTCAAAAAAGTGGCTGATAGAAATTGTAAACAAGTCAATGCAGCTGCGTTGACATGCAAGACAGTCTCATAGTGTGTGTGCTGAGAAAAAAAATGTGAATGAGCAATGCAATTAAGTTTATGAAATCCCTGCAGCATCTGAAGGTAGTAGGAAACATGTTGATAAATCCGCAGGCTCTGCGAAGTGCCGCGAAAGAGTGAGGAGCCGTTTTGAGAGGCTTTTTTAAATGGAGGACAAGCCCGGTTACCAGGGCGCATCATAGCCTCTTTTCCAACTATGAGACCATGTGACTGAGAGAGCATCTAATAATCACCACACATGATTCACAAATACATTCCAGTGCACACATAAATAAATTACGATTTATATAAATGTAAAAAAAATAAATCACAAATACATTTCTGCATTTGTATGTATTTGTGTGTGGATTTTTTCTATTTGTTTGTGGATTTGTATGTATTTGTTTGTGGATCTCTCCACATTTGTTTGTGGGTTTTTTGAGACTCACCTGCCCTGGCCGGATTCGCAAATACGTTTTTTTTCCAACATGGACCTATCTGTAGCCAATCAGATGTCAGCCTAATTTTCAACCAATCACATGAGCGCAGCTTCCCCCTTTAATCTGTACAAAATCAAAATGTAAAAACGATAATTTGCTGTTTACACTTTTGGTCATTTCTTGTAGACATGTGAGCTGCATCCATCTTCTCATCTAACTCTCTGCCATTATGATAAGTGTATTTCACAACATTTACAACTATTTATTTAAAGACCCAGTTAGTGTTCAATAAGACACAGAGTTGAAACAACTGATGCAGTAGTATAAAAAACAATAAAGCAGTATTTGAGTAAGGTTTTTTATTGTTGCGTCATAATAATAATTTACATACAAAATATGATTTATTTCTATTGTTTCCTATAAATACAGATGTTATAATATAATTGTATTAAAAAAATCAAAATATACTTTAGAGTTAATTGTGCAAAAAAAAGGCGCAAAATCAGAGAACTGTGGTCTCTTCTTGCGTAATTCCAGCATCCTTTGCCATTGCATAGAAATGGCCATGTTTTTGAAGGAGGTTGCTTGGAGAATCAAATTCCACTATTTTACCAGCATCAAGCACCATCACCCTGTGGAGGAAGAACACAGGCAGAAAGAGGAACCCACTGAGTAATGTACATGTCATTAATGGCTGGCAGAGAAGGAGGATTCGACAGAAGTTAACTCCCTGCTTAAATGTGAAGGAAATGGATGTGTAGTCTTTTGTGATAGGGGGATATACTTTATATTTCAGGTAAGGATTATAGTCAGATTTAGGTGTAAATGTTTTCCATGTCCGTCAGCCCTACAAGAGACTGGAAAACTGTCCAGCAATTTTCCCTGCTCCCTTCCAAATGCATGCTGGGATAAGCTCCAGATCCAGATTGATGCTTTGATGAAAAAAATGGATGGATAGGCCCTACTCTGGTGACTTCCAGTGAAAGTAAAGGGGTAATACATAGGGTTGCAAAGGGTCGGTAAATTTACAGAAAATTTCCAAAACACTAGAGTTTTCTTAAGGATGAGAAAATGAACCGCCATTAAGTTAAACAGCGGAGAAAACACCCTACATTTCTTTTTTCTTTTTTTAAACTAGAAATTTTATGACTTTTCCTAAAGTGGTCCTATAGCACAAGGAAAATTTAAACATTGTCTTTGTTTGTATTTCCATGGAAACTATACACCATTTTGGGCCCCACACATAACCTAAAGTTTACAAAAAAGAAAAAATTCAGACAACATAAACATTTATTCAAAGCATTGTTTACCAATGGGGTATGTGGTCAGAGACAGCAGCATCTGCTATAAAAGTGCTGCAGATGACAGTGATTTCAGTTCTCTGAAGTCATGAGTTCATGTTTTAGTGGCCAACACGTTGTGCACCTGATTTTTTCAGATGTCTTTAAAGGACTGACTGTAAAACAAATACTGTGTGCTGCACAAGACTATGCAAACAGACATACATATACTACTGTACTGTATTATAAGCATACTTGTAATGTGTTATAATCTGCTTATAGTGCTGCAATACTTTACACCAATAATCATAACACATTATAAAGCACTTTAAAATGTAGTGACTAGCAATTATGAAATATGATACTTGACCTTATAAGTCTTTATGAAAAGCTTTGCAATGTGTTGTATGAATACTTGTGGGAACTTAACTCTAGCTATACAGTGCTATAAGCAAATTAAAACAAATTCAAAGTGTTTATAATGCATCATAGTAATGGGCTTTACAGAAAGTGCTACTATTTAGGTTCTTCGTTTGTTTGTTTTGTATTTATTATCTTAATCATTTTAATCTATTGTTGTGAATTATACATCTTGTGGGTGGGGGCAATGGTAAACAAATGGTGGAAGACTAGTATTTTGTAGTTTAAATCCTTATTGTACAGTATAATAATATATGTTGCCGAAAAAGTGTAAGACTGTTACTGTTTCCCTTCAGTTTATTTATTGATTCTGGAAGTATATGGTAAAAGCATGTACGACAACTTTACAGGGTTCAGTGCAGATCATTAAGACTATGCTTAGGGGCTATGAGAACTCCAATAAATACTCTTTTCGTAAACGTTGGTGAGTTGCCATTTGATCTTAGTAGTGACAAGGATGTGGAAAGACCCCCACTGATGTTTTAAGTGAATGCTGAGAGAATACTGAGGTTAATGACAGAGGCTTTGGGTGGAATATAGAGACGACTGTAGAAAAAATGGCTATGAAAGAGTTCAACTCCATCTGTTGTTTGAAGTGATGTTCCTCCATGGATTCTCCAAGATCCATACGTTCATTTACAGCTCATCAGTAACAGATGAAATGTATAAGCATATTGTTAAAGATCATATTCAAAGATATTTCTATGGATTTTTGCAGAATGATCAATAAATTGTCAATATTCTCAGCAGAAATCATTGCAACTGCGATCATGTTTGTCATCAGTGGATAGAACAAGTACAGCCATTCAAATTTAATTTAAAAGTATTTGCTCAGAGGTTTGTCATCAAGGCAAACAATCAGAGGAGATCTCATGATAGAAATCCACATCAAGATGGGCATAGAAGTGCAGCTTTGTTGGGTTTCATAGATGTGCATATAGGAGCTGACTTGGATCTGACAGCTGTGGCTCTTAGGCTTCTGTCACAACAGTGGTTGCACACTAACTGCTGGAACACCTGCCACATGAAATACTGAGTCAGACTAGCCCATTGTTTGGGACTGAATAAGACAATAGTCTGAAATTGTTTTTTACAAACACACAAATAATCAAAATAATTGCAATCTCAACAATTGCAACAATAACCTAGTCCTACAAGTGCTCAGAGTAATGGTAAGTTTGAACACGTAAATTTACGGGTGATATGGTCAAAAGCTCTGAAACAAACGAGCAAGTAGAAGACCGGTTTGCCAACTGCTGTTTTCAAGCTCAACAATTAACTGTTAAACGTTCAAGCCAACATGGACAAAAAGTCTTGAATGCTTAAAATGCTTAAATAAATCGAGCAACAGGCCTGGAATGTGAGAAAGAGGACCTGGAGTTTGGATTATTTTGTCTTTATAAATGTATGTGTTTTTATTTCACAGTTTGAGTTTTATCAAACTTTGCCATTTAGTACTGTCATAAAAGACAGGTGGATGCAACAGCAGAGGAACAATAATATTGCATTTTCAGTTTGTTTGCTTCATAACATTTGTTATTTTGTGTCCTTTGGCAACAAACACATTATAATTGGGTGGAATTACCCCATGAGAAAATGTTGCATAAATAACGTGTAAAGGCAAAATGTGGATTCCACACCACATGCAAGTGAAGGGAAGAATCAAATTTGGTATTGAAAAATGAGAAATGAATGCAGAGACACCTCATCAAGACATATTAGGTGACACTAACTTACCTGGAGCTGTCCATGATGCTGTGCAGACGGTGGGCAATAGTGAGGACAGTGCAGTGTGAAAACTCTTTGCGGATGGTATTCTGAATCAGGTCGTCTGTCTCCAGGTCAACAGCTGCTGTGGCCTCATCCAGGATTAAGATACGAGACTTCCTCAGCAGTGCTCGTGCCAGACACAGCAGCTGCCTCTGCCCAACACTGAGAACAGAGTGACATGCTCAAGTGTCAAGTGAGAGAAAAAAATACACCACAAACCATCTGTAACACAAAATTGGGCCAGGGGTATAAAGCGGCCTATGCCCCCTTATCCTACCACCCTACTTCTGGGGCCTTTGCTCAAATCACACCCATCTTTGAACTCTGCCTTGATTTTGATCTCAACTACAAACCTGTGCAGTTTCATGACTGCCTCTTGCACGGTTGTGACACCATCGTGTTAACAAAATCTTTAGTGGATGTCTCAAGGACCACATTTAGCCACAAGCTGTTAAGCTGATAATATTTTAAGGAATAGAGTGTATTAGAGGGGGTTTACACATTATTAGATGTTTGCAGGTTATCTGTGTTGATCACACCTGGTTTTATTTTTCGGAACTATTGTCGACATGTGTATTTAAGCATGTTTATCATGAGTGCATGTATGATCTATGTTCTATGCGTGGATTGGGATGCTAGCATGTGTATTGTGTGATGCAGCGGCTTGGAGCCCAAGACAAATTTCCCTGCGGGACAATAACGTATATCTTATCTTATCTTATCTTATAAATCAACAAATCTTCAACTTTATTCTGTGCCATTTACCTGAGTGTTAACTTAGTGTGTGTATTTAAATATTTTTATAACCCAACTGAAAGTGAACTGCTTTCCACTCAAAGCAAGAAATAGTTTGCAGAAGAGTAAAATTTATTTTCATGTCCCACCTGAGGTTCTCTCCCCCCTCTGCGACTTCATGTTGGAGTCCTTCCGGCAGCCCCGCCACATAGTCCTTCAGATGGGAGAGCTCCAACACTCTCCATATCGCCTCATCGCTGAATTTGTCAAATGGGTCCAGGTTCATCCTCAGGGTCCCAGAGAACAACACTGGATCCTGAGCCCACAGGGTTGGATAGGTCAGTGTACCATGTAAAACTGAATGCTGCGTGTAGGTTTGTGTTGTTTGTTGTGAATACCTGTGGTATGATTGTGAGCCTGTTTCTGAGGTCATGCAGGCCAATTGTGGAAACATCTACATCATCAATGAGGATATGACCATCAGCAGCTTCAATAATTCTAAACAGGCAGTTGGTCAGGCTGGATTTCCCGGCCCCCGTGCGGCCGACTATACCAATCTGAACGCAGGGAAAGACAGCAAATATCAATTATTGACTTACAAAATACAAACAGAGAAACAAAAGATGCACAATTATATTAAATTAATTAACATACAAATGTATCTTGTCATTTCAAACCCACACCAAACCAAAATACAAATCTAACTAACACTCTACCTCAAACAACATCATTCTGGAAAATTGTAGCTTTTGAATAGGTTTTATAAACCATAGTCATTGACTATCTGTTTCTGGAGGAAGAAAGGTGTTTGTGTATTCTATAACAACAGAAATTCAAAGCAATACTATAATTTGAGGCTTCTTCACATGGATAACAGGGTGCCTTTAGAATCCCGCTACAGATTTTTTGAAAGCTTTTAAGAAACAGCGGCGGCGTTTCTTTAGAGTGGGTCTAACTCTAGCTGTAGCTTTCTTATAAAGCTCGCCCATCAGTTAAAACATACATCATCTCTGACTTGTTGCAGGCACTTCCATAACATCAGAGGCAATATATGTTGTACTTTTTTATGTTGTTAGCTGTGCGTGCCCAGTGCAGCAGGTTTGCACACTGCAGATACAATAACACTCAGACGACCAAGGAAAAATAAAGTAAAAAATGCTGCAAAGAAAAGCAACTGACAGCAGGCAAGAGGAAACAAATCATCAGTATTGTCTTTTTAAAGATGAAAGGCACAAAAATAGATGGTACTCAAAATAAATTTGGATGTTGTTCTCATCATCTTGAGAAGGCTGCAGTATAACCTGCCCTTTGATGTATCTAGTCAGTGCTAAAGCTGACTTCAAAGTCTCAAATCTGACACAAAATCTGATGACAAAATCCCTTTCTGTCTTATTCTAGTATCAAACCTGTTACATTTGATTTTACAGGTTTTGTTGATCTAAAGTTAGACAATTGACTGCAAATGATAAACAGCATCTACATACTGTAACTAAACAGAATTGGTTGTTTTATATTATTATAGTCTATTGCTCGAAATACATATTTGATATATTTTGAGGCATACTGGCGAAATACTATTGATCTAGGGTTTTTTCTATTCAGCAGTCCAATTAAGATGTACACTTTGATAAAGCCTACAGGCACAGACATGCCCACATGATGGGTATACAGACAAATACACACAGACCTTCTCAGTGCTGTCGATGTCACAGGTGATTCCATGAAGCACCAGATCTAATCCAGGTCTGTAACGGACCTTGTAGTTGTCAAACTGTAGCCTTCCTGCCTGGGGCCACTTCTCTGGAGGCCGAGTGTCAGTAACCCACTTGGCCTGAAGAAAAAAAGACACACAGCACAGATGAGAAATGGTGGAGCAGTTCTGTTGTCTGTCTAATCCTGACCTAAGTGATGGAAACTGCTGAGAAGAGAATATGGACATATTAAAAGTCAAAGAAAAAATATTAGCTACATAATGACACCACCGGAAGAAAAAATGCTCTCAATACAACATACCTCATTCTCAAGCTTGGAGTATTCATTCACTCTCTCCACGGCAACGATATTTGTCTCAAGCTCTGACGTCATTCTCACCAGCCAGTTGAGGGTCTGGGTCACCTGCAAAGCCGCAATAGGACCCCGTTGCTTTGTTAGCATTAATATACCACCATTATCGTCATCAAGCAAATATTATTGGCATTAACATTCACATCATTATTATCTGCAGTGTGTGTAATGAGTGTGTGAGTCACTGACATTAAGGGCGTAGGATATAGAAAGGCCAACCAGGCCGCTGTCCAGGGAATCCCTAGAAATGACGGCAAGCAGAGCAGCAAAAAACACCACCAGGTTTCCAAGGAACTCCAGACGAATGGCCAGCCATCTGCAGAGTGAATAAACACATACACAAACAAGGATATCATCAATTATGAATTTATTTCGTAAAGCACACTTTAAAATACAAGCCACTATTCAAGGTTCGTCACATACAGGGTAAAAACAATTACAGTACAACATTAAAACTAAATTCACACAAACGAACCATGTGATAATAAGGATTAAAATAGGTTGAAATACATTTTAGACAAAATAGTTCAAGACCCAGGTTTAAAAGTAAATACAATTATTAACATACTAAAGGAAACATACATGAGCCGGGACCCTAGGGGAAGGTAGAGAAGAACGGGTGAGTCTTAAGAATAGATTTAAAAACAGCGAGTGACTTTGTTGGAGTTCAATATCTGACCTGTTTGACACTATCCACGGGTAGAGGCTCTTGAGGTTTTCATCAGTAGTGGTTTCATTGTGTTTAAGAAACCTTTCTTGATGGCCGTAGGCTCTTATCACTGACAGACCCGACACTGTCTCACTAAAGTGTGAGTATATAGGAGAGCGAGACACTGAGTCCAACCGACGCAACTGCCTTGAAGTTGCCACATAAAAGCGCTGGGTGTAGAGAGAGGGCAAGAGAAATCAACAGAAAACAGTGGAAGGTTTCATTTCAAATTCAATGTTTTGCATTCCTTTCTTTCTTGTGCTATCTTGGTCAGCTTACCTGTACAAAAAAGTAGACCAGGGCCAGAGGAAGAATGATGATGGTGAAGAAAGGAGTGGCCAGACAGATTACAAACAGTGTCCCCAGCACGCCCAGCAGACACAGGAGCCAGGAGCGGAAGGACTGTGGAATGGCTTCATCCACTGTGAAAATGTCCTTTAGAACAAGCGATGGAAAAGTTAGTCTCTATTAAAATGATCAGTAACACTTTCAATGACGGCCATACCTATAATGCATTACAAACATACGTATAATTCGTTATTAAAGCTGTATTCTTTTAACAACTCATAAATATTCATATTGCTTTATAACAAAAACAAAACACAATACAAAGCATTTTATAATGACTTATAAGGTCAAGTATCATAATACTTCATAATTGTAGGCAACTCAGTGACATTTTTGTTGTTGTTACAAGTATCACAGCGTATTATAATTCCTATAGTTGTAATGCATTATAATCATTGTTATAATACAATATAATCACTGTTATAATGCATTATAATGTGATTATAATCAAATAACCAAAGTGGTCATTGGGTGCTTCAAGTAAAGAGAAAAGTTGTTCTGGCGTAGATTTAATGAGATGTTTTTAACATTACTTAAAGCAAACAATAACCACTTATAGTGACTTATAACCAGCTTGTAATGTATTACATCTGCCTATACCTCAGGAATTTCATCAACCACTTAAAGCACCCAATGACCACTTAATGTAACTTATAATCACATTATAACTGTGATTATAATGCAATATGGGCTTGGACGTCATAGAAACTTATTATAATATTTTCAAGATCACCCAGAACAGAGGAAAACAATTTCATGTGGAGAGCACACATTGAGTGAACATGAAAGAAGAAGGGCATCACATTACAAAAAAGTAAAAGATGACACAAATATCAAAAGGTAAATGATAAACCCTACCTTTGCAAAGCGGTTGACCACTCTTCCAATAGGCGTGGTGTCAAAGAATACCATTGGAACTCGAAGTATGTTGTTAAGCAGCCTTGAATGCAGGGTACGTGACGCATCGACCGAAGCATTGGCCAGGAGAAGTGTACCGAGGAACACAAAGAGGCCTGACAGAAAAGATGTACAAAATACATAACTACATCTTCACACAGATAAATACATTTGTCCACAGTTGCTAAAAATGGAGCACTACATTAGTTCAGGAAGAATTCTGAAGTAATGTACAGACCATATGTTATAGTTCTGCCTCTGCAGCTGATTGGCACAAGTGGTTCCATCATCAACATCCAAATGAGGTACTTAACACTAAAGTGCGAGCAATCTTCTGAATAAACTCGAGCAGCAGTCAGTGTGGGGAGACAAGATACTGTATATTATCAGATATTTCCTGCTTCAGGAGAGTGTGATATCTCCAATTGCTCTCCGGCAGAAAGCTGCAGTAAAAAGAAATGATTTGTTTGGTGTACTTCTAATGTGTAAAGATCTGTGCTAATCATTGCAAGGTTAAGAGGCTGACCTTCAGTCACTCACAAACCTCTTTAAGTATCACAATACGGGTGTTCTGTCTTTTTTATTTCAGATGTAATTTAAGTGAGGGTCAGCACATGCAGTTATGGCTTTGTGACCTTCATTTATTCATATTTGTATTCCCTCATCTGACAAAAGGAAGAATTCAAACAAACCACAACTTCTATTCAGGAACGAAACTTAGAGGACATTAAATACTGCTGCTGGTAATTTGTCCGGCCTTTTGCAATATTGTTACGTAATGTCCCCTGTAATATGCTGTCTTAGGATGTAAACCACCATTTCAAAACATATTAGTAGTAGTCGTAGCAAGGATACTATATTTCTTCTTGAACCAAATATGTACTAGTTGTTACAAGTTATTAAATGTTTGTACTTCTGTAATACGTTTCTTTTGTTCTTTTGGTCTTCAATCTAATAACAGGTTGCTCTCCAAAAACAAAATATCATTCCTCTGTGCCATTCAAAACCCCTCCTTGTTTGTACTTAGTTTCCTACATTAGCCAGATTAGTGAAACATAACAGTAAGATGCTGTTACTAAAATGAAAATAAACGATGTTTGAAAATCACAATTTAGCAGAAACAATTCCTATAATCTGCCCATTAGTTTAACATCATTAGAGGAAGGGCTGAAGGGTTAAATGAGGAAATGAACACCACTCTCAAACTCTGTTTTGAGTATGGAGCTGCAGCCAGAGGGCGACTAACTTAGTTAAGCATGCAGACTAGAAGCAGGGGGAAAAAGTTAGCCTGGCTCTGTCCAAAGTTCAAAGACAAGCTAATCAGCACCTCTATAGCTCACCAATAAACATGTTATAACTTGTCTGTTTAATTTGTACACAAACAGAAATGTAAAAATGGCAATTTGTGATTTTAGTTATAGGATTAATGTTTAGTTTAATAGTTATGTGATGTAACTATTTATTAGAACGCTTGAATATATTCAATGTGGTGCTTAACAGTAAAGAATAGCCTGAAACCAAACACATGGACCATGTCTGTTGCTTAAAGTAATACACCTAATTTAATGGGTATAATTTTATATCCCTAGTACAACTGTCTTGAGTTGTCAGATGATGTGAATGCATATAGGCCACGAAAATGTTTCCATCTCTACCATCCAGCCCATGACATGAAAACTACTACTCCTGGCTCTAGCTTACTTCCCAAAATGTCAAACTATTCCTTGAATACAATATGTTGCATATAGAAACTCAATGTGCAGGTTGCATATAAAATATTGTAAAACTACAGGATCTGGAGAGTTTTACTATTCCTAATCTGAAAATAGTTGTGAAAACAAACAACATAGAAACTGTAATGAGTTTATCTGTTCAGTTACCCTGAGCCACTCCCAGAGCTCCAAACACTCCCACCCGGGTGTCCCTCTTCCAGTTAGGGTATGTTATGTTGTAGTAATCCACAGCATCATTGGTCCAGTCACTCAGCCACAGGTTCTGACCGATGAAAGCAACGTTCTGGATGAAGTAAACCAGGAAGACCATGACAGTATATCCCCAGCCCATGGCCCGCAGATACTGGAGGTACACTGAGAACTTCACCTGGATATAAGAGAGAAAACAGGCTAAGAAACAGGTTCTATTTTTGTATCATTTGTGCTGTTGAAAAAAGTATTTCAACAAACTTGGATTACCTTTCCTGTTTCCATAGTTTCCTTCTCTATCAGCCTCTGGCCTTTCTTTAAATCACTGACATTGTCTGATTTTCTTATGGAGCTATTTTTTCTTAGTCTGACACTAGAAAAAATGACAGAAAAGACCAAATAAGAAAACATAATAAAGACATACTTAGTAGGACATTCAAATATTGTTCTTCCATGCTGTGCATGAACACAAGAGGTAGTGTGTGAGACACTTTTCGGACATGAGATCTTGTAATCGCAGTGACTTGCTCACTGCGTCCACATTAATCCTCACTCACTCACACAAGCCGTGCCTCTATTTTTTTCAGCCACTACTTCATTTCATTGCTCTAACCTTCCATTTCGCTGGCTGCGGCGGATACTGTTTTCTCTCTTAAGTGTAACAGAAACTGTGTCCTCCAAAGGAGAGTCGGGTAGAGTGTCCTCTCTTTCAGGTATGAGCTCCACGTCTGCAACATCCTGGTAATGATCTGAATGAATTTGGTCACACAGCATATACATGGTGTCTTACAAATTTGCAGCTCTATATACATTTTATAATCACATAGTAACTCGACATATTCCAACCTCAGTTATTGGTTGTGCCACAAAAGTGGAGTATGCTGTGCAGCTTACATCCACAAAAAGTTGTGTAATTACCTGGCTCTGAATAGGTCTGATTGCTTTGCTCTTTGGCATACGTGTCCAGAAATTCAGAAAAAGCACCCCTGCTGGCACGAAGGCTGTTATAGGATCCAACCTCAGAAACCACTCCATCCACCAAGACCACTATTTCATCTACGTATGGCAGGAAGCCCACTCCATGAGTCACCAGGATACGAGTCTGTACAGACAAAGACCTCAGCTGTGAAATCATAATTCACTTCGGACAGTAAAAAAGAAGACATGTAAGATCTGAGAAATGATTGTAAATTCACTTTTTAAATTTGTATTATTCCTACTTTTGGTTTAAAATTATTCATATCCTGAACTGCCTGCTGCTACCAATACTAACATACATTTAACATGTTACTGTGAAACATATATTACTGATTAATGCATAATGTAAGCTCCACACAAACCTTGTCTTTGAGTAGTCCATTGGGTCCAATTACTTTATCAAAGAGATGCTTTCCTACATGAGAGTCCACAGCAGACAATGGGTCATCTAATAAATAAATGTCAGCTTGACTGTAAGCTGCCCGGGCCAAGCTCACACGTTGCTTCTGACCCCCTGAGAGGTTGATGCCCTAAGGACAGAGGAGACGAGAGAAACAACATAAAACTATATTAGGTTCAAAGGATCATCCGGAGCTTTGCTTAAATACAAGGAGCTACAACGTTTTTCTTAATATAGGTAAATTTTTGGACAATACATCTCATTGATGTAATGTTGCCTGGCAGCTGGCAGATAAGCCTCAGTTGTTGAATCTTCAGTATTGGAACTACATTTCAATAAATAAATAACAACCTTGAGGAAAAATACTTCCAAAAAAATACCACCACTTTGTAATGGATGTGTGAGCAGATTTTAAGTCTCTGCTAGTTGGTTTCATATTTGGAAAGAAGAAATAATGACAGCAGAAAAAACAATGTGAAGTAAACCTAAGTTAGAGTAAATGGGCTAAAGGAAGGGTGGACTGAAGGGTGTTTTGACCGATAATTAATATCCCAATCATTTGACAACATATTCAACGATAAAGAGTACATTGACAATAATTAGAACATTGGTATCTCTCTTTCAAAATAAGGGGCACCACTTGCCAATGGTTTTGTGTGCTTTGCAATCAACTGAAACAAATGTTCAATTATGATTGTGTTGTTGTGCTCTATCCTTGAATCTTACTTTCTCTCCAATCTCAGTGAGGTCACCGCCAGGTAGCAGCTCCAGGTCAGGTGCCAAGGCGCAGGCCTGTATCACCCCCTGGAACCTGCTTTCCTCATGGGAAGAGCCAAACAGGATGTTATCCCTCAGAGTGGCATTTTGAATCCAGGCTTGCTGTGGAACAAAGGCAAGGGAACCCTGGACAGAAAGAAATTAAGAGTCAGGCACAGAGCTCCTTCTAACCACACTGGTGTGCAACCCCCTGCCATGGCTTTCATTCAAACCAAACACCTCACCTGATGAGAGGCCAAAAATAACTCATTGTACTTTTTGCGAATTAAAAAAAAGAAAAGTTTAAAAGCCTTATTTGACTGCTGCATTGTTCAACTGTTTGATGAACTCGCATTGCTACAGCAGCCTTTACTATTGGAGTTTCTTAGGAAGTAAAATAAGGTTCAAGCTATTCACCATTGAATATGGACAAAACTGCTCTTTGAGCCAAAGAGCAACTTAGTATTATGGATTACTATATTGGACTGGGGAAAGTAAGAGTTCTCAAAATTGGATTTAGAATAAAAAGGCTCGCACTTCTAAGAAAAGCAAGATCAAGAGAAATGGAATTATTTTTCATTGACTCAGATATTTAACATGAGGTAGTAATTTGTTACTGTTAATTGTTTTGTTTTTTAGACTTTGATGGATAAAACACATCTTTATGCTGCTGCTGTATAAAAAAATCCTCCTTCAGTCCTAATATTGCTAACATCATTGGACTTGAAAAGATGGTTTCTCAGTAACGTGTAGCCTGAATTACATTATGAAGAGAACTTGGAACATGTAGGCTGCGCCGCTCTGCCATTATATGCATTTTCTTTCTCAAATGGTGTTTCGGTTCTATGTTGTTGTTGTTGTGTTATGTTGGAGGACCCCAGTGGCAATACGCCTTTCAGGATTTATTGTATTTTAATCCTTGATGATTGTAATTACTGCTCCGCAGAGTTATTATGTATTATTAATCATCAAATAAATTCAATCATGTATTGTAAGCTTAACAGACAAACAGCAATGAATGGTCTGTCAGTTCTAAAGTGAATGTTCAGTTGAAAAAACCACCTTCATGTTGTGAATATTATATGCCCCTTGCCAAACACGCTACAGTATTATTGTTAGACAGATATGAAGACAGAAATAGGGTGTTACCTGAATGTTGATAAATCCTTTGGTGCTGTACATCTCTCCCAGGAGGGCTGACATGAGAGAGGACTTTCCTGAGCCCACAGCTCCCACTACTGCTACCAACCGACCTGGCTTAATGTCCATGGACACGCTGGCAAACACGCACCGAATAAATATGTTCAACATTGTGAAACACAGTATGGACAAATAATAATGTTTTGCAGCCATATAGTGTAATATCCAAATGTGTAATATTGTGTTTGATACAACAAACATACTTTTTCAGCAGAGGCTCCCCTTCTCTTTCCCAAGCAAAGGAACCATCAGATATGCTAATAGCAGAGTCTAGCAGATAAACACAGAAGCACAGACAAATGAAAGCAGATGGACAAAGAGGACATTATGTACCGTACATGCACATATAAATATGCTTCACTGCTCAGCGGAAGAACAGGTGTAAATAATGATGGGAACATACTGAAACTGGGGTCATGCCGCACAATGTCACTTTCAAGGTCTTCACCTCCCAGAAACTTCTCCAGGCGCTTCCTAGACACTGAAGTCTGAAGTGCAAAAGAACAAGTTAGTGGTCTTTTAGGTCTGGTTTATGTGCGTGTACCGTTCGTGGTTGTTCCCTTACTTGCACCATGGCAGCGATGAGCATTGGCAGCATGGCCAGGGGAAATCGAAGGATGTTGAAAAGAGAGATGGACGTGAACGCTTTCTCAGCAGTCAATACGTTGTCTGGGCTCACCCCTACAAACACTGCAAATGTGGCCAGAGAAACCTGCAAAAAAAAAAAAGACAGCGTAAGGAAAAAAGGGTTTTGCAAAGACCATCCTTGACCAGCCACTTCTCGTTTTTTTGCAAAGCTCCTTAACAGGACTCACCAGAGCTGGAGCACAGCTGAAGATAAAGGTGGAAACAGACGTCAAGTAGGCAAACTTCCTCATGACTTTAAGTTCTTCCCCCCTAATGCCTTCAACCTGTGCCTGGAAGGATGGCTCCCATGCATACAGCTTCAGAATCTGGTGGGAGTAGAGGGCATTGTGGAGGACACGGAAAAGGAAGGGTGAGGGAACAGAGGAATAGCATTCATACCTAATGTAGTCAATGTCAATAAACCACAGGTGGTGGATGCAGTATAATGGAAGCCACTTAGCAATAACATTTCAGTTTCTTCCTGAGGCATAACATCCTTTCATCTGAGGAAGGCCTCACTCAGAGTCCCCCACCTTCACCAGTCGGCCTCAAATAGTTTTACTCAGAAAAGGGAACAGACGTGGTGTTGATGATGGGCCATTAACTCACCTTGATTCCATTAAGTATTTCATTCATTATCTTCAGTCGCTTGTCTTTGAACTTCATGTTTTCTATCTGAAAAGAAGATGACATGTAATTTAGCAGATAAATGTAGCTCCCTGTTAACCTCATGTAAGAATAACTGATAATAATGCACCCATGAAGAGAGGTAATTTGTAGCATTACAAAGTCTCAGGGGAAATACTTGGCCCATTTGACCCTCATTAAAAGCCATAGCTTTTGTAGAAGACAGACAATTTTTTCTTGATTAATGAATATGTGGTTGTCGGAGATGAGAGTTGCTGACCACGAAATTGGTTATTTTAAAATTGTATTTTATTTTCATTCATTTTTTTCATTTTGAACACAGAAAATAAAGATGGCTATCTTTAGCTTTTGTGTCTGTGGTTTCAGTAATTTTCTGTGTTATCTAAATAATCAGTATAATAAAGAGTCAAGAGCTGAAAAGGTTCCAATCTCTCTGTTGTTTCTTAAGTAATAAATATAGCAGATCATTTCTGCACAAAGCACTCTGAAGGACCTTTGGCTCATATCACATTCGTAAAAATGTATGTAAATACTTTTCCATTGTTTGTAGTGTTCATATTTCTGCACCAGGAGTTTACTAACATTTCACCCCTTAACTGTTGCACTCAAGTAAATCCTGGCGTATTGTGTTCCTTCTTAGTGCACCATATTTCAAATGACATGGGTGTTAGCATTCAATATTACTTGTTTCTTATATTTTGAAGACAAGTATTTTAGGCTATAATTCAAATTCAAAAGTAAAATTGTAGGTCTGTTATTTGCGATATATACAGTGAACTTTATTCTACAGGTGTAACAACAATCCTCTATGAGTTTGCATTTCTGCTGACCTGGATTTTTCTGGCCTTTGTTGCTAGAATTCCATTGATTGGCCCCATAAGCACCATGACGGCCAGTCCTGCAAACACAGAAGGTCCTAACTCAAACCACAGGAAAACAATGGACAGCGCAATCTGCAGAGGGCAGGACCACAGCAGGTGGATGAAGTTGGTCACATCGTTGAAGCGCTGGGCGTCCGCCGACATCAGGTTCACTGTTTCCCCAACCGTAGACTCTTTACGAGTGTCATTAGACACCACCAATGCCTGAGAAAAGGGATGAAGAAGAGATTGTGAGGAGAGAGGGAGACGGGAAGGAATTAAGAGGAGGACAATTTGGTGCAGGTTACAATTATCTTGACTGATTGAATACAGCGCAGTGGGCTCTTGGAGGCACAGCTATCACAAGAATTTGCAAACATCAAAAATACAATAATAATTACTGTATCTAACTATATACAAGATATTGGATAGTGCAAGAAATTGCTCTTGAAGGATACAAGGCATGGAGCCCACAGTGAAAGTGATTTTTTTTACTCACACAGCTGTCTCTTGAGTGGGGTTATAAATGATATGTGGTAATTTCTTATGATTTGAACTGGAATGGTAATATATTTCCTTTTTGGTAACGATGTGTCAGGTAAAGTTAGTAGAATGTTGGTACCTTTTTGTACACAGCAGCCGTGATGGCAGTGCGAACCTTCATCCCGAGCACAAAGCAACGCTGGAAGTACTGCTGCAGGAATAGAGACTGCAAAATTGTCACCACTAGCAGCAGCACTGCATACAGATACCCTTCCCAGGTATACCTAGTTTTGTCCTGAGTGAATTGGACCATCACTCTGGGAGGAGTAAAAAACGTAGTTAATGGAGCAGCTGAACAAACGTTACTATATTTTAAGCATCTAGAGGCAGTTATTATGTTTATAATGAGTTCCTTCATTATGAATCCTATTTCTATTCATTCTTCATCATTTCCTCTCCCCTGCTAGAACCTAGTGATTCAAGCTAATCAATGAGTAGTGTATAGTTAAGCTGAACGGGTTAGGACTCTCACAAGGTTATTCATGAAAACAACAACATTACAGGAGTGCAACGATGAAATACAAAATGATGCTCAGTGTCCTGTGGCCTTCGAAGCTTTGCCAACAGTTCAATATCCTTTCGAGAGTTTATTGACGCTGAGTTAATGATTACTGACCAGTGAACAGCAGTGAACAGTAACAGTATTACTTTGTTGGGACTATGCAGATTAAGGCTTTGTGTTCTGTGAGCAATGAAACCATTTTAAATCACTATCAATAGAAATCTGCTTAGATGCTTACGACAAAACTCCAGGAAATCAGGGAACATATCTTGGTGCCTGAAAGAGGGTGTTATTGAAAACGTGACTCACTTTAGGAGTTGAGGGCTGACAAAAGCCAGCAGGTCCGTCAGAAGTTTGAAGAAGGCAGATTCAATAAGAACCCATTTAAAGGTCTTGTAAATGGTGGAAATAAGCCATGAATTGGGATGGTCCTTTTCCTCCTTCTTTTTGTCATTTTTCTTCTTCTTTTCCTCTCCTTTCTTTACCTTTTCCTCCTAAAGAAAAACAAGGTTCAAACACTGATAGGCTCTACTCAATAACAATAAATCTGGACCACCTAACAGAGAATCAATGGCACTACTAAAGAGTGCAAGAGAATGTCCTGTACCTTTTTTTTTACCATGTAAAGTGTCTTTGAGTGCCTTTTAAAGCACTATATAAAGAAGATGTATTCTTATTATAATTATTACTATGTGTGTCAAGGGCTTTTCTCTGCACACTCTTACCATCATCAGCACATCCTGACTCACGCCTTTCCCCAGACTGTTGGAGGGGCCATTCTGAAAGGACTCCTCCTGGGCTTTGCCTCTGCTCTTATCCCGTTTTATTTTCAACTTGTTTTGTAACCGGACCCGAGCAGCACCCAACTCCGACTGCATGAAATACTGAAAGCGTTGGTTGATGAAAGCAGTGCTTTCTGCGTCGTTCAACTCCCACATGTCCTCCTGAACCAGGGGCCGCTTGTAACCCTTCACCACCATACTGGAGAAATAAGGAGAAGTTGGACGTTGAGGCATACATGTGTGAGTGTTTGCTTGGACTCTTACTGTAGCAAAACTTCTAACTTACCTGCTAATCCAGTTGAAAGTGATTCTGCTCAAAAAGGCTGCACCTGCCTCTGGATTCTGTGGATAAAAACAATAAAAGCACTCAGTTGGATTACGTTCAACGCAGGCCGTCTTATGATGAAGGTTCAGTGTATTATATTTGTTGTTATATTATTATGAATCTTACAGTATCAAATAAAAATGTAGAAACACAAAAATGCCTCCATTTGGGTGCTAAGGTACCTTTTTGACAAGCTCCTCGGCTTCCGGGGGAATATCAGCCACAGCAGAGAGGATAAGGGCAATCAATTCCAAGCCAAAGGAAATGTAGAACAGACAGAAACGAGGGTAATCACTGATTTCTCCCTGTTGGTTACAAAAGAGTGTATCAGAAAGTTAGAATACATTAAATCAAGTGATTGCATTCTGCCTGATTAAGGATACCAGTTTTCTTCTAGCTAGCTCAGTGCCTTGCTCCCAACATGATCTACCGTTTCTGCTCTTACCAGCCTGAGTGCCTCTCGTAGGAGGGTCTGGAAAGGGAAGATGTCGCACAGAACCAGGAGAAACCAGAAGAGGAAGAGAGTGGCTGAGTCTACTGATCCTTCCCTCCGCCTCACTCCTTCCTGGCACAACAGCAGAAGGATCTAACAGAGAAATCATGAAAAGAATCGTCACCTTTTTTTAATTCTTGAGCACCAAATAAATCCGTACAAAACCTGCTATATTTACCCATGTGACTGCGTACAGGATGGGGTTTGCGTAGTATACACCAGGATTTTTCACTGTTGAAACTTTGCTTGGACCAAAATCCTCTCCTAATGTGACTGCCAGGGCTGCTATGGCCGTCAGAAACAACAGACACACCACAAGCTGAGGGGAGGAAAGACAGTCAAGATTGCAAGATTGACAGTTAAATCACATTAAAGTCCATATAACAATTTTTTAACTAATTGAACTTCTTTGTTGAAAAAATACCATATAACATAACATACCAGCCACAGATTACTATTCCAAGCTTCTGCGAGTGTTTCTATACATCTAAAAAATTCTAAATTAGCCTATTGAGAATAGGAAATTATTGTATCGTTGCCCACTTGGACCAAGATTTCATAACCATGGGGTACTTATTGCTCTCTCTCCTCTCAGCATCAATTATGACTAGAACAGCGTGCCTTTCAGTGTGCATTAATTTACCTGTTTGCAGATGTAGCGTTTGGACAAGTGTTTTGTGTCCACTTGTGTTCTCCTGCAGAGAGACAGTAAGTGTCGCGGGGCAGAGAGCCACAGGAACCCCAGGGGGATCCAGACCAGCACCGTCTGCTCTATACATACTGGGAGGTCGGGGTCTGCTCTATTCAGATATGAAGCATTCTGAGGTGTACACACAAACACAAACATGCTTACATCACACAAGGAGAACTCTTCACTGAATGACAGAGCCCTCCTAATCTCAGAGAAAGGCAAACACAAAATCACACTGTATACCCCCAGAGACCCACAACACCTCCCCGATCAGAAATGGAATCAACAGTGACTCCTATTTGATTAAAACCTAAATCCCTGCTTATGGTTGTACGCACAGCAGCATGAGTAATTTGCTCTTTCGAAGAAGAGAGAAATGGAGAGATGGGTGGAAATGGACTAACAGGAATGTGGAGTGAAATGAGCGAAACACTGATGAGTTCAACGTATTATATAATAATATAGAAAATATAGCTTTTCAAATGCTTTAAAAGTATTTCAAGCACTTACATTCTGGGAGTCAGTGAAAACAGAATAAAACAGAAGTGATGTGATCACATCTCTTTGGTGTGGTTTAAAGCCTGGCAGCTGAGTTCTGTACAGTCTGGAGTCGATCAATAGATTTTTGGTTCACGCCAGTGTAAAGGCTGTGATGAGATGAAGGCGTGTGAAATGGTCTGTGTCTTTAGATTATATATTTGAGATATGTCTAAGTATAAAAACATGATTGCTGCTCAAAACTTAAATCACTGTCCAACCAGACGCCAAGATGTCCTGCTATAGTCTTGATACGATCCAGCAGATGGCATAATTTGTTTTGATATGTGCTGGGACCCAATGACAAGGACCTCTCTTTTGTTTGAGTCGGATGAAGAAACATTTTTGACATCCAGTTTTTGATATCACAAAGGTAATTATTAAACTAAGCAGTGGATCTAACAGCATACAAATTAAAACAAGGATGAGCCATTACATAGGCTACAATCTTGATACTAATAATAGTGAATGTTTTTATGTTTTCTGGATGGCATCATGCGTTTATTAGCGTTAAGGTATTTTACTCAGGCAATTATGTGGATGCTTAATCAGCTAAATGGATTCTGTCATAAGTTTCCCCATGAGGGCAAAAAAACACTTGTTTTCACTAGAGGTTAATATATTTTAAATTAATTGATTAACAGTTTAGTCTATGACACAAAAGTGAAAACATGTCTATCACAACTTCCCAGAGTCAAAGGTGATGTCTACAAATATTTTTTGTCCGACAAAAACTTCAAGACCCAAAGATATTCAGTCGAATGACAAAGAAGTGCAGCAAGAAGTTGACACCACAGTGTGTAGCATTTCCTCAATTCTTAACAATAATAAAGATGCAGCGTTATAGCTCATAAACAGAAAAGCTGACTCATATCTTAAGAGGCATTACTGGTCAGTCACATGTTCACTGAGCTCACTGTGTACAGGGGTGAAAACACATAACATCTTTCAGATAATAGTTCTTCATGTTGAACTATTATCTGTGACATTCTGTAACTATGTGTTTCTGATGTTGGTGCCTGTCTTGGCCAGGTCTCCCTTGAAAAGGAGATTTTTAATCTCAATGGGACTTTCCTGGTTAAATAAAGGTTGAATAAAAAAAATTCATAGCATGTCTTCGCATGTCTCGCACATGCTGAAGGGAATCGACACGAGAACATGAGCACCTGTACAAATACCACAATCAGATGTAGGAATCCTGCAATTTTACAACCTTTAAGAAGCGCACAGAGCACATTTGTTTTGAATGTATCAATAAGGTTTATATTTGTCATTTTGTAATAACATGTTAAACAGAAAATAAACAGAAAAAAACTAAAAAGAAAGTTTGTACTTAGTATTATATTAAAGTACACAGGTGATGTTGTATTTCTGTATTTCTCCAGTTACATTTAAGTGAATTCACTCTATAAGCCAACAATCATATGTGTGTGCATCAAATGTTTTACAGGTTTTTCAGTGTTTTTCTTTTGTGTCAACTGTGTCAACTGAGATGACCTGGAGGCCACAATGAAGCCATTGCCCCCAACCCCCACTAACTCACCCAAAAGATGGACCCACAGTATTCCTCCAGAGCTGCAGCACACATGGTCCACAACTGATCGCTTCCGTCGCCTTCAGATGAGTAGACAATCAGACACCTCTCACCCTCTGCTCCACTGCTGCCAAGCTCGGCTCAAACACTCCCTCTCTCTCCCCTGTCCACCGACACTCCAGAGACAATTGCAGGACGTGACTCTGTGGGACTTTGAGGCATGAGGCTTTTAAGCAGAAACCAAACCTTGCAGCCTCCTTGTGCAGAGGAAAGAAGCTCTGGATTAATGAAAAAAAGCAGATGGGTTAATGCCTAACTTGCATCTTGATTTCTTTTTCTTTTTTGAGGCAGAGGATCTTAAGGGTTGTCCTCTGCCAGTACTCGTTTGATGTCTGAAAGAGGCACACGCACATCCAGCCGTCCAGATGGGAGAATGAATAACTCAAAAAATGTAGTCATAGTCATAGAAAGAATCCTGCCTTGACCAGCCCACAGACACTCCTCAACGCTCTGATTTGTCTAAAGTTCAACATTTCAGGCAGATGGCTGCATGTAAGAGAAAAAGAGAGAGAGAGACAGGGGAGCTTGCACAAGTATTGCTGTGCTGTTTTTCCTCATGTTAGGGGGAGGGCCCACCCAAAAAGGGAATGTGTTTAGGGAAGGGGAGGGAGAGAGCTCATTAGACCCCTTTTCCTGTTGTGTTTCCACTTATACTCTGCTTGCCTTCACTTTCTCTGGACTTATGTTTAAGTCACATCAGATTAGTTTTAGGCAATCATGCATTGAAATAAGCGACAGTACATGTACAGTACATGACCAAAAAACAATGTTTTGTGCTACTGTGTAAAACCACCGGGTTTTCTTGCCATGTTAATGTCGAGTTTTTTTTAAAAGACCTTTCCAGAGGTAAATTGCTACCAGACACCAGTTCAACACAAACCACTGGAACAAAAAGCACTGCTGTTGGTGTGTATGTGAAAGTCTGTCTGCGTTTAAAGAGGAAGATGAACTCGTGACAAAAATGTATCAACAGTACCGCTTTGTTGTAGTTGTGATCCGTGTGTGCGTGCCGTCCAGCCTCATCAGATGTAAACCACTTCAGCATGTTCCCAGCTTTATACGGCCAAATTCTAACAAACAAATTTAACAAAAACAGAGCTGATAAACATGATCATACTATTATAATTAATGTCAACAAGCAAACATTGTGATACAACTTGCCTAAATTGCAGTGGAGTAAAATGATTACTCAGCATGTCCAAGGCAGATTTGTTGTATAGTAATTAATTTACATTGCTGCCAATACAACTTCTTTTAGCACCAAAGCGTGTGTGTCAGGTCTTTCAAGGACCGTGGCAATCTTTACAACAGAATACTTGGGGCGGTTAATAATTACATGTTTGATAACATCCACATGGGGGTAGTAATACGGCTGACTCATTAGCCCCAATGATAGCCATGTGACACATGCTGGAACTGAATCTGATAAGTCGGGTAGGAGCCAGAGCCTTCAGTTATCAAGCTCCTCTTCTCTCTCTTTCTGTATGAATTCATGTCCCATTAATGCACATTACTGACTTTGCTTCTTCCCCGGAGTCTTTGTGCTTTCTCTCCTGTAATGGTAAAAATATGCATAAATAACTGTGTGTCCTTGCTCTGAACCCGAAACTTACCTACCAGCTATTAAAGGAAAAGGCTACTGAAAAAGTAGCAGAAACAACTATCTGGGAATAACAGCCTATGCTTGTGATATTTTTTGTTACCTTGTGTACCGAAGCTGAGGGAACTCAGCAGAATACAACCATAAGCCCTAGGGGGTGTGACTCCCTTAAAGAGATAACAACTGTATAAAGGATATTGAATATTGTGTTTCGTTGAAGGCTTTTTCAACAGACTGCTGTGATACGTGCTCTGTTGTACAATCTTCCGCTTGCAAGCAACAAGACTGTTTATTTCAATTGATTGAACTACAAATTCTTCTCCCGATTTACATAGAAACTTTCCAGAACACTCCTCGCAGGTTTCCAGAGAGAGACATTACAGGCAAACGCAGACGCTTTTATCCAATTCAGTATCTATCTATATTCCGTAGGCACAGCTACGGGAGCAATTTTTGGGGTTAAGTGTCTTGCTCAAGGACACATTGACATGAGACTAGTGGAGCAGGAGTCGGGGATCAAACCTCTGACCCTCTGATTGAAAGACAGCCCTGCTCTCCACTTATCCACAGTAACCGTGACCGTCATCCCAGGAGACCCTGGTCCTCCCTCCTGCCATGGTCCTGCCTGACCCCCACTGCTACGATCATTATTATTATTAGTCGCATTTCTTGCTATTGCCGATTACCATTACTGCTTTTGTTAAAATTGTTATTCTTCTATATCCACCCCTGCTGTTATTGCTAGCGGTCGTAATCATTTTTCTGCTTGCCACTCTCATTATATTAATCATTACTGTCGTATGCATTTAATGTGTTCTAACTCTGTTATGTTGTTCATTCTGTCCACATGACATCTATTGCACTTCTGGCCAACCTTAGAGAGATTTCTTCTTTTTTTTCTTCCCGTTAAAGGGATTTTTTGGGGGGATTTTTCCCTGTACCAATGTGAGGGTCCCGGGACAGAGGATGCCGCATGTGTACAGATCGTAATGCCCTCTGAGGCAAATTTGTGTTTTGTAACTTTTGGCTATACAAAAATAAATTGAATAACAATGGTGCTAATCATGACCTTCTATACTAATTATCCCTTTGCATTTATCTGCTAAGTCTGAATGCTTTTTGAACAATAGTGAGGTGCAATTAGTATATTAACAGGAACTTCTACTAAAGCTGTGAGAAGCTATGTTGAGCGGGAAGGCAAATGCCGAACACAGCTTGAAGAGGAGGTAGGGCGGTTAGAGTAGAAACATTATGGAATTTGTATTTTACAAAATGGCAAAAATAATTATACAACTGATAGCAATTTGAAACCAGAGATGTGCATAAATACTTGATTGAAAACAGTTTCTCATCCAGCTTGAGGAGCTTAGTTTTGGACATTTTAGCATGGTATCCTGTATAGAAGAGGCAAAGGTCCCCTTAAAGAAAATACAGAATAGGCTAAGACTAGAGAGGAACCGGTTAGTCGATAAGCAGAAAATGTATCTAATCTTAATCTTAAAACTGAAACATCACAATTTATAGGCTGAGTTTTATTCTAATAAATGTAAACTATCATTTCTAATCTATTAATATTCCTTCTAATGTAGATATATTAGGTGTCTGGTACATGCATTTAGAAGAGAGTAGACAAATAAATGAAACTGGTTTTCAACTAAATGAATTAGAGACCATTCATCATTAACACAGAACTACAATGCTGTCATACATTGGTATGACTAAATGACTTAAAAGATAGAAGACGCAATACAATATTACTGTTTGCTAGTATAGCTCAGCAGATTTCTTTCTAAGACGTAAGTTTAGTGAAGTAACTGGATAACTTTGCTCCAATAAACCCTGAACCCATCAGTACAAGTTCCTATTTTTCTTAGTCATTCAGATGACTCATCAAACCTGGTTCTTGAAACAACCCCTGGGTGTTTACTTGTATGGGATCAAAGGCTCTTCAGACTGTGTCTTATCGTTCACTGTATAGTAACATGTTACTGGGCTGCATAGATTACGACACATACAGTAGTTGTAATGCCACATGAGTCTGTAGTGTTGAAAATCATGTTTCTTTACAAAGATTAACAAGGCAAATTGACATTTGTGACGTAAAATAATTGTAAAAAATAATTATTGCATCCAAATTAGATTAGATTAAATGATGGTATAATAAAACTGATTATTATGACATGGCATCATATTACGCCTCCGCCATGTCAGTGCCCCATTGATTGTCTAATTGATCCGCCCCATTGTTGAATGACTCTCAAATTTGCCACATCGATACAGCCTGGTTAGATATTCGTGAACATGAATATAGTAACATGACTCTCCAACCTCTTAAAACTCATGAACAATAATTAAAACTAGTCTAAATGAAGCATGATTCTGCATTAGTATGGCGTATTTTCATAGCTAATTTAATAAGAGACTGGTTTTAAATGCAGGAGACATTTGACAACACTGGCAATAAATACAAATGAACACAATTGTTCAAATATTTGGGACTTTAATTGAATTCTGAGCAAACTCACAATGTTTTTGTCCTTGTAAAAAAAATAAGAGTAGAGGAGGTCACAACTTTGCATTATTTTTAACTGAATAGGGAGTGTTGTAAATAAATATAGTTCACCTACTCGAAAACATACTGTTCGGAAAACAGCAGTGTAGCTACACAGTATTGTGTAGATTATTACACTTCTTTTGAGGCAACATACAGCTGTACAATAATAGATGTAAATTATTCATCACTCTACATTGTGCGATACTTTGACTGGATATCCCAGAAAGGCTGTGAGGTTTTCCCTGAGCTCTAACTTTACAAGGACTGGTTGATCAGGGATTTAAATAAAAAAGGAGAAAAAGTTCAGAAAAGTAATTATTCTGGGCTTTAATGAAATTAATATATAATGATCACTTTTGAGGTATCGGTTTTGTTTTCTGTATCCATTCACATGGTATTTCTGGCTATTGCATTAAGAGTGCGGACCTTGCTCACATCTGCCACCTTCAGACCGTACTCTGGAGCAGAGAAAGCAGCTCCCATCGTCACACAGTTGTTCCTGCACATGGAAACATTACACAGACAGCAACAACAAAAAGATTTATCTTTACGTTTTATTCTTTATAGTTGCAAGAAATCTTGTAATGTATGTAAGGATAGGAAAAATCATTAATACCTGAACTTCATGGCAGAATCCCTAGTGGAGCGGGCTGAGCAGTGAAACTCTTGAGCCCCCGTGCCCTCCAAAATCCTCTGCAGGTTCCTCTCAGTGATACCTCCTCCTGTTTCAAAAAAGAAATAAACAATAACAACGACAAAAAACACACACGTACATTTTACAGGAAAAAAGCAGAAGTACTAACCTGGCATGATGGCAATTCTCCCTTTAGCCTGTTGAGTGGAAGGAAAGGTGGAGAGTGGGACATAAGAGAGAAAGAGACACAGGCGTCTCACCTACAATGACTTAGCAGCACAGACAAGTAGCCCTGCTATTTTAATATGCCTACATGCAAACATGTATGTGTACATATAAGGTATACATACCTGATCAATGAGCTGTTTAATGAGCGGGAGTCCCTCCAAAGCAGAGTTATCACAGCCACTTGTCAAAAGACGCTGGAAGCCTAATGATACCAGAGTCTCCAGGGCAACCGTTGGTTCATGAACCATGTCAAAAGCTGCAGTCAGATGAAAATATCAATTTAAAAACATGAGCTCATAAGTCTGAGGAGGCACTGATGAATCTCTCTAATGGGCTTTCTGATAGCTTTTCTCCTGTAGATACTGGCAGCTGCATGGACTTTTCAAAAGCTTTGATTTAAAAGGAGTGTTACCTCGGTGGAAGGTGACAGGCAAAGGTTGAGCAGCAACTGGAAAGCAAAAAATGACAGTCAGAAAAATACATGGGATGATACAAAACCTCAAATGTGTCAGTTGCAGTATAAAAACATTCTTAACATTTTACCTCTTTTTCTGAGTCTACACACAAAGTATTGCCAGTTGTTTATTCAGTGCCACAAACTCTATAAGACTCAAACATTTACTTCATACTGTGTTTTCTGAGCCACTGCCAACACAATTATCTTTGTTATGGATTATTGCTACAGTATTTTCTCTTTCTGATTTGCATTGTATTTTCTGGAAAAAGTCGTACTGTAACATAGAAAAAGTCAAGCAAACCTATTGACAAATTATGAGAAACTATTGGAGGATGACATCTGGAATAAATACAAAATAGACTGCTACATAAAACATACTGCATAGTACGCACAATTTAGAAAAACAGACAAAAGTCATTGAGTAACTTTCCCTTGAGGTGGGCAGAACTATTACCATGAATGTCTATATTCAATTTAAAGGGCCCAGTGTGCCAACTTTCCTAAATGTACTGTAGATGCCGCTTACAACTTGAACAGCTAAATGGAATACAGCCATGTTAATATTATTAGTCACACCTCTGCCTTTCCCACTATGACATGTCAAAATGTCAACTGGCTATGTTGAGGACAAATGTTATTTTTTTTATATCCAATACTCCAAACTGGATCATTAGTGGAACTGAAGAGGTCAAAACCCCAGAAACACTTGTCGTATAATATCTCAGCCTTCTGATCACTTTGAAATCACATTGTCACTGTTTTTATATATATATATATATATATATATATATATATATACACACACTTTTGGATATATATTTATATTGTACATAGCCAGTAAATGTTTATACTTACATCTGTTCTACTTTTTTTGTTGTCCTTGTTTTTTTTAAATTTATTTTTCTTGTTTATTTGTAAACTTGTGCATGTACATTGTGAGCAAAGTGAAAACCGGAGTCAAAGTCCTCGTATGCGTACAATAAACCTGATTCTGAAGTAGGTGAAGTTGTGCCAGAAACACCCACTTTTCTTCTTTTGTGGAACTGTACATGATGCATTGTTAACTGAGAATCTTGGTTGTTTTTGTTTAGTGTCCTGTCGGCCCATAGATGAGCTCAGGTGCACGGGCAGACAATACCCAGAAACTCCATACAGAGCTCCGCGTCCACCCGTCCGTCCTCCGTCAGCGCTCCCAGCACCAGTCCGTCAGCTCTGTGGTTCTTCATCAGCTCTATGTCCTTCTTCATCACCTCCACTTCCTGGTCAGAGTACAGGAAGTCCCCCCCACGAGGCCGTATCATCACGTAGACTGGAATTTTGACATACTGCTTCACGACCTGCAGCAGACCTGGGGCAAAGCATTTAATGAAGGCATGCGTGTGTTTGTCTGGTCTCAGCAGATACTCAAGAGTTTAGGGTTGTCTGTACAGAGATGAACTGAGCGGACCTTGACTGGGAGTGAGTCCTCCCTCCAGAAGACTAGAACACAGTTCAAGTCGACCTGCACCTGTGAAGAGAAACAAACCCTCAGACAGCACCTATGAACCTTTATGGTCTGTGACCTTTGAGAAATGAAATAACATCACACGCCCATTAATTACTCATCAGAGTACAGACAAGATACGTTGTATCTGACTGCAGCCTCTCCCCCTACGAATGCATGCATCACCTCTTCGGCAAGTAAAGTGAGTTTAGGTTCACTGCGCGGTACCAACCTCCTCGTTCAGCATTGACAGCAGACTCCACGGAGTCCACACATGCCTCCAGTAGAAAACTCTCTGCCATCCCGACAGCCTGGACAGAGACAGACAGTCAGGAACAGAAAGAGATTAGCTAATCGTCAAGGTGTTTGCTAAAACGTACACAATCTTTTCGCTAAAAGAAGAAAAAAACTTGCACAACAACTACCTGTCCAATCCACTTCCTATCAATTCATGGAACCTTATCAGTCAATTGGAAGCGACATGAAGTCAGTACATGTTTAAGTTACTGACTTCAGCTGACTGACTGACTTCTCCCGTTAAACCCAGCAAACCTTCTTTTTCTTCTTCTTTTCAGTTTATTGGCGGACTACAAACCAACGTTTATGGTGAATGTCGCCACCTACTGTACCGGAGTGTGTGACCTCATGACTTTATGACAATTGTCCTTTAACACAATAATGTTGTTATTATTATAACAAAAATTTAAATTAAAATTAAAAAAGACTTCATATATATTCTGGATATTAAACCCGTTCAATTCAAACAATTAAATAAAGCCCTTTTAACCTGAACTTGTTTTTGTTATAATTTGTACCCTTATTATTAATAAAATATATATTTGACGAATATGAAAAAATAATTAATATTTATCTCTCTCTGTCTTGCCCAATCACACGCACGCACTCATGCGCATCTCTAAATGCCATGGAAACAGACCCGACCGAGGTTACTTAAGGCCTCAGAACTCTCTGATTCCTCACTCTGCACTTGGACCTGAACACGAGCGGAACACCTCTTGGACAGCCATACTATAGAGAGACAACTCTTTGAGTTTTTAACTTCTCGAGAAAAGCTACTTGATACAAATCTTTTGGAGAACTAAACTACTGGAACATTACTATCGTGGACAACAGAAGAGCCTGGAAAAGGACCTCGTCGTCTGACGATCGAGGAGGAGCACCTGCTGAGGGTAGTGGGCTGTGAGTTGGACGATAACTGAGCAGGTAAGACAACTTTTTTTTAATTAATCCCCTTACATCCTTAACATTGTTCTCAGTTTAGAAATGAGTGAAACTTTTTGAGTTTAAAGGTGAACAGTTCACACTATATTATCAGGCCTGGTGGAAACGTGGAATTGGAATCTATTGCTGAATCAGTGTTTGGGTCAAAGACTTGAAGCTGGATTGAGATATTTGGATCTGACCACAAAACCACAAAATTGGAGATACAAAACAATCTGCCCAGTCAGTGTTTTCTCCTCAGAATTAAATATGGCATCCCAGACATCACCAGTTGTTTGCATACTGCAAAATGCGACCAGTTTTGCAAACTATATTTGATATACTGTGTATTAGGACATACTAGATATTTTTCTGGCATATTAATAGAATGGAGGTATGGTTATTGGAACACACATACATACACCTTCACTAAACCACTGACCTGATCAGTGTTTGGGAAAAAAATGAAACACAAATGAGCTTTTATGTTGGTGTTTTTGGAGTTGACCAACAAATCCACTAAAAGAGGAGATGATGGTTTCCACAACTCTGCACGACTACATGCATGTGAGATAAAATAAACCCAAGTATGCAACAAAGTAAAGCACATAATGATGCTCAAAATGCTGTGTGATTAATTACAGTGAGCATAACATCATTATAATCTACAATACATTACATCACAGTCATTTAACAGACGCTTTTATCCAAAGCGACTTACACTTCAGTATCTATCTACACACCGTAGACGCAGCTACGGGAGCAATTTTTGGGGTTAAGTGTCTTGCTCAAGGACACATTGACATGAGACTAGTAGAGCAGGAGCCAGGGATCGAACCGCCGACCCACTGATTGAAAGGCGGCCCTGCTCTCCACAATAGTAGCCAGTTTGGCTTTCCGTGTTCAATAGATCTGTTCTGTTATGAGACACTTTGCCCAACACCACATGTACCCTTGAAAACATGACAACAATTGTAAGTCTATTATCTGATCCACACTCCGGAGCAGAAGGTGGCGGTAATGCACCTATAAGATGGATGCCAACCGACCTAAATCCAGAAGAAGAAAAAAAATAAAAAGAAGACGAAGAAGAAGAAGAAGAACTGTTGGTTAGGAAACATGCTTGTGTAACTACCAGTAACATCCAGCTAACATTACAGCTTTGAACTAAGCCTCATCTTTTACTGCAGCACTACAGGACCAGCCCAGCGCTAACGGACATTAGCTAAACTTCAAAATGTTACTTTCCTCAGTACGGACAGCCATCTTTTGCAGTTGCAGAAGTGCTGGAAAGGGATTTCAACACAGCAGCGTAAGTATAAAGCTACCTGCTAACATTAGCTTACTAACGTTAGCTATTAGATACGCCTGAAAAAGGTCAGACAACTGTACTGCAAGCATTATTATGACACGATACGTCAGACATATTCAAGCTAACCCATCTCAACCCACATCCCCTTTGTTTCACGTTGGTGTGGTTTTCAACGTTTATGTAGCTCTACGTTTTATGGCATTGAAAGTTACCTGGCTTACATTACTCTGCGGCTGTCACGTCCGCAACGATAGCTTACGTCAGCGTGACAGGTAAATTAACGTTAACGGCACTTCACCGAATTCCAACCATTCCGACGTAACGGTTACGTGAACTGTCACATTTACGCGAACGCTGGAAAATAAATCCATATTATGAATTTCGCTACAACTTAAATGTATTATTATTACTACTAACAGGCGAGAGGAAGTGTTTTGTGGGTTAATCATGTGTGACATGGCCGAAAGTATGTGTACATCCAAATATTATACCCTTATGTAATTATCCTCCAAAAACATGGGCATCAATATGTTGCTTTGTAAGCACACTTTTGCTATTTATTTAGTGTAGTTAACATACATTTTTGTTGGCAATGTAAATGTGACAGTTTCTTCTTTTTATTAATAACACCAGCGGAGTCCACAGCTACGACGCTGGCTTGTGAAGAGAGGTCAGAGCACCATCACAGCAAAGGTGGGGGCCTCCTCTGCTCCGGCAGCAGCTACTGTCCCAAACGTGGCCACAAACCGCATATTGGGTCGCTGGTTACTTGGCTGCAGCGGGCTGGTGGTAGGGGCGGTGGTCTTGGGTGGTGTCACAAGGTAAAGTGACTTCAAAGTGAAGTGTCTGTTTATTTAATTGTCTTCCTTGTATTGAAGTGGTGTCGATATGTGCTCATATGTGCGTTTGTTTCAACAAGGCTAACAGAATCTGGGCTTTCTATGGTGGACTGGCATCTGGTGAGAGAGATGAGGCCGCCTCAGTCGCAAGCAGAGTGGGAGGCGGAGTTTTCCAAGTACCAACAGTTTCCTGAATTCAAAATGTGAGGCCCCATCATCTCTGTTTGCCTCAAGACAGTTTTAAAGGCACCCTATCACTAATTATTTAAAAATGTGCTTGACATGTCTTAATTTACGAATGCTAATGCTTGAATACAACTACATTTAAGTCTGCAATGTGTTTGATGTTGTCAGCTTCTTTCACACCAGCACTGGTTCTACACACTGAATACAAACAGGCCTATATTTTCATTTAATAAGAGCACAGCTTTCACAATTCTGAAATTGACTATACCTCAGTGGCATGTTGTAAACAAAAGTATTGATTGTGTCCTTAGTTTAAAGACACATTTTCTGTTGTCATTATGTTTCCCCAGAATGAACCATGACATGACTCTGCCAGAGTTTAAGTTTATCTTCTACATGGAGTGGGGTCATCGTATGTGGGGAAGGCTGGTTGGACTTGCGTACGTCCTCCCCGCCGCTTACTTCTGGAGGAAAGGATACTTCACTCGCTCCATGAAGGGAAAAGTGCTTGGGCTTTGCGGATTTGTCTTCTTCCAGGTAAGACTCAATACAGCTGTGGTAGTGGGAGGGGATCATAGGAAGTTTGCTTCATGATGTTTGTAGTCAAGTTGTATGGAGGTCAAAAACACCTGTCTGTGTGTCTGTGTCTGTGTGTGTGTGTGTGTGTGTGTGTGTGTGTGTGTGTGTGTGTGTGTGTGTGTGTGTGTGTGTGTGTGTATATATATATAATCTCAGGGCCTTCTGGGGTGGTACATGGTAAAAAGCGGTCTGGAGGAGAAGCCTGAGTCTTACGACATCCCGCGGGTCAGCCAGTATCGCCTGAGTGCTCACCTTGGTTCTGCCTTGTTGCTTTACTGCGCCAGTCTCTGGACAGGACTCACTCTGCTGCTGCCTGTACACAAGGTACAGAGGCAGTCTCCTGCATTCAGACCACCTATGATACAATCGGTCTACATCTAAACTAATACATACTTAACCTCGATCTGTGTGAGCAATTTGTCAAATTTTAGTTTTTTTGTATTTATTCCTAACGGCATCTCTTTTACAGCTGGCAGAAACCAAACGTCTCATGCAGCTTAGAAGGTTTGCCAAGGGTACGGGTGGACTTGTCTTCCTTACTGCTCTTTCAGGTACTGTTTGTTCTGGTGTGAATACAACATCATCAAATAACATTAAATAACATCATCAAACATAAACATCTGAATGCATTTCTCGCAAGGTAGATATAAAAGCAGCCTATATAGTGATAGAAGTGCTTTCTGTTTCTAATCTAATGTTGCAGACTGTTAAGATAATAGAAATGAATGTAGTCCATATATGCAGTTTTATTTGTAAACATTTTGCAAATGCTTTTACATAGGTGCCTTTGTTGCTGGGTTGGATGCTGGGCTGGTGTACAACTCCTTCCCTAAAATGGGAGATCGGTGGATCCCAGATGATCTGCTGGCTTTCTCTCCAACCCTCAAGAACGTCTTTGAAAATCCCACGACTGTGCAGTTCGACCACAGAATTTTGGTGCGTCGTTTTTTCTAAAGAGAAATAATCTTCTGGACAACACTTCAACATACATTAAACATTATTTGGACCCTCTTCTATCCCATTCAGTAGGTTGTTGATGGTCTGCTGTATTTTTTATTTTTTTTCAGGCGATCTCTTCTTTGACCGCAATTACAGGCCTGTATCTGTTCTCCCGGAGGATGATGCTCCCCAGGAGGGCTAAGATCGCCATCAGCCTCCTCACGGCAATGGCCTATGGACAGGTAGGCTGTCGTTCAGCCCGGGAACATGTAACCTCAGTCCATTACTCCTCAGTGTAACTGAACTCCATGTGTTTGTGCTCCTCAGGTTGCCCTCGGTATCAGCACCCTGTTACTGTATGTCCCCACTCCACTGGCAGC
Organism: Cebidichthys violaceus; assembly: GCF_023349555.1. NCBI lineage: Eukaryota > Metazoa > Chordata > Actinopteri > Perciformes > Stichaeidae > Cebidichthys > Cebidichthys violaceus. The sequence goes on from NW_027176263.1 coordinate 6,404,406, forward strand.
AACGCACCAGTCTGGATCAGTAGCTCTTCTCTCACTGGCCATTTGGGTTCTGGCAGAGCTCCGCAAGATGCCCAAGTAAATGCCCACTGCTTTATGGACGAAAGCAATCCCCACTAGCCACAACTCAAGCCTCTAAGAGCCAGCCGTGTCCTTACGAACAAGGCCTTCAGAGAGAAAACTGAAAAAACAAAAGCGTTGATAATGTGGAAATGTTTTATTTAACGCTGGACTATTATGCATAATTACACTGAAGCATCTCTCCTGTGGTGCTGCAATGTAGTCCTCATGTGGTGACATCTCACCTATTGCCTTGTGTCTGGTCATACACTGCCTGTTAGTTGAATCCGATGTGGCTGTTGGGATTATGTGTAAAATAATGTATATTTAAGTTATGAACCTTGTATTGCTGCTGTGATGTATAAGGTAAAATATGTAAATGTTGATTGTTGCTTTGTACTCTATATTTGGAAGCGTAAGTCTAAAAGCACTCTTATTTTAATAAAGACAATTATGTACCATCTTTGAAATTCAAATTTCAGTCCATTTTGCATAGTAACTGTGAATTTTATTGTCTCTGTACAAAATATACACATTTTGAATACGTAATGCAACCAGTTGAGGCTAGCTAACTAGACAGTCAGTACAACAGGTTAGTAGGTTTTCAAGACACAGTACATGCGGGTATAGACAGGTTTTACTTGTGGTCAGGAATAGAAGTTAAAAACTATTGGCAAGGAACAATCAGAGCCAAACCACTTTTTCCCCCAGAGAAAAAAAGTTTACCTAAATAAATAAAGCAGAACAGAAAAAAATGTCAGGGTTGGAAGTGCATATTTTCATCAGGGCTTAAGTGCACCCCATACTGTGCTCTGAGAGGTTGGATGAGAGGAGAGTTGTTGATGCGTAGAGAACATTATTGCTATATCATGTCAGCCAGTCTGCATTTAAAAGATACTATAGCCTATTAAATTACGGCTTGAGTGTCTCCGTTACTTGCACCATTCTAGTTTAAAAATAAGCTATTTTATATGTTTATTAAATAGGGACAGTGGAAATTTACTGTCAGTTAGCAAGAGAGCTTAAGTGTTTGCAAATTCTTCAAATGTCTTTCTAATAACGTGTGGGTTTGCAACGTAAAACTAAATTTCAGTGCAGATAAACCACATCCCCACGTACCAAATGATATGCTTTTATCTCTGATTGCCCCTTGCCCTACATACTACACAGCATCTCCCTCTCTCTCACCCACAGGTGGGCTATATACTGTATCTGAACCCAAGAGTGGCTGTATATACCTCTTTAATTTATATATTCTCTTTGGTGTTACAGAAAGAGGGAGAATACCGCATGGGGGGGGGGGGGGGGGGGCATAAAAAAAGTATTAAACCATGTCTCTCTCACTAACAGTACACACACATACTACGCCTCTTGAAATTGAATGAGCCTAATTTTAATGCAACAAGGGCTTTGAATTCTTTTTTTTTGAAGTGGTAGAACCTGCTACAGCCACATGACATTTCCGATTACAAGAAGTTCACAAATACAATCTGAAATCTAATAAATTCCCCTTGAATGTACATTGATAGACTAGTAAGACTGTGTTATGCTTGTCCTGTGTTGAGAGAAGCTTGGATGGTCAAAACAGCTCAACTATTAGTGCAGTACCCTTGTTGTACTGCCTAATATCACACCATTGGGAATGCTAGAAAATGTACAACAGTCAATAGACACCTACAGCTAGGACTGTAATAGTTTAGAAGGCTCGGAATTATTCTACCAGAATCCCATGAATGGAGGTGGGTGTTGTACCATTAGACTCTTACATAGGTAAGATGGTGGACATCTCCTTTTGTTACACATGCACACACACATACACAAAGGGTGAGGCACCTGTGAATGACTAGGAACAGCAGACACACAAGCAGACTTTGGAGTATCTCTGTAAATACATAATTGGATATTAGTGACATCATCATGCGATATTGTAATCTGTTCCTCGTGGAAAACAACATGATTGAACCTCCATTTGTAAAAACCACTTTGATCTTCTATTTGTCAGTTGTTTCCTCAGGAAGTGTCCTTCTCAGTCTCGTCCACAAGAGGGTGGTAGATTCATTTCTATTTCTATGGCCGGTGCACAAGCAGTCTAGCGGCTCCTGGGAGGTGTTACCCACATGCTCATAGACAGGATCAGATTCACAAATCTCTGCCATCACAGGGAACAGTGAGCTCAGATGAAGGTTTGGAGGCAACGTCCTCCCTTTGAGTTCAGCCATTACAGGCTGTGATAGTTCCTCCATCGGTAATAGTAATAAATAAAAGTTAGAATAAAACAGGTGGGGGGTGGGGGGGTCTTGCATGTGACAGTTGATGTGAGCCCGCTGCTAGCCTTCTTTCTCTGTGCCTTTTTGGATAAAACTAAGGTTCTGCATGATGAGGAAATGGGTCGGGGGAACTCCATTGTCGCTTGGAGAAATGTCACTGGGGGTCCAGGAAGCAGGAGACGGCCTCTCGGTGCCCTGAAGGCTCACAGCTCTCAACAGACATACAAGCACAAGCTTGCAAGTCAGAAGACACACACACACACACACACACACACACACACACACACACACACACACACACACACACACACACACACACACACACACACACACACTCTCTTTCTCTTTTCAATCCAGATCCCTTTCACACAAGCTCCCCTCCCTGGTGCCAGCGTATACTCTCTGGTCCAGATTCTTAGATGACGTTGTCAAACAGCTGCATGGACTGCATGATGTTCTCATCCTAGACAGAGATAAGGGGTGTCATTTCTTCTTATAATGATTCACAAAGGGGAAAGTAAGAATTCAAAGTTTAATGAACCAGTTATAACAGCTAGCCTTGCTCTGTCTAAAGTAAAAAAAAAGCTCACTTAGTGAACATGTTATCTCTTTTTTGTTTTATCTATACACAAACAAAATGCAATATGACAAATTATGATTGTACAAGAGTTATGTGGTGTAAATATTTCTTTGCCAGACGCAGTGGAGTCACTGAAAATCCTTTCAGTCTTTATGCTGAGCTACGTTTATCTGCTCCTGGCTCCAACTGCATACTTAACGCAAAAGACAAGGAAGTGGTGTCAATCTTCTCATCTAACTCTCTGCAATAATGCAAATAAGCATATTTAAATGTCGAACTGTTTCCTTTCCACCCCACCTTTTTGCATGACTCAATGAACTCTTCTATAGTGACCACCCCGTCTTTATTCCGGTCCATTTTCTGAAAGAAAAATGTAGCAGCCAAATTTTTACTTACTGAAAAATGTTTATAATTTTGTACATAACTTCTAACAATACTTCTATCAGTAATCTTTCTATCGTTTAAACGATCATAAATTGAGGGGTTAATACGAAGTAAAGACTGTTGACCTGGAAGAAGCTCTCCACGTGTTCTCTTGGAATGTCGTCCTGCATAGTGGGGTATGTGTACTTCCCCATCATGTCATAGATGGACTTCATGATGTCCAACATCTCCTGGAAAGTGAAAGACAAAAGAAAGAAATATTATAAAGGGTGTAGAAATTGTTGGACAATGTAAAAAAACACTTTGAGGCTGGGCTATGGCCAGTATTTTACAAGTATGAGTCGTAGAGCTTGTTCATTTATTTTGCCTTATTTGATTAAAAAATTACCAAAAACTATTTAGTATATTATACACCGTTGTTTAATTTTGTTGGTGAAATATAACATCAGTGACCATTTCCTTCTAGTCAAAAGAACTTGGTTATGTAATGGCCAGATATATACCCAGGGTACATTTGACATACTGGAGCACAGTTCTAACTTTCAAAATAAAAGTTGATGTATTCAACAGGTCATTATACTGGCAGACATTTCCACACCTGTTTTCCACCAAACTCAAAATGTACAAATAGTATTGTGGGGGATGTGGAGGCTCCCTATTACTGAGGACATGACCAACAGCACTGCTGAGAAACCATTACAGCAAGTCATTCAGAGAAAGCAAAGAACAGTGTAACATCTGTGTGTGTGTGTGTGTGTGTGTGTGTGTGTGTGTGTTACCTCTTTGGTGATGCAGCCATCTTTGTTCAGGTCATAGAGGTTAAACGCCCAGTTTAACCGGTCATTAATGGTCCCTCTCAAGATGATAGACAAGCCAAATACAAAGTCCTGAGATAGAAGGGGAACAATTACCTGTATTGTTTTGGCATTAAGTCTTAACACAGTAAATGCAGTCAAATCTTCATCACAGCACTAATCTCTGTGGGCATGTTTTTAGCGCGAGTACATGTGTACATGTGTGGATACAGTCATGGTGGCAGATTTAACCGGAGCACACATTTGCTTTTATCTCTAAAAATGAAGCTGATATAAGAATAGAGCTCACCTCGAAACTAACTGAGCCGTTCTTGTTAGTGTCGAAGGCTTCAAACAGGAAATGTGCATACATACTTGAATCTGCAAAGGTAGAGACTTACAGTAACCCGTGTGCCCTCGAAACATGAAGCAAAGTCTTTGAACAGCTTGGATTAGCAGCCAGCTAAATATAGCCAAGATATAAGAATCATTTCAGATACAACTGGAGGCAAGTGGTTAACATTTCATCAACCTAAATATCATGAAATGAAAAATTGCCTCCCCTCTTTGCAATGTATTGTTCAGCAAAGCAGATTTATAATGAGTTCATTATGTTAATTTAATTGTGATGACAAAAAGCTCCATGTGTACGTTTACAAAATGAATGCTGTTATCTGAAAACATATACATTTCTGAAGAAAGAAAGAATGGTGTAATCAAAGCATTATGGAGACAGTTTGGGCTCTTCCGGTTTAGCAGTAGAAGTTGACAACTCACCTCCCTGTGGAAAGAACTGGGAGTAAATGGTCTTAAAGTTCTCCTCATTCACCACACCACAGGGACACTCCTGGAACACAAATGTGAATTGAAAAAACTCATTAGTTACCACCTACCACAAAATATAAATCTCAACTCCCATAATAATGTAACTAGTACCAGACTTTTTATGTTTATTTTTTAATTTGCAGTCTGCCTTGTCACTCTCTTCTCCAGCCAGACCTACATTTTTGAAGCCCCTGTAGAGGACTTGCAGCTCCTTCTTGGTGAACTTAGTCTGCTCCTGCAGCTTGTCCATGCTTTCTGGGCGATGGCACACGGTAGATAACTCAAAGTCATCTTCCACGCTGTCTGTGTGAGGGAGAGACACACTGTTAGCTAGCATTTATCATCACTGCACCCACACCAACCTCCAGGGCAGCCATGACCAGGCCAACACATTTTTTATGAAGCCATCAAACTGATATTGAGCTCATCGTATAGTGTGACAAAATAACATTCTTTATTCACAACAATGTTAATCTTTTTATCATTATTATTTCACTCAATCAATACATGAGTAAATCCTGTTTTCGATACTTAGTTTTGAGGTTACTAAGTCAAGCATTTTCCACACATCTTTGTCCAAACAAAGCAAAACTTGGTCAGTAAAGCATCTATAAAAGGACTTCTTGAATTCCAAGTTTAGGAACACTGGAGAGAGGGATACCGAGAAAGTGAGAAGAGGCTTAACATGAATGAAAATGGTAAAGAAGAGGCATCTTAAAAGCTGTGGAGACACATCCATAACAACTATACCTCATTCCACCTGTTTCTCCAAAAAATACCTGTCAATAACTGTACACACACACACACACACACACACACACACACACACAAGTTCTATTGCCCAACGGAACAAAACACGTTGAGTGTGTTCCTGTGTGACTGTATGTTGTGTTCACTGAATGTTTCGCTGGCTAAGTGTACATAACTGCATCCGCACAAGCATCTGTATGAATCTTCTGAATTCACTAAAGAGTTGTTGGGAGAAAGTAGAAATGTATAGAGAGTGTAGGAGCACTTGCTTTCACTGATTGAGGGGGCAGCCTCGGGCTTGCAGCATGGCAGAAGCTTGAGGAATCGCTGCTTTATGGTTTTTTTGCTTTGGCTGGTGGAAGGATTACCTGTAATCACCAACCATAGTACAAGGGTTAAACACACACACACACGCAAGTCTGCAAATGAAATTCTGTTTTCACACACACATGCCTGTAAAAACCAATAACACACTCCATGCAACAGAAAGATGCAACAACAGACTGATTCATGCCGTTTAGTCAAATTGATAGTTGCCTGCTGACCTGGCTCAGTGATGGGAGACCATGAATACCACTTCAAACGGTAGATATTACACAGCAGCAGCACAGTGTGACCCCTAGAAACACACAGTTTCACTGATCAGACTGGCTCTCTTGTCACCATGCCACATTCAGCAAACTGTATGAAAAACCAGCGGAGACCATCAATCCAAAACACAAGTCAAACAGCAATAGTTTTAATTCACAATCGGCAATTGTGAATAGTAGAATACAATTTGCCAGACAGATGTATTTCAAAACCAACCAGAGCCCATCACGTCTACCACCAGTTCATCTCAAATCAAACCTCATGATGCCTATCTCGGCAAGTTTCACGGAGTGATAATGAAAATCAGATCGAGGAAGTAACACACATTCGCACACATGAACCCATGTACTTACTCTTGCTTAGTTTCCATGGTAACAGTCTCCTCACCCCTTTTAGCAGGACCCAAGCGGTCTGAGGGATGAAGGCCACGATGGGGTGAAAAACAATAGAACTACAGCACCTCTACTGACTATGATGTGATGTGTGTGATGCGTCACCCTGTTGTCTCTCTGCTTCATGGAGCCTCCTGACCTGTGGCTCGGCATCATTTGGAGCCAGAAGAGGCAGAGCACATTGCCCGATGGATACCAGATTAATACATCCAGCCACCTAGCACAGGCCCAGCCCTCAGCTGTCAGTGTGAGCTTGTATATATTCTTTTTTTTTATATGGACCCAACAGCTGCCCATGATACAGAAATTAATATCAAATACTTTGATTCATTTTTGTACTTTTTGACAGATGGTCAGAGTGAATCTTAATTAATCTATAAGGTAAAATGAACCTTTAATTACGTCTGATGGCAGAGTAACCACAATGTATTTCTGAGCAGTGGTGGATGTAGCATTTTAACGTTGTAACTGCTTGAGGTGAAGCTAATTGCTAATCTGGACTGGATGAAAAATACACTCGTAAACCAACGTGGATGAGAAGCGGCCAGAAAAATAGAAATTTGATCATTTACAATTTCATGACAACTGGGTAACTCCATCTGCTGAGGAAGATCATGTGGTATGATCGAAAGCTCCAGAACAGCTACTAAATGGACCATTGGGTGAGATTGTTTTATACTATTGTTGCTTTATTTGTTACTTGCTGCTACATAACAAAGTATCATATATGCATCATAATACATCATATTAAAATACATGTTGTGTTTTTTATTTATGTAAATATACAATGTAAGTACCAACTAGAGCTGACAAATAAATGCAGAGGAGTTCAATTTGCAATAATACCATTTGCAAGATACAGTGAAGGAAAGTAAAAAGTAGCAAACAAAAATGGAAACAGTAAAGTCAAACCTCAGAACTGTACCTACACACAATACTTTAATAAACTAAGTGCAACCAGTGGTATATCTACCAGGTATATCTAACGTTTGGAAAGTATTGTTTGATGATATCTTTAATAGTTGTGAAATACATTTTTAACCTTCACAAATGTGTTACAGATGCAGTTTGTCTCTCGATGTAGCAGACTAAATTAAATTTCTACCGATTGTTCTGAAGGCCTGGACAGAGAAAGGTAAGAAAGAAAAAAAAAGTAACTTCATGAATTCTCCTTCCTTTGCTCTGCATGGAACACTGAGCTTGAAATACTTGTAAGGACTAGGAAAGCTGAATCTACAGGAAACTGTCAAAGCTTAGATATGCTTGTTTTAGGACTGAGACACCGTTTCCTCTCTCCTTTTTTCACAGCTCTTTCTCCATCTCCTGTTTCTTTCTCTGTAGTTTTGTCCTTTGCTGCTGAAATCCTGCTTGTTGTGATGTCTTTGAGTAAATGTGCTCTGGCTGTCTTAGCCAAGTTTGTCTTGGAATAGAGATGTTTGATTTCAGAGGGATAAACCTGCACACAGTCATATCTCTTTAAAGTCCCCTATATATCATAAAGCATGCCCCAAAAACATCTCACTGCACATTATCTACTGAACGAAACTTATGTTTGTTTTTTTTCTATTTCACTGTTGTTTTAAAGCATACTATCAACTTAGAGTTTAAAAAGATGCAGTGCTTAATATGGAAGTTGTTCATATGAACAGAATGCTGGTTGGAAACTGTCCTTTGTTGAAAACAAGTAGGTTACTGCGCTCATTACACCATTGAAGTAATGTGATCAATTTGTTTCCCAGCCTTTGAAGTTAAAATTGTTTTTTGAGTGGCACTGACAATGAGACCAGAAATTAGTTCAGTTTGGCCTGAGTAGGGAAGAAAAAAACACAAAAGAACGATAGTGTATTCCTCGTCAGGCAGGAAAAAAAGCAACTTTCTGTGTTCCTCAGCATTAAGACATTCTTGCCCAGCGTGACCTGTAGTGACTGTGCAATTAGAGTTCAATAATTTCCCCCAGGGTACACTGACAAACCATCACAACTCTTCAGGAAATAAGAAAAACAGTTCTATTTTTAACTTGATGGCAACACATTTTTGGCAATATCCAGTAACTTTTGAAGAAGCTCTGTGTCTCATAAACTCAAGAGATCTGAGGATTTTCTCAAGGCACAGAGAAACTGTCAACTAAAGTGAAGGCGGCAAACATATTACAGTGAAACAGTATACTGCAGATCCAACATTGAACCTTTCAGCTATCTCTATGCCCCTCTGATGATGAGAGATGTGGAACTGCAATTTTAAAAACTGTGCAGTTTTCACAAATATTGGGATTAAATTAGAACTGATGGACAATCTGCTGGTTCGGTTGATTCTTTGTGTGTCTGCGGTTTCGAATGAGGCCTAGAACCTTTACCTAATGTCATTAATTTCCTCCCACTATTCCTGCATTGGACATCCAAACATTGGATCCTACAATTTCTATAATGCATTTTTTTGTTAGCATCTCACTGGAAAGATCTTATCATATTCCATGCCTAGTTTGATCCTGATGATATTTTCAGACTTAAAAAGCTCCTCCAGAGACACAGAAGTCAATAAACTGTAGAACTCTTTATGACGGGAAAAAATTTATAAAATAGGTGGAGCGCCCCTTTAAGCAAAAAAAACTAAATAAAAACATTGAAATAAACATTTTAGAAAGCACATCCTCATCACAGTAAAAGGAGCAAGTAAAGTTCATGTATGATCAAATAATTCGCAGACAGAAACCTTTAGTTGTAAGAAGTAATGTATTGAATAATACATTTCAGAGATGTTGTTTTCACAGTATGGATGGGCCTACATTAACATGTGTTCTGGACATGAATTTTTCAATGAAATGTATTTCATTTTTTCAAGTTTCGAATTTCTTTTGTGTCATAAATGAAGCATGATAATCTTGTTTTACCATTCTGCACTTATATGTGAGTTAGAGAGGTGTATACTATATGTACTTTAGTGTTTCAGTCTCAGACAAAGCCCACACATAGACACACACACACACACACACACACACACACACACACACACACACACAGGGGGGCATACATATATGACCAACATGACAGCTATTTAGTGAAGAAATTAGGCCACACAAATCTGTTACGTTTAATCCTAACAAACACACACACGTAGACACTCCCCTTTACAGCTGAGTGTGTTTCCTCCTAATGTCCCCTCACCAAATTCATCATTTTGATTTCTCTCTCGGCGCCTCTCTCTCGCTCGCTTACCGTTTCCCTTACCTGGCGTGGAAATGTCGATAAGCCCCAGAAAGTGCATCAGTTTGAGGGAGCTGCAGACCACCAGGAGGATACCCACAGTCTGCAGCCCCTCCACCTCCCACTTTTCTTTTAGGAACAGATACATCCTTTCCCCCTTCCTCTCTCTCCGTGACTGTCAACCAAAATCTTCCTCTTGCCCCGGGGCAACCACTTCCCCCCCCTCAGCTTCAACGAGGAATGCACTGTCTTTGTCTCTTCAGTATCTCCTCTCAGTCTCCCTCTATATGCCGATATTCCTCCATCCTAACTCCGCATGGCTCCCCGCCTGCGTTCTTCTCTGAGGGTAGATTGTTATTCTCTTCGCACCTTCATCGAGAACGGTAAGTGCGTGGCAGCAGGACTGTCGACTTGCTGCTCCACCCCCGCCACCTCCAAGGCTGTCAAAGGTTGTTTAAGTTCCAGGTGAAGTTCGGACAATTCACTGTGTGTCCTGGCAGGTTGTCGGCAATTGTTTTGTGACTCCCTCTCTCTCTCTCTCTCTCTCTCTCTCTGCTTTTCCAGCAAATGACTCTCAAACTCTCTCTACTCTGCCTGTCCTCCCTCTCCCTCTCTTTCTCGCCTTACCTCCGTCACTCTCCTCCTGCTGTGTCCCTCCCCATGTTTAATTGGGTCAGTGTGATGGGACTGAGTGAAGGGGAGGGCAGAGGAGGGAGAGGAGAAAAGGAAGGAGGGAAAAGGATGGAGGAGTACTATTTGTAGGTTAAGAGAGGAAACAGAGAGGGGGTGCATACAAGAAACAGATGAGAAGAATTAATCGAGAGAGGAGATACGAAGAGAGACGGGGAAAGGAGGGGCAAGGTGGAACGGAGGAAACAACAGCATCCAGGGGTATAGCAAGGGCTGAATCCAAAAATCAAAAGAATCAAAAAAGAGCTACCAAGGGGAAAATGCAGGAAGAAATTAGGAGAAGAAGCAGAGAAAGACTAACAGGAGGGAGGAGGGAGACTATGATGACAGAGAGGCGAAGCATCTGACCCAGCGGCTACTGTGGACAAACTCACAGATGTGGCAATCTCCCCTGAGTGTAGTCAACACACATGCACTCACATACACACTGTCTGGAGTTGAAATCTGGCTATAACATGTATTGCATATGCAACCCAGTACAGTGGGGAATATTTCAGTCGGGATGGGATATATTGATGTCACATCTGGCACACTAACATTTTACCACTGGCAGACAGAATCTCTGAAGAACTGGGGCAGAAAAAAAAGGATTTAAAAGAATGGAATCATGATGATGCATTCTTCCCAAATGGATTTAAAATACCTGACGGGGTCATGTGAGATTGATAAAAGGTGAAAAGGCCAGAATCAGTCATTGGTTAGGTTTAGGCACAAACATGACTTAGTGTAAGGGAAAGAGAATGGTATGTGTTCAAAGACAGTAACTACTTGGTTATAGTTGGGTTAGTTTAGGCTCGTGGTCATGCTTAAAAGAAACCAATGTTGACTGAGGAAATGGAAAGAAAACAATGGTCTCGTGAGTTGCAGTCTGCCGTTTTGATCTCCTCTGTCCGCGGACCTTATGGCTATATAAAACATCATACGACATCCTCCTTTTCTCCCAACGAACAGGTGTGAAAATTACCACAGGTGCTAAGGGACTTCACTCAAACATAAATATATGTTGTTTGGGGGCATTTGCTAAAATGCCTGATGCTTTTGTCCTTTTTGTCAAGACAGTCTCTGGAATTGGTGTTGGGGGAAGAAAAGTTAAATCAGTGCATGCCAAGAGAAGAAATGGCTAGACTTGAACAAAAGTGGAAAGTGATACCCTTTGGATTCAAAGTGCTCCATCACTTTCATCCTCTACTTCATGTTCAATAACACCCTGTTATCAAAACTGGAAGTGGATGTTCCACAGGAAACTGAGGGGAGACGGGGGAATATTTAGTCTCTATATATGTATGTGCATGATTGTGTCGGTCTGTGCTTGTGAGTAGGTTGGCTTAACACCAAAGAAACCAGGAGATGGAGGTTTACGGAGAGCTTGATCTATCTGCCGTCACATGTGATTAATGATTCTCAGTCAAAATGAGACCCAGAGCTACGGTATTGCTGCCGAGCCTCAAGGGGCCTTGTGAGACTGAAGAACACTACACTTAATCAGAGGCAGACTCTGCTCTTTGGTAAACAAAATGACAAACAAGCAATGGTTTTGAGTTCACGTTCAAAGTCGGAAACTGGGCTCATGAACCCTCAAAGAGTGCAACCATCAATCACTGTCTTTTAATGAGAGAGAGTCAACTGTGGCAGTTGATTGCTTCAAGTACAATAAGAGAGATCTAAAGGCGTCTAATGGCAATGAAGGATCACACATTATTACAAGAGGCTCTTTATGATCACATGAATTGAGATGATTAAAGAGAACATAATTGAGAAAAGCAGTCATTAAATGGGATTTACTAGTTATATAGAGTTATAGTATACATAAAGCATTACACTACAATACATTTGCATGCCTTTATGGGCATGGTGAATTAAATAGGCTACATGAATTCCTAAATACAGTGACATATTCAGGCCAGTAAATTCTCAAACAAAGTCTGCAGTCGGAGAGTCAAATCAAGGATGAAAGTGTGAGAGATTAAGGCTGGTCACGCCTATCTGCCATTATCACTTCCATAAAACACGAGGATATCTGTCATATACCGAGACAGAAACGTAAGATCAATATATTGCAAGTAAAGACTAAAAAATCTCCCCTTTAACTTTAACTCAGACATGACGGCTCTGTGATCCAGGAATATTGTAAGGAACTGATCTTTGAACTTGTTACTGTTGTTGGGGTTGTTTCTATTAATGGTACCATGAATTCTAGCTGACTTCACTGCTGCACAATTGTAGCCCTGCATGCATTGATTTGGTGATGTGCAGGTCAAAAGATGTCTAGACGTCTAGGTTACTATAAAATCACAGTGGAATAAATCTGGATCACAGAGAACCGTTGTTTCACAAACAGCATTTCAATGCCTGTATGTCATGTATTGTATCAAATCTTACGTGTATTTGAAAGCTGCTCCAAACTGAAATATAGCCATGCTTTTGAAAAAACAGTTATGTAATTGACACACTAGCTGCTCCGTGAGCCGAAAGTGATAGGCACAGCGGTGTTTTGAGCTAAAGCTAATATCTGCATGCCAATGTGCTCACAATGACAATGCTAATATGGTTATTTGTTGACCATTTTCACCCTATAGCTAGTTACCATGCTAACTTTTGCCAATTACACTTAACACAAAGTACAGGTGAGGCTGATGGGATTGGCAAATTTTGACCTTATGATAGCACCACATGAAAAGTTAAAGTGTCACCAAAGTGTTTACAATTCATCCTGAGGGGAACACGAAATTTCATCCTGAGACATTTCCCTCAAAGTCACACATGTCAACATTTCATGGCAATCTGTCCAGTAGCTAACGACCTGCAGACAAACTGGCAGACCGTCATTGCCAACCCTAGAGCATGGCTAAAAATCGAACAAATTCAGTGTCTACACACCTTTGAATTACTAATCAGTTCAACGCTAATCAGATATGAGTGGAGTAGCTGTGTCCAACTGAGCGAAAATGTTGCCCCATATGTTTTGAAAGTGAGTGTTGTGTTTGATATAATTAGCAAGCCAGTGGTGAGCGTACTAAGCGGCTTCCAGAAAAGTTCCTCAGGCATTTATTTTTTCCGCTTGACCTCCACTCATCACATCTAAATATCTGATTAGGGCAGTGAGGTTCCTCCAGGGTGGAAAATCATACAGGAGCTTAACCACAGGAGCGTATTTTTGACAAAACTGTTTACAGCCAATGTATATGAGGAAGCGACACCTGTAATCCATCCCAAGAGACATTTGATCTTTATATGTTGATGCAGGTGCACTTGCCTGAATGCTAATCTATGGTAGAAGCTGACAACCTCACACACACTTAGATTGTGATAAAAAGCTAGGTTAATTAGTAAGTTGATTAGTCGCCGTGTGGCATATTTTGCCTGAAGCCAGACATACAGAGTAATTGAAATACCTCCATATTTAGATGTCTACCTTGGCAATTATTACTCTCAAAACTGATTAAAATGTCTGAGAGTAAGAGGGTGTGTGTGTGTGTGTGTGTGTGTGTGTGTGTGTGAATGCGTGCAGGAGGAGGAGACACAGAGGAGGTCATTGACAAATGGTGCTCAAAATTGAGTGTGTTTCCAATTAGATAAGTGAAAGAAGAGAACCATTTGCATAGATCATTAGCTTTTAAGGATATTTTTAATACTGCGATGTGGGACAAAAACAGATTAATTCTTCTGAGACCAAGCTCTTTCAGCGCAAACTACAGAAAGCTGCTAATGAAGAGTTTTCTTTTGAAACAGTCAGGTGAGACGGATGGATCAGAGAGGTTTTCTCATTCGAGGAAATGAGACGTAATGGATTATTTCTAGGTAACGTGATATGAACAACATCAATTAGATGAATAGTAACATTTAGACATTTGGTTTTCAGGAATATACTATAGTCGTTCTATGTGTCTTGGTTGGATACAAGTTTATGTGACAGGTGATAGAGAGAAAACAAATGTGTGAAGCATTGCTATTTAGGATTTAAAACTATTTATGACCACAATTAAAGGTTTTTGTAGATTTTTCTTATAGAAAAAAAGCCAAGCATAACGATCCTAATGACATTCCAGTAAAAAAAAAAAAAAAAATATTGCTTAATTATTCTTTTACTAAAAATGTAAAATAATTCCAGTTAGAAATTATTAAACTATCTTTTTCTTTTTATCTCAGCAATTGGATTATATGCATTTATAAAAGTGAAAGTGGTTTTCAATATTTAACGTTACACAACACATGTTTTTTTTGCCAAATAAACACTGAGGCTGAAACAGAAGGCCAAAAACCTCTGACCTTCCCAAACACACATCGCAGCAATTAACTTTTATACCTGAAGAGGGCAGTGCGAGGTAAGACACTCTGTTAGCAACCCTATATTCAACCTGCTGTTCCTCTCTCTCTCTCTCTCTCTCTCTCTCTCTCTCTCTCTCTCTCTCTGCTATTGTCCTTCATTTAAATTCTGCTCCAGAGACCAGACAAACAGTAGGAGGGTAATGACTGATCGCAAGCCATTAACAATTTCCAACACGCTCACTAACACATCCACACAATACTGAAAGGTATAGTAACACTCATGTTTGCTATTATGACAATGTGTCGGATCAAAACTAGAGCAGACTGAACAGCATCACAGCTGTTATACTTTGAAGCTTCTTTTCTGGCACTCAGCTGCATTCATGCTTTTTTTTTATATTCATGCTGTGTTTTTGAGTGATCTAAAGCAGTCAATCTAAATTGGGTTTGCATCGCTCACAACAATGCTCTAAACTTATTTCCATCAAATCCTAAACACTCTGCTCTGCTCTTTCCTGCCAGGAGCCAAATCAGGTAAACATCCTGAACGGGTCGATACAACAGAAAACATAAAACTTTCAAGCAGCTAAAAGGGTTGAATCTCGTCTCTCTGAAGGTTTGGTTTCAGCTGTTGAAAGATTTTTGTTTCCGAAAAGACCACTGAAACAAATCTTCAAGGGAAATGACTGTCACAGCAACAGAGCAAACTAACCCCATTTCCAGCCAAACAAGACATTGTTATGTTGCAACAAAAAACAGTGGACTAAGAGTGACTAAGGACTGCTGGCAACAGCCAACAGGAAAGTTATCCAACACGTTTATTGGGATCCAGTCATGAATGAAGATGAAATTGGCAGTTAAATCAATTGCAGACTGACAGCAGTCTGTGCCCTTCCCAGGTTGTTGTAAAACAGGGTGAATAATAGCCACTGTCTGCCCAATATAAATGTTTTATCCTGGTGAATCCTGCTGCAAGGCGTATGCACCCTTGTTAGCACATAGTATGTGTGTGAGATAGTTAGCCAGTCCAGGAATCAGACTCTCTCCAGTTCCCAGTGACTGTCAAGCGTGAGTGAGTGGGAACTTTAGTATGAGAGGAAGTTGGGAAGTTAAGTTATTATTTCAAATTAATGGCAAGATTCATTTAAAAAACCTTCCTAACTTACAAACACTTAATACAAGTGCAATGGTTTGCTTGTGAACTGATGATTAAAAACCTTAGAGCATCTTAATTATAGTGCCTTTGTATGAAGAGTAGAGTTCAATGTGGGAACAGTGGATAAACAATACAGCAACCAGGATCTCCCTGAGCAAATACAAAACAAGGATAAACACCCAACCTTGCAAGTGCAAACAAACATTGCATTTAAAGCAAAAGGGGGAAAAGACATGATGGATAAGACCATCTGTTACATATGAAGAAAAAAAGTTGTTGTTCTTGGCAGCAATATTCAGGTAAATTAAAGTCAAAGTTCTATTAAAAGTGCATCTCTTACAGGATCCTTAAGGCTGGTATGTAAACGTATTTTTTGTAAATGCATTTTTCTTGACTGAATCAATAGTTCTCAAATGTGACGAGCTTTGACTCAACGAAGATTTTCTCTTAAAAGCACTACTTATATTACGTCTATAGCATTTAATTCCAATAGTGTCTGAATATGTTTCCCTGTGCTTTAGATTATGTACGTGTTAGTTTGATTGTCTGTTTTTTCTTTATGTCCATTTATTCTATTATTAACTGTTGAACAACCTCTGGTTTACATTTACGTGTGTGTGTAAAATGTAAAGAGCAATATCTATATGCATTATTGGAAAACCCTAATTTCGTAATAAACAGACAATTGAGAAAGATGTCGATTATCTTTTTCTTTTTACAGCTGCCAATCTGTTACATACTGTATGTAACTTTATGATTGGAAAAGCCTTTTCAGTGCAAATTTCATATATTTTCACAAGCCCATGCTCGCCTACTGCTTTATTTTCTATTACTTGTAAATGGGTTTAAAATCATCATATAATACTATTTAACCCTGTGTGGAATTGGTTATAATATGGGTATATTGCTGCTTTGATCACACTAAAGCTGTGGCGGAACCTTTCGCGTAATATAACTTTTGCCTGCAAATTGCTGGAGCATCTCACACAGAAAATGATATTATAAACTGCCGGAACATTTACATGTTATGCTGCATAGGGGAAAAGGTTTAAGCTGCGTTGAAGCTAATCTTCCAAGGGATATTTTCAAGGACAGGTCTGTATGTGTGTGTGTGTGTGTGTGTGTGTGTGTGTGTGTGTGTGTGATTCATTAGTTTATTCTCAATGTTATCATCTTTCTGCAGTGTTTTAAGAAGAGCAGCAGCGTAACATCAACAACTTCTGTTCTTTCATCCACAGAGCACCTGCCATACAATTACAATCTTTCATTCACTCACATACACGACTGCGAGAGAAAGAGAGACAGAGAGACAGAGACAGAGAAAGAAAAGAAGAGAGAGAGAGACATGCAGACAGACAGAGGATAGAGAGAGTTGTGTATTCAATTTCCCGTCTTATCCTCTTGCGTCCCAGGCTCTCATCTTCTATGATGCCGTCAGAGGGGCAGAGACAAGAAGAGCCTCGGACAAGGACAACAAGGACAGTCTCCTCCACACTCACGACAGTTATATTACTGTTTAAAGCCACGTAGATGCTGTAGCTTCTGTCAGTGGTTTAGACAACAAGTTTGTGGCAAACTTTATAAACTTTCCCCAACAGAGTAGAATAATGATTCCCTGGCTGATTATTGAAAACAATATTTGTTTTGTACAAATCATAACCTTCAGACTACATTTCTTTATTTGTTTTGAGGGTAAGGCACTATTATAGGTGATTGACACAGAATATCATGAGCATTTTTGGGGGGTATTTTCAGCTTTACTTTATAGAGAACAGTGTAGAAGTGTGTGTGTGTGTGGGTGGGGTTGGGGGGGTAAACATGCAACTAAGGTGCAAAGGCTGGAATCCGTTTTATAGCACGCTGTATCACTCCAGGCGCTACAGAATATCATCAGATATAATGTCCTCAGACGCCTACAGACTGAATTAGCTGCAAAACACACACACACACACACACACACACACACACACACACACACACACACACACACACACACACACAGCATTCTCCATCAGCGTACCTGTCTATTGAAGGGCAATTGCAATGAGGGTAGATGGACGTGCCTCTGTGAATGTGTGCGTGCTTGGACACAAATGGGTCCTCAGCTGACCGCTGAGCAATTTACCTTCACTTATCTCTCTCTCTCTCTCACACACACACACACACACACACACACACACACACACACACACACACACACACACACACACACAGTGCTGATCATAGCCAAATAACCTCTTAAGAAGGAAAAATGATTTACTGAGCCTTTTATATACAGCAAAAGGATAGAGGATGTTGTTCTATGATGGAGCTAAATCTATAGCGTTCATCAAAAGGTACACACACAGACCCACACAGACACACAGATCAGAGCATTCACATATGCGACACACACCACAAAACTAAATACAATATATAATTTGTATCATTGTCTGTTGCTAATCCATCATCACAACAACCTTTTTTTTTACACATTATCTTGGGTAATGCACATAGCATTCACAAACTAATTTTGAGCCGTTGAGCAAAAGTCTGATCAGAATGCTAATACACTGCTGATGTTTAGCAGGCATAATGTTTAGCATGTTCACCCTCTCAGTTTACTATGTGTGCTTGCTAATATTTGCAAACCAAATTTTACAGCAATCCAGCCAATTGCATTTCAATGATAAACTAAAACGTCAACCTCATGATGGCGCATTTGGAATAGTCAGGAGATCACCACACACAGGATTCATTCTCTGAAGAACGTGGATGTCTATACAACGTTTTGTGCCGATTCATTCAGTAGATTTTGTGAAGTGAAGTGAACATGTTACCTGCTGGTGCCGGGAGAGGAAAGTCGGTGGGTCACCAACATCAGTAGGATTTATCCTCCAGGGACCTTGAATACTTGTAGCAAATTTCATGGCAATCCATCCAATAGTTGGAAACTCACATTGCCATCCAGAGAGCCATGCCACCAGCATAAATAGTTCATAGCAAACAGATTTAGTCTGTGCTCTACACCAGTCATTCACAAAGACTGGGTCGAGACCAACAGAAGAGTTGCATGAAATTGTATCAGGGTCGCCAAATAAATTAGAAGAATATCTTATATAGTCTTGTATTCAACACTGATATCTGCTGTACACGTTTGAGCCACATGGAGGAGCCTGAATGTTTGTATTGTTCTGATAATTGTCACCTACTTAATAACACTGAATCTAATATGAAAGGCTAGCATACATTCTGTTTGTTTAACCGATGAGAGGAAATGAAAAGAATGAGATGTTAACTCCGCCTAAATGTATTTATTTGGTCTCATTTATAAAGTATTTGACATGTGTAAAAGTTTTTAATAAGACATGCATAAAACAAAGTAGTGGCTTATCGTATATTAAACGCATATCTCTTTAAAATTGCTGGTTTACCTTTTTTTATGTATTTATCTAACACACATGAAAAGTTAAAATAGCATATATACAGAATCTGTATATTTAATATTCTGTATAAATCAATGCCCTCTTGTCACATCATGGAGTCTAGATTCTTGGATTTCTCCTTGGGTCCTCCACAGGGATCAAACCCAAATAATCGAACGTGAATCAAACAGTAGGATCAAGGTAAGACGTTGCTCTAAATAGTTGAGGCTTCGATTCTACAGGCTGGTTTGGCACCTAGCTCATATCCCGCTGCTATGGTATGAGTTGATATGAAGACAAGGAGAAACATTAAAATATCAAAGGCCTTTGAGAAGTGATGAAGCAGCATGGAACAGGTCCCCGACATTCAGGACCGCGTCAAGCTCAGTGCCAGCAGTTTATTCTAGAAATCAAAGGCTGAGAGAGGCCGTGGTGCATATGGCCAGATGTCATGCCTTTCATGCTAGAGAGTGACCACAGCTCACTGCAGCACACCCAGCTAAGCAGGTCATTCCTAATTAGACATATATATCCACTGAGAGACAGCGAGAAGTAAAACGGGTGGGAGAAAATAAAGATTTATTTTGCAGTTGAAAGCAACAAATTCTATCCAGTGAATGTTTTTAGAACAAGAAAAATGTGAAGGAAATCACTGTGTTGTTAGAAAAGGCACGCTGCCATCAAACTCAGCCCAGAACGTCCATTGTACAACTCTTCAATTTCCACCTATTAAACCTCTATGGAAAACACTCCAGCCATTAGCCATTGGCTTTAAATCTATCAGAGCCCGGTACACTTCCAGACCAGAGTGCACCTCACACATATTGTATGCATCATCTTCACACACATCCTGCTCTTTCTCTTTTCCTCTTTCACTTTCTCTAGAGAACACAAAAGTAAGTGCATGCTGTGAGTGTGTGTGTGTGTGTGTGTGTGTGTGTGTGTGTGTTTAATCAGTGTAAGGTCAGCTACACAGCTCATTAAAGTAATGGGAGTCTCACAGTCTCTGTATTTTACTTGTCTCGCTCTGTCTCACCAGAAAATGACTCAGTAGGCATCTGGCAAGAGGGAGAAAAGGGGGCATTTCAACCACAATTAATATTTTATTTTCTTTTTCTTTTTTTTTCTTCCAAAACTGACTGAAACAAAGACACTTATTTCATCTACCATTGCAAACTTTTCCATTTTTGTGTTATTCTTGTCATGCCAAAGTAAAGGGGGAAAGGGTTTCCGTTAAAGTACATACAACGTACAACGTGCTATCAAGTCAACTCACATCAGCAGATCAATATCCTGAGAGAGAAAATAAAAAAACACCGCCACGCAAGCAGCCAACACAAGACTCCACTATTAAATTAAAATGGAGTTAATTAATCAAAGAGGAGTGAAGCTGGCCTGGCAGAGGATTATTATGAAAGGGGACAGATTACACATGTGAAAGAATGCATTTGACATTTTCACACAGGTACACGTGGTCAAAATAGATCGTTGATTAATCACATGATGGCATAACCAGTATTTTGAAGTAAATAACAAACAGAGGCATGTGTGCATCAAGTGTAGATCACATGCCCTTATATGGATTGTGCATTGGTTACAAGCCTTCTAGTGAGCACATGCTTCTGCAGATGGCAGAGAGGCTGTATTACTCAGACTAAGTTCCTCCATTAAAGAGAAAATTCATTAGCTTAAGTACTCACAGAGGAGTTGGCACACGCACACGTATTACTTCTGCTATATTCCACAAAGAATAGTCAAAATATAGGGAAGACTGATGCTCAGAGTGTGTATAAATGGAGCCTCCAGTGTGTGTGTGTGTGTGTTGTTTGTGTGTTATGCATGTGTATGTGGAGTGCTGTAGCATATATACACCATAGTTTTCCAAGGGGATATTTTTGAGTTGATGCCAGAGCTGTTGGCATACCTTGACTACTGGGTCCAGTCCAGCACGTGCATCAGGGATGGAGATAGACTCATCAAATTCTTAATCTATGCAGTGTGTTCAAATGTTAACTAACTAGACTGCATGCTTTCCCTTTGCATGGCAACTCAAAATGAGTGTAGAAGAGCAAATTCTTCTCATGAGAAGAAAACCAAAGACCCTGTCAGAGTCCAGCTGTTACCAGATGCCCAAAGTGTGCAGGGCACTCTGGGCAATGAGCAGAGTAAAACAAAAACACAATGGAGATAAGAATCCCATCTTCCCTGTTGTCACTAAAAGAACAGATAAGCGAGTGTGAACAAGGTAAAGTAGATTGGACTTAGGGGGGACAAAGCACAGGTCATCCAGATAAGACAGTCCAAACAAGGCCTTGGTACGTGGTGGCAGATCCTAGGGGTGAGCCAGAGCGGGACAAGGACCTTTTCAGTCAACCCTTCATTTACAGGCAGGGCGCTATTTGAAGTGTTGTAAAAGTATCATTCAGTAAATGTTTCATTTTGTTAAACTATAATTAAACATCTGTGAACTGACCTTCTAATTGAGTATATGGTTGACCGCTGATGAACCACAAATCAATAAGTGCTTCTGTCTTTTAAAAAAAATTGTTTTAGTGTAAAACCAAAAATCCCTTAGTGAAACACTTTGGAACTAAATTATTTTTGTCAAATCACATCAACTCAACCACAAAGCATGTTGACCTATGATCTACAGCAAAGACAATTTCTGTCTTCATACAGCTCCACGAAGGCTAATGGGAGTACCGACACTGAGGATGACACTCCCTCAGTGAGACACGTTTCTCTACACAGCACTCAGATCCACTCTGTCCATAGTGTTATTGATTAAAGGGTAAAAGCACACGGCCCAGGGGCAGAGGGAGGCCTCACACTCAGCTAAAGTTACTCTCTGTGTGTAAGTGTGTGAGTGTGTGAGAGAAAGAGAGAAAGAGAGAGAGAGAGAAAAGAGAGAAAGAGAGAGAGAGAGAAAAGAGAGAAAAGAGAGAAAGAGAGAGAGAGAGAAAGAGAGAGAGAGAAAAGAGAGAAAAGAGAGAAAGGAGAAGAGAAAAGAGAGACAGAGAGAGTTGCATGGCTAACAGTTGCACTGGTAACCTAAACCCTCAGACAGGCCTGCAGCCCACTCAGAACCAGACTGAACGGGCACTGCAGATGAAAGTATCAGCGTCTCAGCTCATGCACACACTCAAAAACACCCACCCCACCTATACAATCTGTGAACTCAACCTTTACTGCACGTTAATGTCCCGTTATTAAACCATTAAATCTCTGAGAAAATCCATTACCTTCCCCTCCGACGGGCTCGAACATCCCAAACTGCTCCAGAACCTTGATGAAGAGACCCATGACCACCAGCACAGCGATCATCTCCAAGCCATCCAGACTCAACATCCTGGGAGACCGCCGTCTGTCATCGCCCAGCACTGCACCACCGAGCCAGGTCGGGTCGGGCAAGCGACTGAACACCTGTCTAACTGTACCCAACCTGAAGAGTTTGTCCAACTTTAGCTCAGCCGAGTCGACTTCCACCTACTTCCTCACTTTTATCCACTTTGATCTAATCTAGTATTCTAACTTAAGAATATGAGACTGATGATAAAACTATGTTAACTATAATAGAAATAAGAAATAAAGCAGCCTGGTTCGATGGGCTTTTCTCTTCCGTCACCCAAAACCTGGCCCCAGGCAACCCCTCTTAATCCCTGTTGGAGGCCATACTGCTGGAGCTACAGGCTGCAACACAGAGCTCCAGATTTCCACAACACCTGTGCTAAAGTTTACGGTTTTCCTCTCCTCTCTCTTTCTTCTTCCAGGCCCCCGTTGAGTAATGGAAACTTGGGATGTGCTGCGCCTGCTAGTCCTTTGGCAGTGGTTGGCAGGAAGCGTGTGTTGTGAGGGGGAAAGAGGGAGGCAGATAACGAGAGAGAAAGAGAGAGAGAGAGAGAGAGAGAGAGAGAGAGAGAGAGAGAGAGAGAATGGGCCAGACACACACACATAGTGAGACAGATTGTTTGGTTGGGTGAGAGAGTTGAGGTATGCCCTCCCTCTCCAGTGACATTACCTTCATTGATTTGCCTAATGTGGTTTCCTTGGTAACTGGAAGAGAGCATTAAAAGCCAGATTTAAGTAATGGAAAGAAACTATATTTATGTTCATCTGAATTCAATATAGTTGAGACATATATAGAACATATCAAATCTGTGTTTTCACTGTATGGAGATAGCTGCCTCTGTTTTGGAGCCTGTATGCCTGCCGGTCGATGCAATGTCTCATTAACTTTTTGAATGTGTCTCTCTCAGAGCTCAATGGGCAAAGAATATTTGGCTTTGGTACAGCAAACGCAAACATCAAAGATGACAACAGATATAGGAGCTAAACACAACAATTTCTTAGACACATACAGTGGCTTCTGGTGCTGATGCTACTATGCCCGAGAGAAAAATATCTGTCTTGCAAATAATAAAATGTGACTTTTCATAAGGAAAAGCTTCAGTAGTATCCTTCTCAAGCAGAATTGTTACTTTAATATTAACCATTCCCTCTTGAATTCATTGATGCTATGGGAAATTGTAGTAATCTTTGTTGCAAGAAAACTTTTGAGCTGTGTCTAAAATTGGTCCCTGTTCACCATACATCATATAGTGAACAGTCAATAAGTGAACGATTTTGCACACACATTTCCTCTTTACAGCTTTCACCGATTGCTAGTCAGTTGTTGTGAATCAGTGAACCTTTTAACTCATACCCAGTTTATACAAGGTTTCAGGTCTTTCATTCTAATAATAACTACTAATACCAGCAGAACCACATTCACTTTCACATCCAAGGAGGCACTGAGTAGTTTGAAGGTATTAGGGGTGGTTTTAAAATAGGAAATTATCAGTCAGTCATATGGTGATTTTTTTTTCTGATACTTTTGTGCATCTGTGACTGTTAGCTACCATCTGAGGTTCTGCCCCTCCCACCACGACTCCCAGTGAGGGTATCGCTTCTCCTAATGTTACAAAAATAACAGAATTGAAAATAGGTGTGATGTTCACTCTTTGTGTTCTCCCTTTCTGAATCTTGGGTGAGAGGAAAAGGTTGTGAGAGTCAAGACAGCAAAGGTTTTTAACAAATGTGACTGCGCCCACTCTTGTTGTTGTTTCTCTTTGTTGACATTCTTGTTCCTACATTTTTAACTGGGCTATACAGCAGCATGCCTCATTACGGAGAAATCTGTCACAAAAACGGCATCGCTATGAGCGACATGGGTCAATGTATGCTCACACGCATAGACAAATGAATCAGACAAGGTGACAGGAAACCTAATCTTATGTCACATCACTCTTCTCAAATATGGTGGGGATGCAAACGAACACGTCGCCACAGCAGACCAATTTCTCTTCACTCTATAGCAGTAATGTATACCCGCTGTATTCAAGCTGAGCTCCCATTTCAGACATGGACAATGTCAACAGAGAAATATTGAACCCTACACTCACAAACGAGACAGAGAGGGGGAAAGAGAGAAATCAGAGCTTGGCTTGTTGGTTAAAAATGATTTCTCTGCCCTCTTATTTATTAAAGGGTTGTCGTTCGAGGGGAGAAACAGAGAGGTGGAGGAAGAGAAGAAGAAGCAAGGCAGGCTGTTGCATGAGACATGGTGGCAGGGGAGAGTAATGAGAAGTAAGATAAGACAGACAGAAACAGAACGTGAAGCAACAAAGGAAGGACACACTGAAAAGCCTGAGACACTAAGATCAGGTCCCTCTGTGTGGCGATCTGCAAAGCACAGAGGGAAGAGGCATCTATTCTTTATTACCCTCCAGCATCTCTCCCCTCCAGGAGGATTTTTCAGCTCATTCTGGCTGTCATGATAGCAAATTGGACCTGCAGATGTGTCCTCTACTCCCTCACCTTTCTCCTCCCCTACTTTACCCTCTATTCTTCATCAAATTTACACTTATTTCAAATTACAGAGCTGAGGTTGGCGAAACTCAGGGACTCTAATTTCACAAGAAACGAGAATTGTCTGAAAGTTCAATTAAGTTCGACAACTCAGTGAAACAGATCTGTTTACTGTATAACTCAGAGCTCTGCACCAGCAATGGAGAGCAAATAGCTTTCTGAAAAAAGCAATGCTTTCAGACAAAAGTGCATTTTAATCCTCAGAGAGTGTGTAGCAAGATGTGGCTCTGATATACAAATAGCACATTGGGTCGATTTTTTACTTCTAATGTATTTGGATGGTCTCTGAATCCTCAAATATTGATGTACATTTGTGCAATACTTATCTGCATCTTTACTATGGATACTATAAATATAAACTAGACTATAAATAGTTTGTGCTCTTTTGTGTAATGTGTGACAGTTTTTGTAGCCTGTTTATGTTGCACTTATTGTCATAAAAATATTTTCCTGCTGATTTCTTCACCATATTTTTTGGGGAAAAAAGTCTTAATGAGGAACCGAAAAAAGAAAGGAAAATAGAAAAAAAAACAAATGAAAAGAAAATGAACAATTTTAGATTACAGTGTGTTACTGTAAATAAAATATTGCTTTGGTACTTGCTTTAGCTCTAAGGAGACAAAAACAATTGTTGGGGGAAATGGTATTTCTTGCACGACGCGTATCAGCAGTAAATTTGAGATTCACTTACCTCCGCATCTTAACAGACAGTGGAACAGCACTGAAGTAAACTATAATTCAAGTTCGGCATCATACCAGTACGGGTATAAGATCATATCATTTTTAAATATTAGGAGGAGGGTGTTGCAGGCTTTTCAAGTCAAGAGGAGGACCAAAAGAAAGTACTACTAACAATAAGGAGGACCATGCTTTCTCAAAATATAGCAGATATGGTTTAGTCCCTCTCCCCACCCAAATGGTCTGTATACAGACCCTTAAATACACAGTTCCTGGTGAGACAACTCAGACTAATGAAGTTCTTCAAAGTGAAAAAAAATCTTTCCACACACAATGTGACCTATCATATTAGACAATCAGAGTCACTCAGCTCTAAAAACGAAACACAAATTACCTCACTTCCTCTCTTTCCCCTCTGGCTCCGATTGATTTTTCCAAATTTTTTCTGCTGCTAAATATACTGTAAGAGATGCTGTCGGGCAGCCAGTCAATTGATAGGTGCTAAACTCAGGAGAGTGTTGTTCACATTTGTGCTGATGGGTTCATGGATTTTATGACTGAAGTGAAAGGCTTTATTGACTCATACCTCAGTGTTTTTGCACTGGTTGTATATGTCAAACTTAAGACTTCAGGGGTTATGAATCAGTAATGTGAAAAATCAGGTAGATAGACTGTGACTTGAAGCAGCAGAGGATTTAAGACAGAATTCAGGCCTGCACGTTCTAATCTTGTAGTACAAAGAAATACCTTTTTTCCGCAGCGATGAAGGTTGAAACTTCATGACAATAAAGCTGCTACGGCTGAGGCGTGTATCGATCCTTGCATGTTAAACTCTCTAATCCACAGAATGTGCTACTTGGAGAACATGACTATTGATCTCTGTTTCAATAAAGCTTGACCGACCATGCTTAAGTGAGAGAAACTCACAAACACAAGCACACAGAAAATCAATCGCAAATTATTTTTGAAAAAAAGAGCCAAATAAAAACATTACGAGTACTGAGATCAAAATCCCCCTCCAGCCGCCATGCGTAGCGCTTTCACTTGACGCTACAACATCACGTGAGGGCTGGAATGAGCATACAGACTTAAAATCACCAAATCAACAAGACAGATGTCTTGCCAGACATGTTGTCGTTACTTTCCACGTCACACTGTGAGCTGAGCCACACAGACAATCAATACAGATATAATATGAGATAGAACAGACGGTTCGACTGGAAACTGAAGGAGGTAGCGTTTTTAAATCCTGGGTCAGCTAGACTGGGACATCTAGTGGACACAAAGAGCAAATATCAGACATAGTGTAATTATTTTAATTGTTTGAAATAGGGCAAACAGTGCCAAATGAATTCATTGTAGTTCTTTTTTTCATTCCTACTTTCCTACACACGTGAGCATATCCAACTTCATCCCATTACCTTCTGTCAATGCCTTAATGCTTTGTTTTGTCCACTTAAATATACACTCCTGTATTCTTGCCACTTATTGTCCAACACACGATCACCGCTCAGCATGTGTGTTATGAGAATGCTGCACTCAGAGATAATCAGCGGCACAGTCGGGTTTCCCCTTCACTGTGGGTGGAATCACACACATAATAGTGTGTACCTGTACTTACATACAATGTTGAGGTACTTGTACTTTACTTGAGCCTTCATATTTTCTACAATATTTCTACTACAATTCAGAGGAAAATAAATACTGTACTTTTTACTCAACTATATGTATTCATTAACTTAAGTTTCTAGTTACTTTGCAAATTTAGATTAAAATAAAATATAATCCACAAATGACTTAAGACATAAATGTCACCTTTACCAACAGCAACATTAAATTTATTTAAATATGAATGCATCAATAAATAAGAGTGGAATGGGCCACTCTGCATAATGACGACTTTTTATGTTTTGTACTTTATGTATGTGATGACAATCATTTTGTACATATACTTAAATAGTAATTCTGCACCGTGGTATAATTTTACTGAAGTAAAAGATCTGAGTACTTCATCTACCACTGATGTACACCCAGTACTCATGATCTAACTGCTATTGTAAATGTCTACGAAAGAAAAGCAGCCTACCATCATTTAACCATTCAACTGGTCTGAATGAGGCCCTTTATGTCCTTCATTCATGTATAGTTTGTGCTATGACAGTATGTCTTATAAACTGTGTCTATGTCTACAACTGTGTTGTAGTAGTTGTTGTCGTGCTCCAGGAGAAGACACAATAGATGTTGAGCAGCGACATCGGTGGGCCAGCACAGCATACAAACAACAGACGCAGCTACAGCTAATGGTAAAGGCTGTTTAGAGATATACGGATAACAAATTATGCTTTTTGACACAGCAAGCACACAAAAAAGTTCACAAACAGCAAGGTTCAAAACAGATAATGTATTATTTATACAACAAATTGAATGCAGAGTGAGTGCACTTTGAATTTCACTGTACCAAGGAGCAGGTGCTGGATGGCTAGAGATCTACTGGGAGAAAAGAAAGAGAATGGGAAAGAAGGTTGAGAGGGAAGAAAGACAGACCAGCAGACTGTAAGAGAGGAATGAGAATTACAAAATAATACAGGAGTGAGTCTGGATTGTGGAAATAATATAGAAGGTGAGGGTGCATTCGGAAAGGAGGTATCTTAAAATAGAAATGTATTGAGAAAGTCGCCTTCATCATGAAAACACATCAGTGTCACAGTATGTTCGGTCAAACAAGTGCAACTTCAATCAACCTCCACTAGAGGTCAGTGTAGATTAAAGTATTTACATACATTTCAAAGTATTTCAAGCACACACAGAGACTTGAATGTGCACAGAATGTTCTGGTAGATGGTCCTACCCCTGACTTTCAAATGTTCTGTCCATATCCACTAAACTGATAAAAGCATGAGGCAGTTTTGAGCTGGTGCCAAGTCTGTAACACCATCTAAGCAGTAAGTCCTTAGCTTCACCTTTATTAGAACAGCATACAACGCCTGGCACAGAGCCGAGTGTTCTGGTGGTTGGCGAGACGAGGTAATAACTGAAGAGTCACAGGTTTAATGTACATCAAAAGGTAAAAGATCTTTAAAAAAGACCTTGACCTGTACAGCGACCTGACGTGGCTAACCTGTGCTAGCAGTGCAGCAAAATGCCTGACTTTAAAAGGAATCTGCATAGAATACAAAACATCCTTAATTAATTACAGCATGTGCACATTCTCTGTCACTGCATCTGTTGAAGGAACCAACTGCCAACTGAATTCATCATTTTGACTGACTCAGTCGAGTTAAGGACAAATACTGTTGCTAGGCCCCATAGTCCATTCATTTGAATCTATATGAATGTCTCAGTTGAAAAACAGGACAACGGCAATGAACACGTGGAGCTGCCGCAACGCTGATTCCCCAGCTAATCAAAAGGGACAAAATGATCCAACCTATACCAAAGGACAAATCTGCCTGTACTGCACACACAAAACTCTGCAAAGTCACTGAGGGTGGATGGCACACTATTGATGAGCAAGCATAAAAATTACACACACACACACACACACACACACACACACACACACACACACACACACACACACACACACACACACACACACACAAACAAGATGAATTATCAGGAATCAGTACCTAAACATAGGAACAATTTGTTTATGAGTCAAAATGTGCAACCAGTTGTCTACATAAGGGAAAGAGATATAATGTAGAAAACTGTGGAGGTAGAGAAAGACTGGAGATGTCATCTCAATGGCTAATTCGTTTTTAATGATAAGGATATTTAATGGGAGAGGAGAGGAGACAGGAAAGGAGAGGACACAGGAAAGGAGTTAAAGCTGTGATTGTCTCTGACAGCCAGGCCCAGTCAAACACTCTATTGTGTTAAACCTGTCAACTGTCACCAGCGAGAGTGGGCAAGAGAGAAATAGACACGACACATAGCATCAATTCCCCAGTTTTGGGTGCACACAAAGCCACACACACACACACACACACACACACACACACACACACACACACACACACACACACACACACACACACACACACACACACACACACACACACACACACACACCTGCTCCGTCCATTTTCACTCTGCTCCATGTATTGGTAAAACCGACAAGGACAGCCATTCCCATTTCATCTATTATATTGTGCAGGTGAATGTATTGATCCAGCATACATGCATAGCACACATGGTAACATACACACACAGTTCAGCATGTGCTTCACTGCACACACAGTTAGGTTTTTGCGCTGCTGTCTCTCTGATATTAGCAGACCTTGTGGACATGACAAACTTCATTATCATGGTTGTGCAGGCAATGGTGCCCATTAGTATTCTGCAGAGAGGGCACACATACAAATACGTACATGCACGCAGAGTGGGGTTAGAGGAGCTGCATATGCCTCCCAGAGGATCTTTGAAGTAAACACACTGTAGTTGTCTGAAGAGATTTCTATTTCCAGGCTTTATCAATCAATCCTTGCCAGCAGGAAAACGACGGGTCATAGCCATGATCAATGATTGTCTGCTAGTTTTCTCACTATTGACCTCTTTGTTCACTCATGTGACCCATCAGCTGTCCTCTATGTCCTTAACAGTGTCCGTCTCTAGCTAATAAAATAGTTTATGCTGGTGTCTCCAGCATTCTATGTGTGCGTGTAAGTGAAGATATATTAAAACACAAGCAGATATAACTAAAAGATGATTCACACATTCACTAGGCCTTATATACAATAATAGAAGCTCAATAGTGTACTACTCTACAGTGAACAGTAAATAGACATTTTGGGCACTAATGAATCACCATCATTATGCGTCATAACTGACAGTCGCCTGTCACTGTAATTTTTTCATCTGCAAAATGTAGAGCATTGACTTGAGGGATTGTTAGCAGAAAGTAGTGTACATGCCATGAATAACACTATTGTAGTCTATTGTGGTGTTATTGTGGAAGTGTGTTTGAGGGCTTTACAGTGGACACATTTAGTTAGAAGTCAGACAGTCGAATAAAATGCTGTACAATAAATATAGTTTATTATAGAGTAAATAGGGAGCAATTTGAGACAAACTATGTAACTTTTGGCTTAATTTACTATTGTATATGTTAATTGAAACAATGACTGTTGTACTTCCAAAGGGAACTTAATGTTAATGTGTGAATAAAGTTAATTCACACATTTTACAATACCTTTGCTCTAACTGTAATCACCATCTTTGATGTTTTCGTGTTTTAGCTAATACGGTTTTCAATATATATATATATATAAATAAATAAATATGTTTTTTATATATAAATACAATTTTAACTTTGTCTATTCACACCTGGTTATGATTGCATGCGTGTGTATTTATATGAAGGGTGTTCACATATATAGTCACATATTGCCACAAATGCTCATGTATGTATTGTATTAAGTTAACACAGAATGAGGGAACCTTAAGTAAAACCCCTGTAACATGTGGCGAGTAAGCAGGTGCTAAATTTCTGGAAATCGTCCACACCCCACAAACGCACACACACACACACACACACACACACACACACACACACACACACACACACACACACACACACACAGTGACGCTGCTTTTGTCATGTGCTCCTTTTTCACAAAGGCAGGTAGGAACACGGGTCATGACGTGTAACACAGTGTGGAGTGGGCCTCCACAGCTAAAAATAGCCCTGAGAGGAATCAGATTTGGAGAACCGGGGGTGGGAACTGATGGGATCACACATACCCATATGTGTGTGTGAGCACATGCGCGCACACACACGAAAGGCTTGGATCTGAGGAAATGGAGTCAGACTGACATCATGTAGACTCAAGAGATGGACAGAACAGAGAGAAGGAGCAGACTGAACACATCTCTATGATTGATAGGAGGGTGTGAGGTGAGAACACTAGGGAGGAGCAAACTGCGGTGGTGATGAAATTATTAGTTGTGATGTGAACGATGACGGTAAGGGAACAAAGGTGAACTTAAGATATAACGGCACACTTCCACATGTAGTACATGACACGCATGTGAAGCGTTGAAGTATATCTAGTAATCATGTGTGCCCTGAACATGCAACCTTTCAAGGACATCACAGTATTAATAACGCATGAAACACTTGAGTATGACACATAACTGATGGAGTGTATATTCTGGTTTCCATACGAATCTGATTTGAATACGTTTGACTTGCACCAAGGACACAAAGACTTGTTTATGGGAGGCACTCAAATAACTAGAAGACACTGAGAATGGAGAAGATGCAGTGTATTTCTATTTCATAACGAGATACAAAATAAAATAAAACTATAAAAAAACACATCAGCTACTCATACATACTTGTTGGTATAATATTATAATTGATCAAGAGTGCTAATCTAGTAAACGCTGCTTATCCTCTATGTAGTAACATATTTTGCCTTTTATGTGCCCTTATGTTGTTTTATATCTAAAAGCAAATAATTAACTTTGATCCAGTGGTTCCTACATAAAATACAAGCACAATGTGACATAATTAGAAACATGATCAGAATTTCATCTAAAACAGTAAAATCATTCCACATTTTTGGAAAAAATAAATCTGTTTTTTTTGGAAAAGTCAAAGGTTCTTTTATTCGGATACAAAACAAGGTTTCATTGTTTGTTTCCTGCGTGTGTCTGTCTGTGTTTTTTGTGCTACAAAGTCTTTAAATGACATATCACCTCACAACTGTGACAGCCACCCATGGCATGGTTACACACACAAACATATTTCTGGAGCCCACAACTGGCTGACAGACATCAAGTTGATGCAGCAAAAGATGACAGACAAGTGCCACTCAAGAAACTGACTAGCAAGTGACACATTTACAGTAACAGCGAGAAGAGAGACGTTGAGCGTTATTGTCAATCAGGAACGGTGCTGATGAAGTCTCTCAGCGGGGTTTGACATATTTATTCATCTATTTAATTATTTATTTAATACGTTTGTTGCTTGTAATTTTATTTTGTACCTTTATTCAGCCGAGAAAAGTTTTGTAACCACACAACCATCATTATCATGATGACTAAGATGATTCACTAAATCGACCCTTTGCTCGTGAGGACTGCACTTTGACTTGTTTTTTTCTCAATTATCTGAATTTGTTAGTCTGTGAAACACTTTACGACAATCCTGTTTTTTAAAATGTTTTATATGAAATACAAGTCTGAGGATAAAGAAATGCAAGGGAAGCAGTGGGGAGGATACAAATGCTAGTGTTTAGGTTTGAAATGTTTGTGTAGAAAAAAATATAAAATATAATTCAGAGACTTTCTACTCATCCCAGCTTCAGTACTATCTCTTTTTTAACTTTGTCGTCTCCTTCAGCTTCTTTCTTCTCCCCTGGTTGGGTTTCCTCCTGCTTAACTTCACTTCCTTTTCTCTTTTTATGCATCACTACCCCGGAACACACTCTTATCACCACAATCCTTTTCCTCTCTCACCCTCTTCTCACTCTCTCTTGCTCCCTCTCCATCATGTTGACTAGAAGTCCGCAGCATAGCCTCTCAAGGTTGTCCGAGGTCTGGCGTCCTCATGCCTGGATGGCTGAATGGAACAGGCAGCTCTGTCCCACTTGGGGACCATCAGACTTTTAGTGCCTCTGACCACCAGCCTCCCTGGTGGATAGGCCTGATGTGCATCCTTTCTTTGTTCGCATCCACAGTTGTCCATTACAAAGAGTATGACCAGAGAGAAAGACCGAAGGAGGAAAATAAAAGAAGAGGGATGGGATAGATCTAATTCAATGTTCCTTTAAATAAGTCCCAAATGCTTGTGTTTTTTTCCCCAATATTCTAATTTACTGTATTTGTACATTAGCATATAAATATGACATAAGGTGTTATGTTTTACTCCTATATTTTGGTTTGTTAAAGCAGTTGAGAAAGATGTAATTCAAACAACACAAAGGTTGCCTGGAGATGTGGGTCTCTGTCATCTTCCAGGTGGACTGAAGTGAAGTCTGTTCATGGTGAGAAAACAACACGGACCAACGCTGACAAAACAGCTGATTATTATTCAGATCATGGCAACCATTTTCCAATTTGCAGAGGTGTCAGATGCTTTACTTTGTGTTTTTCTAGTGGCACCTCTTTGATGGATGAGCTTACAGTCTAATGTCCATATTCATATTTATTTGTGAGCATAGATCCATATTAAAATACTGCAGTGCCCTATAGTGGGTCAGCACACATATAGTGTATTAATGTCTAAAAAATTAGTCATTACATAACATCTGTTTTTCCATTAAGCTTACACGTCAGGGGGTTTCTTAATTTAACATGATACAAACATCTACAGTATTTGTTAGAGCTGAAACAATAGCAACTATTTTCATAATTAATTGATAATTCAAATGATCTTTCATGCTAGTGAATTGATTATTTTGGGGTTTTAAAAAGACAAATTTGAAATGTATGAAGATTTTACAATGTTGTATTAGGCTCTAGAAAATATTCTTGATTTTCTATTGACCAAACAATTTCTCAATTAATCGACAACGTATTTGGCAGAAATTAATCAATTAGATTGCAGCCCTTGTATATAGAACTTTAAAAAAAATCCCAAACCAAGTGCCTTTCCATGCTCACCCCATCCCCGGCTAATTTACTTTGACGCATAAAGATATGGTCTCTTCCCATTTCCGGTATCCATTTCCCTTTTTTTTTTTATTGAAGCCCTAAAGATGGACTTTCTGTTTCGTTGTGAGCTTCAGCCTCCTGTGAATTCACAGGTCAGAGTTCACCTTTTCTCACCTTTGACTGCACAGATGTGCCCAGTCGGCCAATAGAAACAGTGGAGACGTTATTATTCCAGCTTGTTTCTTCACTAGTCTTAGTACATTATCACACTACCATGACTACAAGCTGTATTGTCACTCGCATACACTGTTTGTCATAATCAATATCCTTTCATTATCCGCATCAGAGCCACGGCATCATTTCCTTTTTTGGGGCAGAGTACGGGGAAATATAGTTCAGTGGAAATATAGAGTGGTCATACCTTTAGACTATGAGAAAACATAAATATAATTAAAGTCATACTTTTATAACATTACCTTATACATGTCTATTTACATACAAGAAAGGTTATTCAAGTACACAATTCTATAATCTGTTATCACAGCACTAGCTATAAGGTGCTCTTCCATGTACAGTATCTAGTGTACGGCTGCAAAAACAAGCCCTAAAGCATTAACTTAGCAGTGAAAGGAAAGAGTCAGGTGTCCACATTGTGCTCACATCCATACAGCAGTGGGAGTATAACAGAGATCCCGGAGGCCTTTAATAGCTTACATTTATTCACTGCTCTGATAGCTATAGTTAGCAGTAAATTTATCCACCTGCCAAGAGAACTTGTCAACGGGGGATGGAAAATACACTTCCATTGAGTTAGTTAGGCTTTAATGACTGAGGGGCTGGCTGGAAAGAGCTGATTAGAAAATTAATTATTTATCAAAATACTACTAAAAATTTCCCCTGAAAAATTGAGAGCAAGTCGTTAAGGTGAAAATTGAATGTCCCGAATTTCATATTAAGGCTATAGGTCTTTATGTACGAACACATATGTGTGTGTGTGTGTGTGTTGGGAATGCTTCTCACTGCATGTATGGCTTAGTGGTGGGGGCTCAAGTGTATCTGTGTCTGAAGGAGATTCATCGATACTAAGGAAAGATCAATAACCTAACACACGGTCACAGACAGTTCTCTCTATCCATTTGTCCAGGGTCAAAATTAAACTAGCAGATGGTACTGTTCTCATTCAGTTTAGAACTACTTAATCCTCCCTTTATCCAACAGTTTTGCATAACTACAGTTCCACTTTTTTTTACCATATGATACATGCAGACATGAATGTTGGGGCTACTTGGACTCATCTGATCATTTTGCTCTCTGTGCAACAATGTTACTCCTTCTCTTTGAGTGCAGAGAGAAGTGAAAAGGTTGAGGGTGTTTCACTTGACTAGTCAGAGTTCAAGGAGAAAGACTTGAAGGAAATGCCAGTTGGAGCACTATAATATTTCAAGCCATATTTATATTCTATATTTACTTTATTTATATATTTAAATTTTATCATACAGACTTACAACAACCTATATGTTAATGTATTCTTCTTTCTTGTGTGTCCCTCTGCGCCTGATATGCATTATAATAGATCATTTGTCAAAGTAATGGCCGTTTCAGCCTATTAACTACAAAAAATGTATACCCAGCAAAAAATTGTAATAAAAATTGTTCAGTTCATTAAATGGAAACTTTTCAGACAAAAGTTGGAGGTTAAAAGGAACAGAAAATGAGTGCCTCATGTAAGTATCCGTGTTTCAGCACCATAGACAACGACACAAAGAAAAACATTGAATCTAACTAAGATGTCCAGTTTCTTACTATTTGTTTTTCAAACACAAGAACAAAACTTGAATACATACAAACAACTCTCTGTGAAAAATGGAGAAGAGTGTTTTATGCCCACAAATTGACTTTTGACACAAAATACAAACTGCAAACAGCTAAACGATGCCAGTGTCATTATAGCAGATGCCAATGTGCAACACCTGTCTCCAGAAGGGCTTTTATAAAACTAGATTATTTGGATTCAGGACAGAGATAAAGCAGTTACAGCTTTACTACACCATGTCAAATATTCTACTGCAGCCGTGAAGTTACTGAAACCGTAACAAAAAAGTACAAAATCTTTAAGAAAGTAGGTTTTGGATACATGTTTGCTCAGACAACAGAATTATGAGACCTTTACCCCTCGATACTCTTCCCTCTTTGCTGAAAAATGTTCTGCCCCCACCAGTCCTAATCCACCATAAGTCAGGCTTTACAAAACCCTTCAGAAACCTATGAGTTAGCTCATGTCTATAATCTGTGGTTATAACCAAGCCAACCAACAAAGCAATCAAAAATAAAAACCTTTTCTTTCAGTTCCTTGTCCGCACATTGCATCACATTTTTCTTTTCCCCTCTCTCCAACACCCCCTTTCATACCTAGTTTGCCCCCTTTCACTGCCCACACTCTCTGCTGCTAATATTAGTTTATTTTTAGCACATGTGAGGTGTGTGTGTGTGTGTGTGTGTGTGTGTGTGTGTGTGTGTGTGTGTGTGTGTGTGTGTGTGTGTGTGTGTGTGTGTATACACATGATAGATGAAGCTGGTGTTTCACATCTCTCTCGTAAGGGGGAAGAAGATGAGGGAGGGATGGAGGTGAAGGGAGCAGAAGTTGAATAAGAAGCAGGCTTGAGAGCTGTTACTATACAGGAAGTGTGGAGCAGAAGGAAAGGTGAAAGGGACAAGGCTTCCACCTGAAAGCCCCGCTGGCACAGCAAACTGACATACAAGCAGCTGAAGATCAGCAGGCCAATCTGATAGTGCTCTTCTTCAGAGAGATGAGGTATGACGGGAACAGTCTGGTGTACTGCACCATTCAATTACACAGCTCACACCGGCCTGAGCTTTGGGCGAGAGCTGAAATTTAATCACATCATTTCTAGCTTCTTGTCTTTCCACCAGTATCTCTTGAGAGGAAGTCGAAGAGCTGGTCGGAGGTGAGAAGCCTGTAACCTGCTTTAAATCATGTTGAAAGTGGATATAAGAAGCAGAAAGTGCAGACACAACCCTGATATAGACACTAGAGTACCTGATGGGCAGAGCAAGCTGGAGTACTGACTTGATCAGCTTAACAGAGCGAAAATGTGAACAGCATGGAGCAGATTAGGGCTAAAACAGTGGGATAAATGCCAGAGCAAACAAAGGATAAGAAAGCAAGCAACAGATACACAGAGGGATTATTCAGCATACACGGAGTGCACAAATAACTACAAACCAACTGTCGCTCTTCCTTTAATAACTTGATCTGGACTGCCATTGCGTGTGCATAAAATTGGCACTACGTGCGTAACAGAGATGTATTGTTTAAATATAGATCTTCAAAGAGGAACTTTTTCCTGCAAAGGCTCTGACCGTGAACTTCCACAAGGAGTTTATTTTTAGGCCACCTTTTTATCTCGACTGTGAATGTACGAGTCAGGAGGTGTCAACAACAGACAAGAATAATCAGCGCAAGCGAGATAATTTAAGTGGGAATCTTCACATGTCTGGCGACAAAACGAGTGTGTTCCTAAAATGGATGTGAGTGCTCAGACGTGATAGGACGTGGCATTTTTCTGTCTCTATCTATCCCTTCCCGTCTTCTCACTTTGTCGCTTTCTATCTTTCTATTCCCTCACTTTAAGATCTTTTTTTAATATGTCAACAGATTATCAAATGACAAAACACTAGTCACAACTTGACATTGCAGCCAGTAAAATAACAATCTCAAATGAAGTGGAACAAAATATTTTAAATGAATATCTCTCTGTTTCTGCCCCGCAAGTCATTCTACCAAAACACGAGGATTAAAAGCCGCTTCCCGCTGGGTTTTCGTATTGCCTATTATACACTAATATGAGACAACATGCAGCTCAGCCTGGCAGAGTGTGTCCTCTTCACCCCACAGTAAAGCACACGAGCAGGGGACTTAAGCTTGGAGTACCGTAAGTTATCCTTATGGAAATGAACAACTGCCTTCCCACTGTGAGTGCCATTACCACACACTGTGATATGGCTTACAGTAGTAGGCCGACACTCCACGCCCGCAAATACAACACACGCACGCACGCACGCACGCACGCACACACACACACACACACACACACACACACACACACACACACACACACACACACACACACACACACACACACACACACACACACACACACAAACCCCTGCAAGCACCCGTCAGAATTTACCATCACAGGCAGCCTCTGTTTTATTCATTTAGTCTAAAATTGACTTTAATGTCAATTTCCCTGAAAAGGAGAGGAACGAGATGGATGGGTGTGTAATGATATTTGTCAGAGACAAGAGGGAGGGTGACACTATCTAACTGTATCAACTCTACAGGTGCTTGAAGGGGATAAGTTCAGAGGAAAGATACACATATACTTCAAACAGCATAAGAGAGTTTTTTTTTAAAATAAAATACAAAATAGGTAGTAGCAATATCTTGAACACAAATACACATAAAGCTCAGAATCTCTAGGCTTGGGCCAAGGCTGAGACCGAACATATTTTATTCATGGCTGAAAGGTTGATAACAAAATCTCTTTGGTCATAGCAGCGATGGAGCTGCAGAGAGAATCAAACAACTTGTGGAAATGTACGTGGTGTCTGTCAATCTGAGCCAATGTAAGCCCTGTTGTGGAAGTAGACAGGCCCAAACAGCAGAGTTATGAGTTACAAAGTATAACTTTGCACTTTGTAGTTTATAACTCTGCTGCTTGGGCCTGTCTACTTCCACAACAGCCTCTAGAAGAAGACTAACACCCAGTTTAATTTCCAAAAATGTCAAATCCCCTAACAAATGACTCTGAAGAAGGAAATTAATGTGACTAATTCTTGCTCATAAGTATGAAGGTGCCGTGTGGGGAGGGGCATTTTATAAAATGAATAAGTCACAGGAAGCTAGTTTCTGCAACACATGATCTGAATCACCTGAAGAGAATAAATATGCAGCAATGACCAGTATGTATTGCTGCTCATTACACAGCTCCCAAACACATTAATCTTCAGATATGAAATATTGATTTAAGACTATTCATTACAAGCTAAAGCAATTTACAAGTCAAAGCAGCATGTTTGTGTACAGTTACTGCGGCCAAAAGTTGTTAGGGCACAAGGTGTCGCTCGTTTATTTGATTAGAAAAAATGTAACCGCTCTTTGTCACTGTGAAATTACTGGGAAACATTTGTCATTTGTTATTTAGCAAAAACAGAACGAGAATGCATTCAGGGGCCAATGCTAAAGTATGCAGGGCAGTAAACATGTAGACAACAAGGTCAAACTGGGTTGTTCAATATTGTGTGTACTGATGCATTAATAAGGCAATGGAAAAGGGACAAACAATTGCAGTGGACAGTTTTTGACCCGTCAAACACAGATGTGTGTATCAGCAACAGAATCAAAGGCCTTTTTCACTGATTCAATGTTTTGGAGGGGATTATGTGGTCTCAGTACAAAATAAATAATACTTAAAGAGCACAACATGGACAATATATAAATTGGACAAAGATAGTATGTGAAAGTATCAGAAAATTGACATATATTTGCTGTTTGTCATGGTTAGCCATCAGTTATAGCACTATACACATTCATGGTACACCTAAACATTTTTTTTTTTTTTTGCTATGCTGCGTCATCAAAGCCTGATTGGGCCTCTTCTCAGGACTGTACAGGCATGTAGAGTTTTTGATTGTTTCTCTGTCTTACAAACCTCAATTATTACATATTGCTACATCTTGCAATTCCCAGCATCGCTACACCAAAATTCAACCTGGGCAGAGGCCTAGGCAGCCCCCAAAATTGAAAACAACTGTGAAGGTGAGCACAGCCTTCTAGCGTAGGCACAGGCTCACAAATCCAACCTCTTTAATTTCATGCCAAACCACAGGTGGTATTACTAGGGTTTTTTCTTCAGTTACAGATTTAGTGTGAAGGATCTGGCTGCAACTTGCGGTGGAGTTGGCAGCCGTGAAAAGGACCCTCTCTCAAGACAAACAAGTAAACAGCTCCACAAAAGGCGAAAACACGATCCTTGCTTTGAGATGATTATACACTAATGAAAACACACTTAATAATATTATATGCCATTTCTGTCAATTGATCCCCCTATATGTTGCTTTCACAAAATATTCATACAATGATATTTTTAAGAAATAATCAAATAACAGAACAGCTAGGAAAGTCTGGTGGGACATGGTAAGAAAATAACATCACTTTACTGTAATTTATCCATTAAAACCAGGAAAAGACAACACTTATGCCATATTACAATATCCAAAATCTAAGACAATATCTAGTCTTATATCACAATACAGATAGAATATGGATATATTGCACAGCCCTTGGAGAGGGTACAGAATGACGAAAGAGACCTGTGCTGTCAGCTTGGACGTTACGTGAGATAAGAGCACCGCTATAGGACAGATCAATAAGGTTCACCGAGATTCTATACAGCCAAAGCCACAACAACTCATCTATAGACGAAGATTGTGTCATGCAACAGAGTGAAGTACAAAAGGAAGATAGTGTGTATAGTTAAGTTGGTGTATGTTATGTGATATACTTTGTGTGCGTATGTGGGCGGGGAAACAAATTTAGCGGTATTTAATACATCTTAATTGCACTAAACAAAGCTAGTCCCACTATTAGGCAAATTGACACAAACAAAGCTCTAGGGCAGAGAACACACACACACACACACACACACACACACACACACACACACACACACACACACACACACACACACACACACACACATCAGAGTGGCTTGTTTCCCCTACAGAGGCTAATGAAACAAACTAATTACTGGGCAAAGTAGGGGCAAGAAGGAGGGTGACTACAAATGACTGTCATCAGTAATGTGCACACACACAAACCCCAACCAGCCATAACCAGACACAATCAGACTCCTAAGCATCGTGCAGGTCTGTGGTGGAATACGCAGGTCATACTTATAAGTATACTTATAATAGACTGGACTAATTACAGACGCAACAACATATCCAGAAACATTGTGTGGTATCAAGGCTCAGTTGGGGTATAAAATCAAGAATAATCTGGTAGAATCTTTCAAACATGGTCTGCTGACTTTATCCAATGAGGGATAATAAAACACCAAGTAACCCGTGACTTTCTTCATTTCATGTGTCCTTCTTTGCATAGTTTAAGGGTCACACACAACTTTGATGGCAGAGTCCATGCTCGACTTAAATCACACGTCCCTCAGCACTGCCAAAAATGCCACAATACTCAAATACCAAACTGTGAATGGCCTTGATGAAATCCCTATGTAGCACAGCCATTACACAGTTCTGCCCTCACTGGCTCCCATCACACTGAAGCAGACATCGCTCTCCTTCTCTCTCTCTCTCCTATTGGAACAGACACACAGGAGCCAGTAGTCATGGTAACTCCATTCTGGGCAAACTTAAGGATGCGTATGTGCATTCACACACACACACACACACACACACACACACAGTTTTTAATAAATACTTCATGGAGGGGAGCTGTTGAAGGGGCTTTGAGACTCTGGTAGCTAGTTAGCTGTGGAAACAGAGAGTAGTTTGTTTTGCAAAGCACGATGTCAAACTCCATAACTTAATTTATCAATGTTTATATTTCCTTATCTGACTTTATAATAATTTGTTTTTGATGCATGAAGCACCCAACAGATGTCTGGTACATTCATGATTCAATAATTTCAACTCGTTCATGCATTTTAATGGTCGTAAATTAGCAGCTATGCACAATCAAAGTCAATTAATTAATCAATTATCCATGTTTTTCATGCTAAATTACTTATTTCCAAGAAACTAATGAGTACATCAGATTTAAAAGGACTGCTTTTGCAATACCATCTGTGGAGCAACTCAGTTTTACAGATCTGTTTATTAAATCTAACTAATTGATTAAAATGTTAGGTGTCATTCGACTAAGAATTTCTTTAGTAGTAGATAGCTCTATGAATACCATTCAATCAAACCTTTTAAAGAAAACACAGGAATACATAGTTTTGTATTAAAAAGGCTCAGTAAATTATTTTAAAAGCTGGGCATTGTAGTTTTTAGCAAATGCTAAAAAAACTGAATTTTGTTTGTCAGGAACTATAGTCAGCGGAGGATTAATATGCATTCGGTGGATTATTAACAGCAAGATGTGCCCATGTTCATTGTAACGAAGGAACATGTAGCTCATTACAATGTACTGTAGCTAATTGCTGCGCTTTTAGTAGTTTCAGATGTGTATGGCACAGAGCAATAAGCTCTCAGGCTTTGACTACACCTTGAAATTGGATTTAAAAAATACAGAATATCAGTCTTATCCATTTTTTAGAGCCAATTAATCATTCAGTCAATCTACTTAATATACTGCCATATTTAGAAAAAAATATCTATCAGTGTTTCATTGTTAAATCCAAAGTTTGATTGTTTGAGTTTTAAATGCTTT
This sequence comes from Cebidichthys violaceus, assembly GCF_023349555.1. Taxonomy (NCBI): domain Eukaryota; kingdom Metazoa; phylum Chordata; class Actinopteri; order Perciformes; family Stichaeidae; genus Cebidichthys; species Cebidichthys violaceus. The sequence continues at coordinate 6,447,427 of NW_027176263.1, forward strand.
AAGATTTGACCGTTTTAATGTGGTAATTTGTCACACATTTGCATCGCAAAAACAAAATACAAAAAAAAAACCTGAAATCATTCTAACAACCAAATAATTCTTTATCAGCACAAATATTGGTAATTGATTCTTTTACACATGACTAAATTGGTCATCATACCCAATGTTATTGTTTTGGTCAAAATACAATGTTCACACATGGATTATAACATGTGTGTGTGTGTGTGTGTGTGTGTGTGTGTGTGTGTGTGTGTGTGTGTGTATGCCTCATGCACTCGCATCCAAGTGCTGCTGTCAGAGCATGAAGCTCTGCAGATGTCAAAGTCTGAGGAGATAACGAGGAGAAGAGCCGAGGTGGAGATGAGCGGCACAGATGTCAAATTAGCATTCACGCACCGCTCTATTGACAAGGTCATCAAAACATTGCTTTATCTCCACCTTCTAGGACAGGGGTCGGAAACCCGCGGCTCCGGAGCCGCATGCGGCTCTTCAGCCCCTCTGTTGCGGCTCCTTGAATCTACATCCACACTAATAAAAAACAAACAAAAACGATCTCCATCCACGCGGCGTTTCAGCATCGTTTTAGAGACGATCTCCGTCCAGACTACAACGCCTGAAAACGAATATCACGTGACTATTCACGTACACTGGGCATGCGGGTGGGGCCGGTGTAAACAGGAAGTAGATTGGTTGCTCAAAGCCGCTAACCTGACTTCAGATTGCCGCTCCTTGGGTCTGATAATGCCGCTGGACACACCGCTCGCTAATCGCTACAATAACAGCTGTTTCCTCCGCACACATGCCGACTTTAACTGAACAACAGCTGCTAGTAAAGACAACAAGGTCAGCAACGCCTGTAATCAGTTGTCCGTGTTAAATTAACCTGGTAGTCGATAGATAACCAAGGCTGTTAGTGAATTTCCGGGTAAGGGTCACGTGATAGGGGTGTGACGAATCAGGGAAGGACACGGCGTGACTGCTAAGAACCAGTCAAGTAGCGAACGTGGGTGTCTACTCTACTGTGTCACTGAAAATAAAAAAATGTTTTAATGTTTTGTCAACTAAAATGTGACATCCTATTACGTCGTGGTCAAGCGCTTCTCCCTGCAGGTGGCTAATCATGATTTGCAGACCCCCGCCCTCGGTAACCTGTCAATGGATAAACAAAATAAAAGTCACAGAGGAAAATAGAAAGTTTAATTCTGTGTGGACGTATTTATTTGCTTTCACTGCAAACAATGCCGGCTTACCTGTATGCTTGATATGTGCAAAAAATGTAATGTAGAAAGACACTTCCAGAACAAACACACCGCATTTGCTGAAAAGTATCACGCTGGAGATGAGCGAAAAAACTCTCCTCTTCATAATAGTTTGATATTGTTATAACAGGTAAAATAGCAATAGAATGTCAAGAATTGTCTTTTTTGTCTATTTTCATAAATACAACTAACTATAATTTTTGTATATATAATATACAACTTTATAAGCTGTAATATCAAATAGCTTTTGCAGTTCCAGACGAAATTTATTTTGTGGAAAATAGGGAAAAATGGCTCTTTGGATAGTAAAGGTTGCTGACCCCTGTTCTAGGATCAACTGCTGGGATTCAATAGAAACACCCTACTCTGCTGTGTCTTCCCCAAGGCAATGTGAGCTGCTGCTCAATATCACTCACAAGAAAAACAGAGGAAAATGGGTGTAAAGCTTAGCAGCAGGCTGTCAAAAGGCACATTATAGAGGGTGTTTCTGGCAAAGGACACTTTATTCAACACTAAGCTCAGTAGGACAAAGAGGGTGAGTACAGAAAAGAAATAAGACCTTTTAAGTATCAAGAAAATATTCTAACGTGGTTTATACAACTTTATTCTAATCTTAGCGCAAAGATTAGCATTGTAAAGTTGTGTGTAAGTGTACAAGGAGAGCTAGAGAGGAGGATGGGTGAGTCGATGTCATACTGAGAGCTGACTAAAGGGCTGGATAAAAGGCTCTGTGTCTTTCTCCCACTGAGAGTTTCTCAATGGAGGTGGAATGCCACTTGCTTCTAGAGGGCAATCTTTTTGACTGCCAGAGAGAGAGCAGGAGAGAAATGAAGCTGTGGGAGGGAGGATGAGGGAGTCAAAAAAATGATAGAAAGAGGGGAGGAGTGAGTTCATTCAACCCCAACAGTTTTCTAATTCTCACTGTGCATACAGATCATTGATTCTGTTTGTATGCATATAGAGGAAAAGTGGAAAAAAACATATGCTCACAAGCATACATACATAGACACTTATATACAATGCATATGAAAAATATGCAGAGAATACTCTTTAAGCTGTTTGATGTCTTTGTTTGTATGATCTCTCTGTCTGGAGATGAAACAAAGCACTCAGACGTACTGTATACACACACACACACACACACACACACACACACACACACACACACACACACACACACACACACGCAAACCCTACAAGTTCACTCACGCTCTTTGAAAAAAAAAAAAAGAATCTGCTCGTTTTAGATCTATGCAAAAACGTATTCATCTGCCCGACCATCATTCAGGTAGAGAACAAACTCAGCCACAGACACAGCAGGACACTGAAGTGATGGATCAACAACAGGACCACCAGCAAAGATCGGAAACAACCTCTTCTAAATACACAGCAAACTCCAGTGAAGACCATCCCCATTTGGCTTCTGTACTCGCGGAAGAAGGGGACGCACCAGCAAAAGCTCTATGTGTATGGAAGTGGAAGTTTTGGGTGCCTACCTTGGGTGAGAGTTCCCATGAGGAAGTGGTAGAAATAGCGAGCCACCTTGGTGAGCTGCCTCTTGCACCTTTTCCTGCACTGGCTCATCTTGGTGCAGCTGTGGTGGAAGTGATGATAGTGATGGTGGTGTTTGTGTCGGCTAGTCTGCCGGGGAAAGCAAGCTCTCAAGGTAGGAGGAGAGAAACAGAGCACTGTGAGTGTGTGTGTGAGTGTGTGTGTGTGTGTGTGTGTACAGTAGGTGTGCCTGCCTCTCTTCTCCTCCTCACTCACCCCTTCTCTTTCCTCTCTCTGTCGTTCTTCCCCCGTCTCTCTTTCTCTCCGCTATTCTCTCCACCTGTAGGGCGCTGGCTGTCAATCAGCCAGCCGCGCTCTGCCTCCTCCCTCTCACGTTCTGAGAAGCCCAGTTCTGGCCTCTCATTGGCTGGGAGCAGAGTGTGGCGGAAAATTACGGACCGGCGCACATGCGGGAATGCGTTTGTGTATGTGTGTGAGCGCTATACTACAAGGAGGCTGTCTTGAGTGGCAGGTGGTGGTTTTTCTCGAGCTCCACACATCTTTTGGGGATATTTTTCTTTCTTTTTCCTCCACTCATGGCTCATAAAGAAAACAGATTCTGAGCGTGTATGTATGTGTGTGTGTGTGTGTGTGTGTGTGTGTGTGTGTGTGTGTGTGTGTGTTTGAGCCAGCAGGAGGTTGAGAAAAGTGACAGAGGAAACGAAGCAAACCCATCAATTAGCATCACACACCGTCCTTCTCTGTCTGTCTGTATGTTTCTCGCTCGCTCGTTCATTAATGGCATTCATAACAGCGAGGAAAAGGACGAAGAGGAGGGGGAGTGTAGGAGCAAAAGGAAAAGTGAAGGAATATGAAGAGACAGATAGGAAGGTGGAGATGGGGCAAAAAGGGGAATGCATAATTCATATATTTCCCTCCATTCTCCAATGTGGTAAAATTTAAAAAGAGAGGAAAAGCCTGACAGGAGAGAGGTTATTGGACAAATACCAGCCTTCACCAGTCGCTGACAAACAGATTATTATCTGCCAATAGAGAGGGGTGATATGAGTGAAGAAGGGAAGAGAGAGGAGGAGCTTTTAAATCCGGTGGCATTGAGACAGAAAGATTTTGATGTAAAGCCTTATCATTCTGAGTCCACTCACTCAGTGTGAACGCTTGCAGTCACTAAACAAGGAAACACACTTACCTTGTTTTCCCTGTCGACACATTTTATTGTTTCTCCCACTCCCACATTGCCCTACTAAACTGCTGCCACTCCACCTGTATACTCTCTCCTTCTCCCTGATGCTGAATTAAAAGTGATTACCGTTGCCACAGCAACCTCAGACGACATGGATTTTTCTGGTAGTGGCACACGCACACACCTACATACACACCTGTCTGTTCCTTAGGTCAGGGAGAAAATCAATCAAACGTCAGGCAGATGCTTCCTCTAAATGTGCTTGCTCTCTTTCTGCAGGCTCTGTGCTCTCATTCTCATTTAGCAGTCAAAAAATAGGGTCAAAGTACAGGTGAGCGTTGGACAGTGAGCTGTTCTGGACCCAAGAGTCGATGCAACGCTGTCAGACAGAGTCCTGCTGTGTTACTTGGCTGTGTCAGGGCTCTCTGAGCATGTGGGAGAGCAGATTGGAAAGACTGTAAGGTTGTTCTGAGTCGGTATTAAAGATCATACAAGGATCACTTACTAATTATTAATGGTGACTCCTGGCTTCTTGGGTCAGGGATCTCTAATGATTCAGATCAGGATTAAACCCCCTACTTGTGTTAATGCCGGGTTTAGAACAAGCACATCAGTGATGTTATCAGCTGTAGCTAGCAGCTGTTTTGAGAGAAAATAAAATAAAATCCTATGTAAGCTACCTGTCAAGCTTTTAAAGATAGACAAAGTTGGTAACTAGCTGATGAACATAGTGGAGAATGTGAAGCTCACTGCAGCACAGATTTACAGATACATTTGTTGACATTGGTGGGCAAGTAGAGCAGACAGCAGTCAGCTGAACTTGTCTTCTGCCTTCAGGCCCCGTCTTCATCAACCTGCCAGTATACTGCAAGCCTGACAACACGTTATGAAATATTAGGTAATTCATACTGCATTGCTCAACTCCAATAGCAGATTTAATATATTAGAAAAGTTTCTCATAAACGCGAGCAAGATAATCTGAAGAACGTGCATAGCAGGATTATAGGCAATCAATGAATACTCATCTCTTAGTTTTAACTTTAACTCTGAAGCCAGGATTTTGTAAAGAAATGTGAGGGATGCAAACAAACTTATTTTAACATAAAAACACACACACACACACACACACACACACACACACACACACACACACACACACACACACACACACACACACCTTCATGCACACTGCTCCTCTCCCTAAGCCCATGGATAATAGAGATGTCTAGAGTCACACTGTAGTGAAGGACAGCACGCAGGCACACATACACACCCATAAATCCATACACCTACTGAGCTGAAGAAGAACTGAAGAAATAGATTGAGTGATCAGTGTAGCATGAAGGATTACCGATTTGCACTGGTGGCTGATACAATGTACCGTCTCCTACCACAAACACACACACATTCACACAACAGTGTGTATGATCTGATGATGGAGTTTAATACAGCCAACTTTGTGCTTGGAAGATGAAAAAATGGAAGAAAAAGAGGCTACTCAACATTTATATGTCTGGAATATAAAAGCAAGGCAACTACAAAACATAAAGGCAATTCTAATTGCATAACGCAGAAAGGCAGTAAATAAGAAAAACAGAATAAAACCTTACAACACAAATCAAACTGCTAAAACATATAAAATGTTTTAAAAAGGATTAAAAGAGAAATTGAAAAAAAAATGTATGTTGCCTCATTTTATTTTCACAAATTTAAGTTAATAAATTAGTTTGTGCTTTTTCTATATCAACAACATGTTAGGAAAAACAAAAGAATAGACAACAACATCAATCACTTACTGTAAAATGTTCTTAATGCCTCTTTATTGAGTTGTTAAAATGGTTTGTTCTTGTGAACATGCTAAAAAGGGCTGCACTTGAACACAACATTTTTTTGGAAATTCTAAAATTATACAGCAAAAAGATCTGAAAAGTAAACAACAAAGTTTGTGTGAACTATCCATGTAATTTTCTTTCAGTTTTCAGATCATAAATGTTACTTAGATTTGAAATCAAAAGTCATTTTGACTTCTCTCTGAATATTAGCTATCACTCAGGGACTAACCTAACCTGACCCGCCAGATGGTTTGTTATACAGAGCCGTCTGAGAAGCAGTCACTGGAAACTGTAGAGGGCAGGCACTTTCAAAGAATACTTGGCAGCTGATAGGATGAACCATCTGCAGTCCATCTCCAGTTCTGGCAAAACTGATGCTATTGTAGCATCTACATTAGGAGCTGCCGTTGTTGTTTGGAACGCACACACGTAAGCCACGGCGTAGCTGCATTTAGCTCCTCACAGGACGCTGATTGGTCTGTGCACTGGTTTGCCGGACACAAACGCAATACTTGAAACCTGACAAGATGGATATATGGTATGATACCAGGATTATTGTGTGATCTCCTGACATCACGAGAATCCAGCTGCTGTGCAAGGTAAGGACCGACCTAGTCACCAGACAAATGTAGGCAATATTTGTAAACCAGGGTGCTGCGGCTAAGCCTAAAAATAATGCTACTGAGGAGCTTCATAGACAGGTTAATTATTGATGTACTTGCTGTTGCACAGCTTAGCAGTGTCTAGCTATTAACAAGTTCAACTTCTGCTTCTTTGCCGTTGATGGATTATGTATTGGTCACACCTACCAATATTAAAGCACAAGGGTGACACCTACTGGACCAATTGTGTCCGACACACACTTGATTCCAGATACAACTTCTACCTTGAATGTTGATGATCCTGAACCAAAAATAGGTTTCATGAGTACTTTTAATATTCTACTCTTATCATGCTTGCAGAGACGCAACATGAACGATTGGTTTGGTTTAGGCAACAGAAGTACTTTGAGTTTAAGCTCGTTACATAGTTGTTTTGTTATTATAACACAAACCATGATCTTTTTTCAATGTCTACTTCTGGTTTCAATCAAGACCCCAAAAGCGGTCTCCTGGGTGAAAGTCCTTTGTTTGTTTGACCCATCAACCACCACTCCCACCTGCCCTTTGTAGACTTTCTCACCTTCATACTTGTTATTATGTAACTTTCAACAAAGGCTGCTCCGTATACTATGTCACTTGCTCTGCATGTCGCTTTTACAGACAATGCCAACATTTTTTCCAGGCAACTGGGCTGCAGGGACCTGTCTTCCTTTCAGAAAAGCTTTACATATTCAACACCAAACTATTTTACCTCCAGCTCTGACACTGTAGGTGAGGTAGAGCATGTCAGACCATCTCCAGATATCTGATAGGTTTACAGAGGATGTAGAAAGGCTTGTCTGCAACACTGTGGCACCATTAGTTGAGCCAACCAGACAGACACACAGAAATAGTAAGAAGCAGTGGTCAAATTAAAAATTACACAGAGTCAGAATTAGTTTACTGCTACCCAGCGGAAAGATGAAGATTTTCTTTGAGGGGAAGATGGAGGAGATGAGAAGAAGTGGAAAGAGGGGTGTGGCTTCAGAATGAGATATCTGCACGTGTTGTTGTTTAAGACACTGTGACATGTCCAGGATTTATGCCAAGACTCAGTCGCCTATTCTCAGACTATGTATGTGTTTCTGTCCAGAAGTCTGAGTCACCACCACCAAGATGTCCAGGGTGTGAACCTAGCAGAGCGAAATCCAGGCTGCAGTCCATTATCGACTATTACCAAGAAATACAACACAAACAAAGAACACAACACCTCACACAACAGGCTCTTTTAGCACCAATTATCCGCTGACAAACCCTTTTGTGCTTAGTGTTAATTGAGACTTCAATCAAATGCCAGCAGCTCTTCATTGTATTCATTCAAGGACTAAAAATAGTTTCAGCCTTAAAATGTCAGCGATCAAAAAACAGAAAAATGGACAGACGGGGAGGCAGGAAGGAAGGAGGAACATGCTGGCAGACAGACAGAGAGGTCAAACAGACAAGAAGAAAGATGAAGTAGCAGGCACTGTTGCTGAACCATTGGCCCGACAGTGACGCTCCAGATCCGCAGGCTGTCTGAGTGATTGGATCCATCATTAGGATGGAGACCCTGGAGGCCTAAGACCTGCCCTCATCATGAAGTGGCTGTCAGAAACATCACCGAGAAAGACTGGAAATCTGGAGCTTTTTTTGGCAGGTCAACAGGAGGATAAATCTATACTGACTGTCTGATTGACCTTATTTACCTGCTTCCCTCTTTTCCTTCCCTGTTTCGAAACTAAGGTTTGTACTAAAGGAGAGTCAGATGCAGAGATAAGCTGGGATCACAAGAGCAGTGAGGCCAAATTGTGCCATCGAACTCTATCTCAACTACACATTTGTATCAAGACTTCATCTTGCATGGTTGGGACACTATAGGGGTCACAAAATCCATCCACATCTGGTAAAGTACTCAACACCGCCTCTGTGGTAGTTTCCCGCTACAGTAGTTGTCTCCAGGACCACATTTTACCAATATGACACACACACACATACACTGACTCACAAGGTGAAAACAGCACCAGTGTTGCGGCTGGTAAATATTATAAAAGATCAAGTTTGTGTGTCTGTGTGTTTCGAGGGACAAGGACAACATAATGATTTACCACAGATTTGGAATCAGTGTAGCAGTCTGTGCAGGCTGCTATATGAGCACAAAGGCCCAAGTACTCCAAAGTAATGTTGGAGGGCAGTGACACTGACACTCCACTTAAGTATCTGGCAAAGACACACACACATTTGTCTTTAACACTATTTATGTTGCAGGCAAAGGCACCAGCTGGTGAAACCCACTCAACATTCTATTCACTGGGAACATGCGACTGTGGAGGGAAGGAGAGGAGAAAGAGAGGGAGGAGCGAGAAAGAGGCACAGGTGGAAGCACTCGGCTTCAGGGACTTAAATACAAAGTTGTCACAGAGCTGAGACAGACATTCTTGGCCCTTCAACTTCTCCCTCATCATTTGCATATTTGTGTGAAAGGTTTTGCCCTCTTAGGGTCTGTTACAAACTAGCTAGTGTGGATTGGAAATCGACTATAAACTATATGAGGGTGCCATGAATAGGATTTTGAGCATTAACATAGTAGCAACAACTATTTGCTATAAAAGTATATAGTGGAGTAATCTACCTTGATGAGAAGTTGCTCTCCCACTGTGTGTGTATCTGAGCTTCTTCCTGCTTTGTTTAAATAGCCGGCCGGCTGTGTGTGCTTGCTTTTAGTGTATTTTTGAGCATGTGAGAGTGCCCCACTGGCTCGCTCACAGTCCGTCACTCGGCACTGCGTTCATATGGCGTTTACAGCAGATGACACCAACCCAAACAATGGTGTCGTCACCGAACTGTAGTGCCTACCCTCTAGTCCCCCCCAGGTAAACACTGCTCGGTCAGCACTGTTGCCATGATTTTCACTGTAAGTACTGTTTGCATCATTAGCTGTGTGCTGCCAGCTCAGTCGTCTCCATGTTGAGAGCTGTTGAGAGGCAATAGAAATGCTCCCAATTTTCTATATAGCAATTTTAGTATATTTGATCTCCACATGAATGCATCATTCAATTAAAAATGAACATGACATGAAGATTGTTTCAGGGATGTTGCACATTTACAGTTAAACAGAACATAACGTGAGGTAACTGAACAGCTAAATGAGCAAAGCAATTATCCGTATCCATGATAATGGACATTTTCTGCTTATGGAGTGTGGCAAGTGTGTCCCGCAAGTTACCTGATTATTTATACCCTCCCCTTTAATGTGCTGTGAGGGCTCTCCAAAGCTGCAAGTATGATTTAATGTGGAATGGCACTCCATAGTTAAGTCAGTGGGGATCATTTGGAAAAGTATAGCTATATTCTATAATTAAAAGTTTAACTCAGATAAACCAGATTGAGGAAAAGTGGGCTCAACCAAAAAGGGAAATTGCAGCATCTCGTCACAAAATAACTCCTGCAAACCCTCAAACATCATACAGAAGATATACTGTATATGAGTACAACACTGGAGCATCAGGAGCTTTGCTAGCAGATGTGTCCTAGCAGTCTATCAGCATACAGTAGGGCTCTAATTAATAGTGTCAGTTGAAGCTAATCTGACTTGTTCAATAAGAGCATTGTTGTGTTTCAGCAGGTGTAAGACATGTGCCATGTATGGTAATGTCACAGGTTGAAAACCAACTCACAAACTCTCTCACTGGACATGACATCCTTTCTTGAGTCCTGTCACGTCCTCTGTCAGTTTCACAGAGTGATATCCAGCGGTTGGATGCAACTAAGTGGACTACATTTACTCTGTACTTACTTACACTTTACTTGAGTATTTCCATACTATGCCATTTTATACTTGTATGACATTTCAAGGGCAAGTATTGTACTTTGTATTGCACTACACTTATTTGATACAGTAGTTACTCGTCATATAAAATGTAAGTAAATATAAATAAGCAACTAAAATCCAAGAAGGAAAGATGAGAGCACCTATCAATGTCTTTATCTTGTTGATATTTAGCAGGAAACACACTGAACCTTGTTATATTTTAAATGAGATGGTGAATATTCTCTAATAAGGACAACACAGTAGCCATTGGCTGTCTAGCAGAGCAGATAGCAAACACCAGAACATAAGCTCCATGACACTGCTGCCACCTGCAGGCAAAAACCTGCAGAGCCACAACTCCAGGAGAAGTCATCTGCCCTGAGGGCAAACAGATGGACTGAGAGAGGGCACAGGGGAAAAGAAATGTATGAACTGTGCACACACACACACACACACACACACACACACACACACACACACACACACACACACACCAACACCAACACCCACACACACACACACACACACACACACACACACACACACACACACACACACACACACACACACCTAACTTCAATGAAGACCATAGTGGAACAAGGTAACTAATAATACATGGCTCTTCCAGCTGGGAGGGAAATATGAATATTACTTAAAAGCTGTTCTAAAGATGAGAGAATATGGACAGAAAAATAATTATTTGTTTGTGTGTACAAATATGTGTGTCTGTAAGCATTTAAGAATCGGGTTGCCGCACAAGTACAGACCTTACATGGTTCCTTCATCCCATCAAGAGTGGACAACCTTTTATCATGGGGCTTGTGTGTGTGTTTGCTTCAGTCAATATTATGTCAAATGTCAAAAGTATGACAACCAAAGTATGTTTCCTGCACCATCTACTGACATACCCCAGTAAACCCATGAATACTTTTATAAATATTATTTAACACAGAGAAACACAGATCTGAAATAGCAGTGATATCAACTGGTTTGGTCTTAGAGGTACAACTTCACCAGAACAATTTCACCAGAACAGCTGTTTGCTGATTTGAGAACTGTTGCACAGTGTATGGGGGTTTACTGTTGTGTCCTATGACTTAAGAATAGTTGGCTGTACTGAACAGTGTACACCAGTAGAGGGCAGTGACAGACCAGTAAAAACCATAGCTGCTGTAGGTCTAAAACAATATCTCGTGCAAACTCGTAATTTCCCCTTATAGCATGAAAAGAAACAATTTTCTTCCTACATTCCATTTTATGGGGATCATAATGCCCTGCGGAAAAACTAGATTCATAAGGAAGCAGTGAAATACACATGAAATTATAGATTTCAATACTATATATTATACATTTCACCAATGCATTACCTCCACTCTGAATACATTATTGTGGAAAGGTTGGCACTCCAAATTAATATTTTAGTACATAGATAGCAACATTTTATAGCTTGGGAATGACTTCATACATAAATCTTAGCAAAGCAATTATTGGTTCGATTTTTCTTAGATTAATGTTGGCACCAATTTACGCCTGTCTGCTTTTATATACAGTTAATTATCTTGTCTACAGAAAATATAGCAACAGTGTAATTGGACCATTAGAAGAGTTGGAGGGTATATGCAGAGATATTTACTGGTCTGTATCGGCCCACAGCAGAGTTACTGATTTAAGATTCAGACTTTTGCTTTGCTCTTTACTCTGGGCATCAGACTGATCTCCCAATCTGTATCAGTTCAGCGTTGTGATGGTGAAAAAGAGCTGAAATGTCAGGTATGGTGAGAGATTTGTATAGCGTATACAATAATACAGGAAGAGTAATTAGATGATACAGAAAATTAATAAATGGCAACTAAAAAAATGTCACACTTATTAATTAATAATAATAATCATCTTTGGCTTCGCTGTGGTAAAATATAAACAAAACAATAATTATTAGACTCAAGCCATGCCTCTCCTCCACACCAGCACACCCTCTCTTCTACTGTTCTCAGTTTTTATACCTCGTGGGAGCTCCTGACGTATTCCTTTTCGATAAAGCCAGGGATGAAGCTACTACTGTATGGAGGATGAGGAAGGAAGAGGAAGGAAAGGGTGATGGACCCAAGGGAGACAAGACTGACAAATGAACAGTGAGAGATAAGCAAGAGGAATGGATCACTGGGCCATGAGGTCTACAAATAACCCACAGGGGAGATTCTGTGGTTTTCCCATTGTTTTTATCACCAGGCAGCAAAGTCAACCGACCCTGACATCGGAAAAGAGGAGCACCAAATCTCATGCTGCTACCTGCTCCTCCTTGAAGGCATCAAGCATTCTGCGAGTGACAAAAGGTCTCTGATATTCCTTAAGTGCCTGTGTCGATGTGAACTCCTGCCATCACCTCGCCTTTGCTACATCTTGCTCCACACCTTTTTACATGCTATCATCTAACACAGGACCTCTGTAATTCCTCTGAAGCCTGTGTCTCCCTTCCTCTCGCTTTCACACCCAACCTCTTGGCTGCTTGACTGCGGTCCCCCCCCCCCCTCTCTCTTTCTCAGGCAGCAGGTGTTTGGTGACTCGAAGATCTGAGAGCCTCCGAGAGACGGAGCCCCTCTGAACCAGGCTGCCTGTGTGGGAGGAGGAGGGAAAATCTACGCTTCCATTTTCAGTCGGTCTTCTTCTCTGCAACAGGAGGGAGCGCTTATCCCACCCCCGGACCACAGTCGCACCAGTTCAATACAAGTGGGTGTGTCTAATCCATGTAATATGTTCATGTATGTCTTCTGAGTGAGGAGCCTTTTTATTAAGAGTCGTGTGAGCGACTTGCTGCTGAGTTGAGGTGTCAACAGGGAGAGAGACAGTGTGGGTGCACACATGCAATGACTGATACAGCAAATGAAGAGGACAAGTGAGTGGGGGAGGTAAAGAAAGAGAAATGGAAACGTGTCCATTCTCTGCATGACATGCAGATAACACTAAAACACACTATGACTTTGCACTGATTAAATCAAACCTTTTTGTGGTAACCCAATTTGACAGCAGCCCATTCTCTGACCTAAAACTAGGTTCAGTGATGCTGACTTAACACTATACAACAGCTCTCCTCTCCCTCCCTCTCCCTCACTCTCTCTCACTCACTCTCCATCTCTCCGTCCCTCCTTGATGTTAGAACCACATAATGCCTTGACTTCTTTTTCACAGTCCCTCTCTCACCTGCTCATCTTTTCTCTAAGACCAGCCTGTAAGAGATCCGCAAATCGCCAATTTAAAGAACATCCTCCATTTTACCAACCTTGAGGGGGCTAGCTCACTGGACTAAGAGGGTTGTCTGGTAACTGGAAGGATGATGGTTTGATCCTTGGCTGGGCTTTTATTTAAATATAAAACAGTCATGGAAACGGCATAGCTTCTCACTTGTGGGTGGGTGACTAAAAATATACAGTGCAACATTTGTTTCTGTATGAAACAATTCTCCCTCTGAAAACATCTTGCCTGGCATCCTCTGACTTGCTTATGTTTGCTATGTTTTTTTAGAAATAATTACTAAATGTATCAAGAAGTAGTTGTTGATTGCAGCCCTTCTTTTGACTTCAGTAGTCCAGTTCTTTGCCCACCAATTGACAATTGGTCTGTTCCATTATGCTTGAGAGATGATGGAAAAGCATCTCCACTTTCCTTTCCAGGTCACTGCCTTTGTTTACATCCCAATGCATACTATATATCTCACCGTCAGCTCATTCAAAATAAATAAATTCTCAAGTGTACTAACTTTGTGCGAAACAACCTACTTCTGTCATTGAATTCAAACTTCTCTTTGTCCTTTGACAATTCCAATAAAGTTTTTTCAAACTAGACGACAACGTCTTCAAACATGTTGGAAATTCTAGTATGGAGGGAAAACGGGAATTAAAAAGTAAGTATGGAGCTGCAGATGGCCGCAGGATGCAGACAATATGGTCCGACAATATAATTTTACAAATTACGGTTTACGACTCATCTTTTGACAGCAACCACGTGGTAAATCAGATGGTGGAACAACTCACATTGGAAGACAACTGATGGAAATTTTAGACATCGCTGAAAACATGGAACTTTTCTAAAATTATTTGGATTCAAACAATTCAGGTTTTAAATCAGAGCTGCTATGCCCCCTGTTGGTGAGGACAAGATCCACTTGTAAGTTATTTACTGCAGGAGTGAGCATAAAAGGAGTCGGGATACTGCTTAAGTTGTTACGGACCACACATCCGGGGTTCCATGGAATAGGCTTGAGCCCTTTTGGTCACAGGTTGGCTCCTTCATCCACTGCAACACCCTGGTGACCGTGTATCAAATTTGTGTGTTTCCTCTTCATTGCCAGCCTCTGTTACGCTCATGGCTTCTTGTCAGCCATTAACTAGGGGGCTCAGTCTGGTGTGTCTGATGAGGACAGCTGCTGGGTTAAACGACCCATCTGTATCTAAATGATATAATCAGTCCTAATAGAACAGGGACAGATCAGTCCCATTGCTGTCAGCCATCAGAGGACAACAGGTCACCTTGACTGTGATTTAGTCCACCTGATTGGAGATCCACAGAGAGACTCTCCTAAAGCCGTGCAACTGCCTGGTTGTGTTTGGGAATGTGTGTGTTTTGATATCAGCTACGTATAAAGTGTCAGGAGGGTTGTTTGTCTTTCAACAAGCTTACAGCAACTCTTTGCTCAAATTCTGTGCTTCAACGCAGAAATTTGAAGACTGCACCAGAAAATGAAGGTGTGTATGGCCATTATTGATGGGACCCAAACCCTGAGGGGATAATTCATCAAAAAGTGTTGGTGCAAAGGTTATACAGGGCATGAGAGCATGCTGAGTCTGAGAAGGGTGGTTGGAGGGACTGCCCTCAGAGGCCACATTAATCCCAAAACAGCCATTTATGTCCTGCCAGAGTCCCAAACCTATACACCTTCCCACTCGCTGACAAAATACAACCAAACACATAAGAAAAAAGAAGAAAAAAAAATATTCAAATACTTTAACTTCTTGACAGCTTCTCCATTTGCACTCATGTAACACGAGCCCCATTTGATCCTCACTAAGAGCACTAATAGCAGCTTTGATCATGACAAGTGCAGTACTTACACCACACTACTATAATCACCAACTCTCCTAATGTAATCCCTCACTTCTCTTGACACCTCCTAGCTTTCTTAAGGAGCTCTCACTGTATGTCTCTCCAGCTGCTGAACTTTCCACCTCTCTCGCACGCTCTTGGTGGGCTTCTTAAGTGCTGTCTAATGACACTGTTTCAGATTTTGTGAACACACACACACACACACACACACACACACACACACACACACACCCACACACACACACACACACACACACACCAATCCATCATACCAGAGATCCTGGGGAGTGAAGCAATGGAAAATAGTCTCTCTCTCTCTCTCTCTCTCTCTCTCTCTCTCTCTCTCTCTCTCTCTCTCTCTCTCTCTCTCTCTCTCTCTCTCTCTCTCTCTCTCTCTCTCTCTCTCTCTCTCTCTCTCTCTCTCTCTCTCTCTCTCTCTCTCTCTCTCTCTCTCTCTCTCTCTCTCTCCATGTGGGCAGGAAGCCAGGAGTGAACCAGGGTGAACTGCAACCCACTATAACAACACAGTGATGAAAGACCAGACACTCAGCAGACTCTGCAGCATTTAGACAGACCTGACAATATAAACACTAACGCGCACTGCACAAACATCTTTCACAGAATAAAAAATTATGTTAGAGTTGTATTGATTAGAGGACGCTTAACTTGTTGCCTGTAGGTTTTCTCCCGACAAGCGGCTCATCTTTCCTCCATCATTGTAAACACAACTGTTATGTAAGACACAGAGGACAGTGAGTATGTGCATGCGAGTGGGAGAGAATGCTAATGTGAGCATTGGTGTACAGTATGTGTTCTCGCATGGAGTGTATGCTTGCATGTGTGTTTGTGTAAATGAACAGTAACTCCGTAAAAAGGAGCCCGACTTGGGTAAATTCCCACAATCACCCAAGAGCTCATGGGAAATCAGTGGGCGGACAGGTATGGATCGGTGACAGGAGGAGGAGGAGGAGGAGGAGGAGGAGGGCTGGTAGGTTGGATTGGGTTCCCTCTTTAACACACTTTAACGCTCTCGTTCTCTCTGTGTCTCTCATGGATTCTTTCTCTTCTCCTCTTCAAAATAACTAGACCTGTTCCGAGTGGTTATCTTCTTTTGACAGGTGCACGTTCAACAGTTACACGTCTCTCTAAACACCTGAACTGATCATTATCTGTACGTACTGTGGGATAAATACTGCTCTAGGTATGAACAGCATAAACAGAATTCGCAAGGTTTTGACAATATTTAGGATGGACGAATAAAGACGTTTTTCTTGTACTCTCAAAGTAAATTCGTAAATTTGAACATAACATCAAACATTGTGTCTTATTATAACTTCTTTATGCATAAAATTACTGTAAAAAATGTGTGGAATATTTGACTGATATGTGATAACATAAATTCTAATCCCTCCAGCAACACACCATACAAATATGCCTTTTTTTTGTATTTAGCGGACATTTCAAATCAAAACAAAAAAACTGTTTACAATGAATGCATAATGGTAGTGGTATAAATGTGTCTTTAATATGTTGGTTGTGGACTCTAAATAACTGCAGGTGAACTGATGGATGTTATCAATGCATTCTGGCGCACACACAAATAAAGAATGCTTTGTTAAATTCATAGAAAAGATCAATTCAACTTGTTATAACAATATGTTAAACCAGGGTTTATGTTGGGGACACAGACCAAATGATCAGCCAGCACACCAATCAGACAACATGTAAACGTAAGCAGCCATTTTTTAATGCATTATCTCACTGGTGATACCCTGAGATGTAAGGAAACATTATAAAAAAGCAGCTCAAATCCAAAAATACAAAGAAAATAAGCTCAGCGCTTTCTCCTTTCATCAGTCGCTGTGACAGGCCTGTGTATTTGATACTTCTCGGAGACAAAGAAACAAAGAAACATAAAACAATTCTACAAAAGTCAAACCGTGCAGAAGGTAATGAAAAAGTGTGTGCTTGTATGTGTGTATGTTGTATTCAAACATCACAATGACACTAGTTCTTATCTCTTCTTTTTTACTTCATTCCTCCACTGCTATATGGGGTGGACAAAATAACGGAAACCCAATAAAATACACACTGTTTGTCTTTTTGTGATCATTGCTCCTCATTGTCAATGGAGCCTTATTGTGTGTAGCACATGTATCAGCAACAGACACTGCAAACTTGGTAATCTGAAGAGGGCAACCTGTAAGAATTATTTTCATTTTGACGCCTTTGTACTTCTCTTTCGTTTCCTTGAAATGTCAGTCATAAAAATTGTGGTTGTCAGACCTCTATTAAAGCCGACACATTCTGCTAATTGGTTTTCAAATGAATATGGCACACCAACAACTAATTGTGATTTACAGTCTCAAACACTGCAAAATAATGTAATGCTCCAGGGGATAATATGATGATTTATGCATTGCAAAGAGGAATACAGTTCATAATAAGACTTGCACCATCATTGACTAAAACAATGTCTTATGCTTAACAATTCAACAAACTACTGCCTTTGACAAGGTCAATAACATTTAAACATTGAGTTGAGTTTGATGGAATTACTTTATCAATTGAATTATTGGTTCATGCAGGCATATGTGCTGCTTTACTTTATAGTGTATTGGTTTACTGCTATATTCTCTTATTCTCCTTTTCTGTCAGCACTGCCTTATAATACCTTCCTGCTTTACTCTTTCACTTCTTCTGAAATATGAAGCATGTGCTCCTCTCTCCTGCTGCTTGCACTCTTTTATTCTGCACGGGTGACAGAAGAGAGGAAGCAGCATGAGGTGAGACATGCAGGGCAGCGTTGGAGAAAAAGAAGCTCTCAAGGCTTCACAACTTTCCTTTATCTATAATATATAGAGTGGCTGATATTAAATGCAGCCCCTTGTTTCCAATTCACTAAGTCTTCTGGCTGAAGCCCCACAGAACCATTTCATTCCAAAAACTCTTCAAAAAGTACTTTTCCTTGTGAAAAGGTTGGGCTTTAACCATCCAGCTCTAAAAACAAAAAAAAGATGCTTTGGGTTATTCCTCTCTTATGTTCATTTATCCATCCCCCTCTTATCGACCCATCTCTGCCAACCAATTTTGTCTAATACACCCACCATCTCTGACTCAATCTTTTCTCTCCGTCCTTATCTTTCTGCTTCTTAAGTCTCGACACACAGTTTGGAGGGAGGGACGGCCAAGGACAAGGAAAGAGAGAGACAAAAAGGCAACAGTGGCGGAAAAAAATGGAAAAGCAGTTAGAAAGAGAGACATAGGAGCGTCTAATTTAGATTAGGCACATAATAAAACAGAAGAGCGTTCATAAAGAGCTGAAAAGATGAATGCTGCAGTGAATAACATGAATCTTTGAGCTGTCTGTTGCTCTCCTGTTGCCTTTTTCATTCTTAAATTCTTCAACACATACAAATACTGTCTGTCTGTTTGTCTCTGAAAAGGTAGTCTCAATGACACACTCATATTCAACAATAACAAGAGGATCTTGATTCTGATTCATGCATAAAGAGTGAGGGCCAGGAGCTGGTGAGAAAAGTGCTCACCCACACACACACACACACACACACACACACACACACACACACACACACACACACACACACACACACACACACACACACACACACACACACACAACCATCCTCAGAGGATGTCCGAGAGATTTATATCATGGTTGATTAACCAACCTCAGTATTAGCAATGAATGATAGAGGACAGTAAGATATCCTGTTTACGGATTGACATATTGCCTCATGGAGAAACAAAATAGTGTGACAGTCTCCAAACAACGATGGATAAGGAGAGCTGTCGCTGCAGGAACAACTGCTATTTCTATAGTGCTGAGGTGACTAGTTTACTGGAAGGGATGGCCAAGGACAGAGGATCACAGCACCAAGTCACTTCATGACTACAGTACATGTTATATTGGATGGATTGCCATGATATGTTGAGCAGACATCCATGGATCTCAGATGACGTATGGTACTTTGGTGACCCCTCTTTGTCACCATTGGGTTGACATTTGCGATTTTGGGTGAAATGTGTTCACAACTATTTAATGGATTGTTATGAAATTTGTTTCACATATTCATGTCCACCTCAGATTGAATTGTAATAACTTTGAAGAACCCCAATAATTTAAGGCAGAAGCTATTAGTATCCAGGTGTCAGAAGCCAACAATACTATACATAAAATATAAAATAATATTTGCAAAGCCAATTTAGCTATTTACACCTGGGTGTATAGTGCATTGTAGCCTACTTTTTTCAAAACCTAACCAAGTACTTTTGTAGCCTAAACCAAACCAAACTGAAAAATGTATAAAATGGTAAAAAAACCTAAATAATATCAACTAAGTGTAAAAATAGGCTTTCCACATGGATTCAAACCCCAATCTTTTGGGTGTAAGTCTGGCGTTTGACCCAGTTTAACCAATTTTACTTTGACCCATTAATCTACTCCTAAGTAGGAGTATAAGTTAGCACTAAGTACTAAGTTACACATAACTTACTATTACTATTACTACTAAAACTAAATATTTGTATATACTAAATATATGTTTGTGGCAGAAAGCTGGCCAGAAATTCTTTCAGCTAGCTAATACCAAATTAAAGTAGCATATGCAACATAGCCAGGTGTAAATAGCCATATTACTGCCATGTGATTATTCTCACCCAGGTGCAAATAGACACTCTGAACTTTTAGTCTAACGCCATCACCGGATCAAAGCTTTAATTTGTCCAATACTTTGGTTAATGACCAAATACCTGCAAATCTAATGCCATTTCCATTTGCCCATCAAAATCTCCAAGAGCCCGAGTTGATGTCTTTGACCCACAACAGTCTACAACCCAAACAAAAAAGCCACAATCTGCACAACTGTGGAGTTGAAAATGACTTTAATAATAAACAGATTGTCTTCTAATTCTGAGGCGGAATTTGTTGTTTTTTTAGCTCAGTAACATTGGTTTTTTAAAAATCTTAACTAAAAATGCAATTCTCACCAAACTACATTCACAGCTACGTCGTTATTATGTGATCCGTACATTAAGTTATCATGTGTGCAGTTCAGGGAGGTGGAGGAGGGGATGGTGTGCCTCAGCGTCGAAGAGTCTTTCGTCTATTCATGCATTGAAGCCCCTGGTTCCCACCCTGTGCCTGGCGGTGGTGGTGATATACAGCCTAGCCGACAAACTCAGAAACTTTGTGGCCGGCATCTTCATCCCACAGTACCACTTCCCCTACTCTCTGCTCCCTGCTTTGCCCAGGTTGGTGCGCACTGCCTTGCTGGTTTCTAAGGACGATTCACACTTTACTCTGAATTAATTAATCGAATACGGAGGCACTCTTTGTCTAACCACCTGTGTATTTTACAAATTATTAATAAGACAACACTGCACACTATGGCTCACCTGCTGTTAAGTATACACAGAGTATTGTGTGCCATGACAGCAGGGTAATTGAGCATACTGCGATTACATGTACCTTGATAGTATTTTTGCCAACACACAGGCAAAAGTCAAACAACAACTAGTATGTTGGAACTGAAGCACCATATATGTAAAAAATATTACATAAACATACTGTATGTACATTTATGTAAAATAATTAATTTAAAAAAAGTATACGACTACTGCTACCACCACCACTACCACTACCACTACTACTACTAATAATAATAATAATAATAATAATAATAATAATAATAATGTGTCATTCATTGACAATTCTTTAAAAAAACATCATATTATTTTATTGGATTGTTGTTAATCATTGGAGCAGTTAACTTCATCTGTACAATAAAATGTCAGCTGCTGGCTATTGTAAATCTGTCAGTATTTGCTCGGTGTGTGTGTGTGTGTGTGTGTGTGTGTGTGTGTGTGCGTTCGTGGGACTTACGTACAACATCTCTCAAAACAGAAATAGATAGCTTTTGCTGTCGAGAGTAATAGCAAGCAACTCAAACACTGAACAGCTAACAGGATCAAACCATGTGTGTGCGTTTGTGTGAGTGAGTGAGTACTTGTGTTTATGCATCCCTCATAAAGCCTGAATGAAGTTTCTATTATTTCCCGTATCTCTCGGGATGGATTAGTTCTATCCAAACAGGCAATACACTCAAATCTCAACCAAACACGCACACGCATGCATACATAAAGACGTAAAAATGAGTGGGCCAATGAGGAGAAATGACAGCAGAGAGATGCTCAGGGAGAGAGGAGAGGATCCAGTAAAGAGGGAATAAGTGTCAGGCTTCTTACAGCGAGTAAAACTGTGAGTGTACAGTAAGAGTCTACAGAGTTTATATTAACAAGTTGAAGCTTTAATGACAATGCAAAACCTATGTGAAAAAATGAATAGAAGCAACAATGTGAATGTGATACCTGCATGTGCAGAGATATCACAAAACTCTTTGTATGCAGCATGTAGGTGTGTGGTTCTCTATTTTGGTGTCACAACGATGATAATTTAAAAGGAGCAGAAGTATGACCTTTGAACACAAAGGCCATTATGCCACCTACTGTACTTTGTGTGTGGGACAGAGTTTCTCAGACTTCGCCGTCTTGTTACTTTGGAGATCAACTCCCCGTGGAGCAGTTTCCTGCACGCTGACTCCATAGCAAAGCATACTGTAGTGCAGTGTATTAGGAAATGGAAGGGAATAAAGCTTCTAAATGTGACAAAAAAGACCTGCTGTGCCTATCCATGTGCATGCATGTACAGTTGGCATTCTCACAGCTACTTATAGATAAAGATGTACTGATACCTTTACCAATATTGGATTTTGGGCGATACGGATTCAAATAGCTGGGTCGGGTATCGGTGACATTAGGGTGAATCTATTCAGTTCAATTCTATATGTATATACATTATATACTAGAACTGAATTGTAGTTATAATTAATTTAGAAAATTGTAACCAAGTTACTGATACATGATTTATTATCTTAATAGTATACAACAATACAGTAAATTTATATTTATGTATTTATTTGTTACATTTTAATTTACAAACTAAATTAAAGCCTGATGTTGCCTCATACAACATGATCATAGTCACTTATAGATCCAGATAATATGTGAAATACCTGTATGAATTAAACACGAAGCATAGCTAAATTTAGTAAATATGTTTAGGCTCTCCTGTAGTAGATTTTACATCATATTAAATGTTTTTATTAAAATGATTATTATGAGAAGTTTTTATGCAAACGTCACAGCCGGCTTGATCTGATGCATGAGCAGATTCTGGCAAATATCTCTGCATGAGGGAGTCGGGGACTCAGCACCAGCGGGGAGTCTTAAGACATGAAGTGGTAGTGTTGGATGCCTTATAGACCAGCAGCACACAGGGTGAAGGACAGGGGTGGTATATAAATGGGAGCATGATTGTTGCGTCAGCTCACTGTCTCCATTTGACTCCAGTAAACTTCCAATAACAGTAATGTATATTATTTGGAAGAGATATGAGGAAATAAAAGTATATTTGTGTATTTTTTGCCCCACATTATTAAACAGGTGTGTATCCTGATAATGAAGAGTGTGAAATGTTTTAATCCTATTATAAATATAGCAGTCATTAAACCTAGTCTCTATCAAATGTTTTATTCATTTCAATAAAATCTCCTCCAGGTATTTTCATTTTCAAATCCCATTCATCCGTCCACTAACTTCAGATAGATTTCAGCTCTCAGATACCCCAGAGAACTGAAAGCCAGAGCTCTGCACCAGCCCAGCAGGTGTTCAATAACAGAGCTAATGTGCCTCCAAGCTGTTGGCTGCAGCTGTATTGTCCTTTTTTCAAGGGCTCGAAGCGCACGCAGATCTTCTGTTTTGTTGGTTTTCTGTCAGATTTAGTCTCCTGGTCAGACGGGCATTAGGGATATGATGAAGTGGGTCCCACACCTCAACCCACAAAGCCACGAAGCAGCTCAAATCAAAGCCCGGGTGACTGTGTGCCAAGCGTATAGCTATACATGTCTGTGTTTGTTTGAGCGCAGACTGTCTATTACTGAGGGGCTGCTGTCCTGTTGTTTACATTGCTCCCTCACTCGTCACACAAGGTTAATTGTTCAGATGACCTTTATCCAAGAAAACACCTCAGAGACATTACAAGCCTGGCAACACCATCAGTATAGAGAGGATATAAATAAACACACACGGTATGTGTGTGTTTGCATAGAGAGCTGACACTGGCCTAATCTCAGAGTTTGTTATGGAGCCATGAAATGGCCCAATAGATGGAATTAGATTGTTTGATGTGTCGACCAGTCAAAGTATTAAAAGTGGCTGTATTTTTGGCATCTGTTGGGCTTCTGTGTGTTGGTAGATGGTTCTCTTGATATAAGGCTGAATAAAGTAATCATTGAAGAAAGCTTTAATACCATGTGCCCATGTGAACATATTTGCATGTCAAAGAAATAACCTGAATAATTAAATAGAAGACAGACACTTGATATCCAAATATAGAGAGAAAAACATGCAGACACTCCACAAAATACAACAGGAGGAGGAATATTACAAGCTGGGACACTTCAACCATCTGACTATGCGTTCAACAACACGGCACTATGCAGTCCCTGCCCGAGGCAATGCTGAGAGACAGAGGGAATGAATTCTGTTTATTAAACAGAGGTTCCAGTGGATTGCAACCGCTGCCTCTTGTGTTCGGGTAATTTGAAAGTGACATGGAGAGCAGCATAAACAAAGGCATTATTGTCAGCTACGCCACCACAACCTGTTAACCTCAAGTTTATTAGAAAAGGCCAGAGTACAGCAAAAGTGATGAGAAACTGCCAGAGGTTTGTGTGGGCTTAATTAGGCAGGTTTGGGTGAGCGTGTCTAAAAAGAATCTTGAGAGACAGTCCAATTACTAACTTCAGTTGAGGAAAAAAGTTGGGCTTTTTAAAAAAAAAAAAAAAGGCAATCTGTTCCATTCTGCTGAACAAAAAGAAGATGAGCATTAAAGTTGCATTAAGCATTCTTTGGCTACTAAAGGGCATTAAAAACCCTAAACAATTATAACAGATACAAAATCCATGACAAAAGCCGTCCTGCAGCTATGGAGCAACATTCAACATTATTATCCTAAACTGAAACTGAAACTGAAAAAAAAGCAGTGAAAAACATTGTCGTAAACTTAATAAGAGCGACGTCCAAAAAAACTAAAACTAAACTGAGACGATGTTACTGGTCAAATAAGTATAGTAAAATCAAAAGATTTAAACATTATGGCTGTTCCTACACAGTTCTCCAACCATTTATTTTGTATGCATTTATACTACTGAAACATTATACCTGGCCCTCACAACAACAAACTATGACTACTGGAAAACTAAAACTAAATATATAAAATCTAAAAAACTGAAACTAAACTTAATAGCAAACACACAGTGGAGTGTTTAGCAGCTAGAGAAACAGATATTTTTCTCAGGAATCAGTTGAAACTAAAGCAGAGCTTGAGCGAGACTGAATATTGGACTCACATTGCCAACGCTCCAAAGAATAATACTTGCCATATTAACTATATAAGGGAATAATGTGTTAATGCTGTGTTTACAGTTTCTTCTGCAAACTTCTAATGGCAAAAATAATGCAGGTTAAAATATCTGGGTCTGTAGACTGCTTGATGTTGCTGGGAGGGTAGTGCACAATGGTTTATCTAAGGGTTTCTGCTGGAAAAAGCTTCATGGAGCTGCAGAGTTGGGTGAAAATATTCGAGGGTTCTGTCATTATGAGTGACCACTTTCAATTTACACGCAGCCATATGATTAAAGTCATGGGATTTAATGTTGATATGAATATTTTGACTAATGCAGCACCATGTTGGTTCTGGCAGAGCATACTAGTCACGCACAACATCATCTGAACGGCATCAACTAACATGACAAGCTCGCCCTCACTCAATACAACCACTGATGTGCTGATGGGTTTAATGCAACGTGTCTTACTAAAGGGAAGGCAAGAGATCCCCCAGAGACCATCTATCATGTTGAAGCTCCAAGAAGGAGAGATAGGTATATTTCATGTTTGCAACGCATATGTTGGTGCTACTGCATGCTTTGTCTTTAAGGTACAGTCTACAGGAACACAGATGGCTGCTTCACAACCTGAAAATCTGTGTTACATACTTTTACTGTCAAAAATTGTAACAATGCATGAAGTCAATTTCAACCATCCTTTCTAAAACTCCAGTGCATACATACTTGGTAAAAAGTGGGATTTATCTGAAAGGTCAAGGAATGACCAGCACTACTGTCTTTTTCATGAAGTTTTGAGTGACTGTGGGCATGTGAAGGCAAATAATGAAAAAGCATGATTTAAATGAGGAAATTCTAAATCAATAATAAGGCAAAATGTCCACTGCAGTAGCTGTGATCCAAATAATTAAACTATCAAAATGCAATCCAAATTTCTTTGCCAGAGTCATCTCCATGATTGGCTTGAACCGGTGGCCTCTCGCACAAACGAGAGGCCACATGTGCTCCTTGTGGCTGCCAGAGTTGTCTCTATTCTACCTTCTCTGTGCTCATTTCAAAGTAGTTGTTAGGAGAGAAGTAAGTAAAGATAATTGGCTCATATACACAGGGGGCAACCCTCAGGCAGTTGAAGTAGGCCTATTGCACAGACACACACGCAAATACACATGCACAGCCAAAGATACACGCACACGCTGTACAGGTGGTTCATTAAAGTGCTTAAGTGACTGAGGAGAATGGGGGAATGGAGAGAGGCTATAGTCATTAACAGCTAAAGTCAGGTGGCATGACAGAGTCTAGCAAAGAGAGCATCTAATGACAGTGGAAAGGGGAAAGTGCCAGCTGAAAGGAGTCGGACAAGATTACTTTCTTCAATAATATAATTTTGCCTCTGACGTCCACACAACTTGCAGCCATGAAATTTGGATAAGCTCCACAAGTGTGTGAATGCGTCAGTGTTTGTGTGTCTTTGTGTGCAATAATTGTATATGAGTGTGTGTGAAGCATGACAAATCATTGTCCCCCTTCTATTTCAGTGTGGGGTGAGCTGAGGGAAGAAGAGACCCCTAGATGCCTGATCCGAACCACAGCTGGCGGAGGGCGATAAGACAAACAGGCTCCCCCATCAGGACGCAGCTGAATGGGAGCAGAGGAGGAGAAGATGAGTGGAGAGGAGAGGAGAGGATGGGGAGGAGAGGGGGGGAGGTGAGCGGCAGAGAAATGTCACCGTTTTATAAGACAGAAAATGTTTGTATGTGTCCACGCACATGTCTGTGTGTGTGTATGTGTTCATGTGGGCGAGTGTTTGAGATTTCATACTGGGCCATTAACCGGTGCGATTAACCACATATTTCCCATCTGTCTATAACTTTCTAAGTGCTTTACTCAAAATGCCAAACTTTAGCAAGGTCAGAAAGACACAAACACAATGACAGAAAAATAGAGTCCCCATTTGTAAGAAACAATTCACATATGAGTCACACCTAGAAGGCGTTGATAACGAGCACTGGCCTATTAAGTACTGAGCAGCGCATCCCAGAGAAACAGCTTTGGCTGCAAAAGGTAAAAAGAAAGTACAATGCATAAAGTTAATTTTGAAGTTCAACTTGGCGTGTGACAAAGATTGTCACACACCAAAGTGAAAACTCCCCACGCTTCATTGGTTTTCCACAATGTCCTCATGCAGGTGCCAGGTGGTTATTACAGCTAGGGTGGACATGCATGCATTATTGCTGTTAAACAACCATCCTAAAAGGTGATTTGTGTTTTCAGGACAACAAAGGTGAACTCTCTGGCTGAGTAGAGGGGAGGCGTTGATGCTGAAGATGCATAAATTGTTCTAGGTGACCCTAAACTTTTACCTGCAAAAATGATCTCTGTTTAAGTATTTCTGCATGTGTTTATGCGTGCGTACAACGTAGTATCTCTGAGTGCACTAGAGCGTATCACTGTCATCCATATTACAATCTGTAAGTGCTCCCACTTGAGTGAGTGGAGTTGAAACCTATACTTTGACACTCTGACACAGCAGCTGTCTTCATGTGACAGAAAACAGTCTTTGCTGAGCTGGCTGAGGGAGAGGTGCTGATAAAAGAGGTGAGGAGCAGAACAGAGGCGAAGGGATTATTGTCATAGCATTCCTGTCATCACCGCCACAATGCAGGTCGCAAATTCAGCAGAGAGAAGAGGGATGTCAGAAGAGAAGGGAGGATGAGGGGAGGAGGATTTACTACTGGGCCAAGATGGCCTGCACTTTGACTAACAAATGAGAGACAAAAGGTGTCATCAGCATTACCGAGGATCCTCAAATCCTTGAGACACATCATTTCGTTTTTGTGCCAGAAGAGAGCACTGACCAGCATCTCTCTATTCCTCTCTTCCCTTACTCAATCTCTCACGCACGCCATCAGGACGGCAAGAGTGGCTGCCAAACCTTCCATCAATTTCCTGCTGTACGCGCGCACACCCACACACTATAAGTGCCAATGTATGAGATCTTGCCTTTCATTGCTGAGGTGTTTTTGCACCTTCCACAGACTGCTTCAACATAGTACCTCTTTTTTTGACTCATGCTAACTTTTCTCTTGTATTTATTGCAAAAAAAACAAACTATTAATGCTGCAAGACACATGAAAGGCATCAGCCTCTTTTGTGCGACATAAGTTTTCCAGGTTTTCCTGGGAGAGATGCCAGGGTAATTAATGTGTTAATTGTATGAAAAGGTCACATATTATAGTGCTAAATCATAAAATACCAATTCTACAATACTGAGGCTACACTTAATTATACATAATAATGATATGCATCAGCTCTTATTATTTCAAAGTTTGAGTCTTTAAAAGAAAACACAAAGTACCAATCATTGCTTATTAGAGCAGAGCAGTCCTCATTGTTCCATTCTATATTTAGACCGCCTGTCTAACTCAAAGCTAAGTGAAGAGCAGTGCAGAGGATTGTTTAAGGAGCTGGTAGGAAACAGAGACATAGAGAGACCAATTCATCTCTGCTGCTGTAACAGCAAAGTAGGCGAAGCAGACTTGTGAAAGAGGAACACACACCTGTCTGTTTTTCCTCTTCCTGTCTCTGTTGAAGGCATACCACCCACACACATACATACACACACACACAATATGTTGCAGGCTTTCCTTGGTGTGCGTTTCCCTCTGTCACTGTCTCCATTAAAACAAAAAAGAAAGCAGGAGATGGAGAAACTGAGGAACAGGAAGGCGCACAGATTCCCTCTGTTGCAGGTCTAGCACGGTTTGTGTTTGTGACTCAAGGGCTCAAACACACACACATACAACACATGCAGCCATTTCTGAGGCTGAAAGTGGCTGCACACATCAATGTTATTCATATCTAATGTAAGCTAGCCATTAACAATGGCGGAGGGTCATAAACACACGTTGACGTCATCTAGTTGTCTCTAAATCCCCCAAATCAACGGACATACACGTCACTGTTCACCATTGTGTGGGAGAAAGAAGAACATTTAGGAGAAAACTGACAATTCTACCAATAACATGTAATATTCCTAAAGTGTCCTAGACCAGGGTTAATCTCTCAGTAGTAAAAATATCAGCAGAGGTTGACTTGCTGAAATATTCCAACAACATGCAATGATCATTAGCTTTCAGATGTAGTGTGTAAAGTAAATCTTCCATCATTGATTCACTGGGCTGCAAGTTTGCAGACGAGACAAGATTACATCATCGTTTGTTGACAGGAAACTGGTCAAAGTCAACAGGTGTCTGTGATGTGTGGAGGTTATTGGTGTGTTGCACATGATAACATCAGACTTCACATTTTTTCCTTCTTTTTTATTTTGTGTATTTTGACATATTTACACAGAATGGCTAGTTTATTAGGAACTTCCTAGCAATTCCATGCAATAACCGACCACATCCCCTCCTTCCAGTCTGGGTAATGCTGCATTTCATCCAAGGACAAAATGAAAGAAATAATTCCCACAAGCATTATGCTGACATAAAGGTAGACTAAGAGGCAGGCGAGTGGTGACAGAGGTTCTTTTCTAGCTGCTTGGAGGTGCTGACAGAGAGCAGCTGTAATATTATAGTTCTGAATCAACAGATCAACAGGCATCAGTCTCACCTCCAGTGTGTGTGTGTGTGTGTGTGTGTGTGCTGTGTCTCACTTGACTAATACTCACTAAATGGATGCTGCATTAGTCTGTAAAACTTTGACTTGGTTTCCCTGCCTGGAAAGCCTGTTAAATAATTTAATGAAGAAACACGAGATAGGAGACCAGATGATAACGGTGCCTTCCAAGTTTTAAGTTATTTAATTTTCGTCCCACAATTGACCTACAGGGTTGTATCTGAGCTTATTAAATTGCTGTTGCCCTTAGTCTATGTGTGTTTGAGTAGTGGTGTGTGTTTTTCTCTGGCTGCTTGCCCTGATCACATTTAACTGCATGTTAGATGTTTTATTCTGGAAGTCTTTGATAGAAATGGGAGAAGTTCAGAGAAAAAAAGGATCTGAGACCAAAGCGACTCTCTGTTCACAATCCCTATAACAGAGAGGGACAACTGAGAGGGCCGCTTGAGATGACTTCTGTGGTCCTCTCTCTATCTCTCATTTACACACACACACACACACACACACACACACACACACACACACACACACACACACACACCTTTGATGTGCTTCACACTAAACTGAGAGATTTTTAAACAAAAGCCCAGGAATTACAAATTAAACACATTCAAAAGGAGAAAATGTTTTTTCAATGTGTCTTAATAATTCAGTTATTCACAATAATGCACAGCACAGCCAAAATAGTGCTCCTGCGACATGAAGAGGTCATTCAGCAAACATATCTCAATGATGTTAGTCTATGATTGTTTTTGCAGATTTCTCACATTGGCGCTCTCCACTATTAACAGCCTGAAATGTTAAAAATATATAACTTTGGAATGATAATAAAGGGCAGCTTGTTACATTAGAAATGATTCACCATGGAAATAACCCAGATGGCCTGCTTATGCTGTAAAAGTCACTTCATAGCACAATGCCTGAAGGGCATTATTTACTTACATTATTTACCTTAAGTTGTTATTTTCTCTGACTGACTCATCTCTGACAGATAACATCTGACAGGCAGAAAGATCTGTCTTTCGCTTTTTTAACTGTACAACCTTAATCCGTGTTCACCCTGTCGCCCACACTGAGCTAAAGGGCTAATGTGAATAATAATACATCTTCCTTAGTGACAAACGACCCCTACACACATACGCACAAAGATGCATGCATCTAGTGCCCAGAGAGGCATGAGAGCTGGGGCTAAAACTATTCATTTTACATCCACTTTAATCATCTTTTCCACCTCCGAGGAGAAGAGGAGAGGGTTAAGTAGGAAAACTTTAAAAGTGGTACTGACTCTCATTGATAAAAGTGAGGCATGTAGAAGAGAAAAAAATAAGGAGGGTGAAAAGTGAAGGTGAGAGAAGAAGTGAGAAGAATCTAATAGACCTCTGCCTCTCGCTTGGCAAACTCTAATGACTCCCTAATGTTAAGATCTACTCAGGAATATCAACGAGGTGGTACTGTACTAAACAGACACTCCCACAAACACTTCACAAAAGCACACACAGCAACCAAGATGTTTCCCTGTTCTGCTCACAGATTGCATTAACTCTAAATGCAACTCCTGTCACCATGCACAAAACCAGTCGACGTAAAACTTAAGCTCAACTTAAAGACAGTAAGGTACAATTAAATTCTGGATTTCGATGTGTTGGTGTTTAATAGCATTTTATCGAATCGTAATCCAATATGAAATTGATTCAAGCATTGCCTATTGCATCCTTGGTTGAATCCACTGAGGGTCCCTTTTAAGCATTTGTAAGATTTGAGCTCTGTAACAACCTTCTGTTGGCTGAAACACTACAGTTCTGAGTAGCAGCCTAATTAATGTTTACAACTTGTAGCTACAACTTAATTAAAAAATTTGTTGAGCAGCATAAGCATACCATTAGACATCTACAGTATTTATTATGTAGACAACACAATCAAATAACAGGTGTGACCTTCTTACTTTTGCACAGCTTTCACAAGCATATTGCTCCAAAAATATATTGCTTCTTAAATTGATGAGCTCAAACTTGTGATGTGATATGGATCAAAGTATGAGGTAGATTGTTTTACCAGAGAAGTCTCATCCATCGGTTTGTAAAAACACACAGTCTACTGTTAATCAAAGAGGCATGTTACAGAATGGTAACCCTAACATAACAAACTTAAAATCAACAAACCTAAAATCTTAGTACAGACACCAGTTTTAGAGAGCACAGTAACTAGACCTTATAACCAAGTATCATTTTGGCCATTTATTATACAGAACTATAGCTACAGTGATGAATATGATTGGCATGTGATAGCTATCTAGGCATATAACTCACATACAAGTGAAACTGTAATTAACTGGTTCAATCCCCAAATGGTGCTCAACCTGCTCAGTGAGTCAGGAGTGCCATTATTCACCATAAAGTCTCCTTTGATGCCAAAATCCAGCAGAGCCTCTCTCAGTCATGATCACGCAGTAAGGAAACAACAGGCCCATATTTCAGTGCATGAATTTTATACTGGCCTCATTAATAACCGTTACCCCTCTTAATGACTTTCTGTGAATGTGCATCAGAACGTGTACACCGTGTTTTCTTAATTCACTCTCAGAAGCAAACATCTTGTAGTTGGGGACAAAACAACCTTCAGAAAGATGCTGCTGTATGACTTTCTTCAAGTACATTTTTATTACGGCCTTTATAGTTACATGCAATATTATTTACAGTGCAGCTCTGTGGAGGTATGAGTCACAGTTCAATATCACGCTTGGTCATGCATGATGCATTGACTTGATTTTACAAACAAATCTAATACAGAGAAAGCATTTTCAGTCAGCTTTTATCGTTTATGTGCTTTATAAATACAAAAGTAACTCAGTCCCTCTGAGTTTATCCTGTATATATATATATATATCTCCACTTGTCCACCTTAAGCTCCTAACATTTTCTCAAATGTTAGGAAAAAATGTAATTACCTGAAGCGGGTTGAGCATTGGGCTGACTTAAGCTTTTCTCCAGAGGAGACATAAAGACCATGCTGTCAGGAAGTCTGACAACCCGGCCCGGCAAGCCGAGAACAGCCCAGCACTGTGAGACGGGTTTGGTGGCCACAGATGGAATTTTGTAAGAAGGTCATTAAATGTATTGTATGAACATTTATATTTTATTTGTCCACCCTAGTGGTAGGTTTCAGTGTGGCTCTCCCCTCCAGAGTTACAGTCATATGACCGGGTGACCGTGGCTAAGTGGAGAGCAGGGCTGCCTTTCAATCAGAGGGTCGGTGGTTCGATCCCCGTCTCCAGCTAGTCTCATGTCAATGTGTCCTTGAGCAAGACACTTAACCCCAAAATCACTCCCGTAGCTGCGTCTACGGTGTGTAGATAGATACTGGATTGTAAGTCGCTTTGGATAAAAGCGTCTGCTAAATGACTGTACTGTACTATATGATAGCAAATTGGTCAGGGGATTCAACTCTAATGCTAGACATTGATATGGGGTTTGATTTTTAGACATGTCTGTATTAATATTCTATCAAACTGAGGAATGTAAAAACAGACAGAAAGAAACTTGCTCTTAACATGCCCCAAAATTGTGCTATTTTTAAAATATTTTTATTGTTGACCTCCTAACGTTGCAATAGCTAATCTCACCTACAATCCTATGCTACTAAGCAAGCACTTTTGTCAATTTTAAATTGTTGTGTGTGCTGCCGTTGGAGTCTCGACTTACAAGCTATTAGCTAACGTTAAGTCACCAAGTCAAACCTTTCTGGATAACTAGAAGGAACAGCTTCTGGTTAAGTAACTGGTTAAGTAACATGATTGATTATTTTTGGTGAAATGAAAAGTACAAATACAAAACTGAAAGACAAGTTAGGCTCTTTCAGCAGCACAAAATACAGCTATTTTAAGTGTCCCAACAGGTAATGAGCTGCTGGTGAATGTGAGCAGGTGCTTAATTATGTGTTACAAGCTATTATATGTATATTGTATCAGAGTAGAATTAGACTTCCTCCACCTCTCTCCTTCTTCACTCTTCGCCGCCATTCTCTCTCTCTCTCTCTCTCTCTCTCTCTCTCTCTCTCTCTCTCTCTCTCTCTCTCTCTCTCTCTCTCTCTCTCTCTCTCTCTCTCCCCTGTAGAAGACATTAAGTTCTGGTCCACCTTTGATGGCAATGTCAGTGGCTGTTGCTCTGCTCCAGGTCAGTAACGATCCCTTTGCTGTCATGACTGTCACTCCACCAATCAATCAAACCTGCCTGTGTGCGAGTCTTATTCTGTGCGTGTTTTTGTACTTGCTGATTAGAATGACTCCATTAACTCTTATGAAATTCTTGCGCCAGGCCGTGGTGCCTGGGGAGAAGCACTTATGGAACGTCAGGTTGCTGTGTGAGTAATCGGTTTACCAGTGCCAGAGGGAGAGAGCGGGGGGGAATAGAATTTTCAAGCCCCACAGCCAACAAGCAAACATCCAGAGCGAGCAGTGTGCAATGGAGTTGATTAAAGCAAATGGATTTTCAAGTACACAAATATGTTGTTGGATTTCTAAAGTCCGTGTATTTACAAGTGTGCAGTTTGGCGCGGCTGCCTAGGGGAAGTACAGGCTGGTTCAACAGCCGAGTCAAGACACAATGGCAAAGCGCAGTGAAGCTGAACGCAAAATCCCCAGCTCAGCATTTCAACGTTTGACAATACCCTCTCTCACACAATTGTAATACCTTGAACCATATTGCAGCCTCCAAATGCTATCGGTCCTGGTTCCTTCTACCTTGTCCCACGTTGCATAATTAGCTGGTTACGGATTTGGCTGACTTCAGCATCTCTCCTGGGAGAGATAAAGACCGAGTTGTCTGGAAGTGTCCCCTCTGACAACCTGGCCCCAGGCTGACAGAGGAGCAATGATGAACGCAGCCATTTTGGGGGACAGAGCAAGGGCAGCTAGGCCTGTCAGCGAGCTAATGATGCTGGACAATAATACAATATGTTGTCTGATGACACAAGCATAGATTTTAAGGTTCTTAATATTGATTAAAAATTCAAATTGGATTCTCTCTGTCTAGCATGTCGTTTACTAGCATCATTTGTTTAACTTCTCCACACATTTTACAGCAGGAAATGATCATGGCAAACTGTGTTTGACAGATGTCGATTTTTGTTTTGATAAAGGAGCCCACGAGAAGTAATATTTTTGTTGGATTTCAGGGGTTGACTTGTAAAGTAAACTTAAAAGCTGATCCAAGTTTCTTTACCATTAAATCTCATTCTTTCCTTCAAATCACAACAGAAAAATATAACATGTTACCTTCAATTAGTTCAGTATACAGTCCAGGTAAAACTCCCCTGACCATTTAGACTCATATGGCATAAAAACAGGTGTACTACTGAACAAAAACTGCCATTCTCCATTTAACATAGCTTGATAGGGCTATCAGTTAGTCACTGGTCCATTGAGTGATGTTCAGTTTATTCTGACTGGTAGTCTAATAGACAGATATTGACTAGGCGTTGCCCACTGTGCTTTCTTCCCCGACTGTTTTACAGCTGTGCACGCACATATGTGTGTTAGTGTGAATGTGCACGCCTGTTTGTTATTGACTAGACCTTGTCCAAAGTTTTCTCAGAGCTAACTGATTGTAAGACCAGCTGCAGTGTTCTCCTGCGCTGACATCCCTCGGGCCAAAACCCTGTATGTGTGTGTGTGTGTGTGTGTGTGTGTGTGTGTGTGTGTGTGTGTGTGTGTGTGTGTGTGTGTGTGTGTGTGTGTGTGTGTGTTGTGTGAGTGCATGAGAGATTTTGGTTTTGACAAGAGCAACCCCCAGGCTTTCTCTAATCACCACCACCTCCTTATCACTCTCTGCTGTGCTGTCAATCACAGTGAAGTTGTTACTGAAGAACCTTCAGTGAAAAGAGTAAACGTCCTCAGCAGGCCTGTTCACAACAAAATTTAAGTCACTCCTTAGCCATGCTTCCATTCAATTGTCAAGCAAACTTTTGAAATGTCGCAAAAGAATAAATGTGAATCAGGCGCGTTGCCATCAACTGGTTTGGAGCGTATAAACTAGGCAACACTGTAGTTTCATCAGATGTTGGCGCTATAGGTCATGCATTGCTGTAATTGTTGCCTTGGCCATCTAACCCATCTACAAGAGAAAAATGGAGAGAGGTCATCAGGAATGTATTTTAATTGGGCAAATTTAACTATTGGCCATGTTTCATGCTGTCTGGAAAGCAAGACAAACAGTCGCACGTTATGGGAATATCTGAGAAGACAGTGACAGTAGAACCAGCTGATCAGTCATGTGAGCTAAATGTTCACTATACGTCAGAATTTTTTGGGCAAAGGCGTTTCCATGTGCCATTTAGGGCCTCAACTTTTTTTCCCCCAACAATAGGCAAAAACTACTTTGAGATACTTCAAAATGTGCATAAAAATACATAAACAGAAACACGGCTACTGTCCTCTTGTTTGTGCCTTCTCTACTTTTCTCACACACGCGATGAAGGGGAAGGCAACACATTTTTAAAAATCATACATACACGGCATCTTTTGTTCAAAGTAAATTTTTCACACATGCACCACTTAAATGAGTAAAAGAGCAATGAGAAGATTGCAGCACACACTTCTGCAGGCATCATTTCGATGGCAGTCACGTGTGCCCTTCAGACATCCTCTACACAAATGTTTACAGCTTACCCCACACAACACACGCACACCCACAGTGATCCCCCATCTCCAATCTGAGATGTGCAACCTGATAACCTCTGATGACAAAGGACTCTTTCTTACATACAGCCACACACAGATCCAAAGTGCACAAAGAAAGGGGAACAGGTTTGCGACCTACATAGTTTTACACAGTAACATTGTTGGCTATCTGCTGGTCTCTCCTCTTCCCCATACTGATGAGCTACTATCAGTCTAATGGAGAATGGCTGAGTTAATGGACAGAAAATCATCCTGTAATGCGGATCAGATGTTGTGAGTGACAGTACAGCAAAGCGAGAGAGAGACACACAATGAATGACACAGGGCTCCGTCACACTCAGAGACACTGAGTCAGTCGATCAATCAGTCGCTTTTTGATGAATATTTCTGACAAGGAAAAAGCATCAGAATGATGATGACGGGAAAACTTCTTCTACGTTTGTTAAACATTGAATCAAATATTTCTTCCAATTTACGTTCCCCGCTGCCCCATTATTCCTTCATCCTCAGATGTACATTGACTTTTCCTCGGCAAATTCTGCTCCTCCCTCCCGCCTTCCCATCTCCCTTTGCTTCGTTCTTCATTCTCTCCCCTCCTCTCCTCTTCTCTTCTCCCTGCAGACATTTATAAATGAATGTGTTTACAGAGAAGGATAGAAGGAGAGGAGAAGGGGGGGTGAGCAGGGCTTATTTTAATTAACGATCTCCCCACTCCTCCGTAGATTTGGTCAAAGATTAAAACCGGTTAGGATTGACACTGGCTTCCAGGCCCATTAGGCCACTGGTCCCACTGTGGCCTGAAAGAGACGGAGAAGAGGGAGGCACAAGAGGGGTTGCGGGGGGAGGAGCTAAAAAGTGAAGTCAATAATAGGGGGGCAGACAAAAGTAGGAGAGCGGAGGAGGAGAGGCGGGATGAACAAGGGCACAGAAAATGAGACACTGAAGACACTCTGTTAGGCAGAAATATATATGATATTATTATGCAATCTGATCTGTGAGAGTGAAGACAGAGTGAGGGGGAGGAGTGTGATAGAGTGAGAGGAAAAAGAGAGTGCAGCTTAAGTGGGGACTGTCAGTCAAAATATTTAGAAATGTAGGAGACATTAGGGAGAGGAGAGGGAAGAATAAATGGCCAATTACATACTGTGAACTCTTTTATTTCTACATGCAAACATCCACTTTACCTTAAGAGGCACACATTTAAATGTCAGAGAGACAGCACCTACAGTATATCATTACAGGTCAGACTGTACTAATGCATTGAGCTTTTATAATAGGTCAAACACCTTCTACATACAGTCTTCCAACTAACTCATATTCCAACATTCCTTTGCCCTTCTCCTTCCTTCTCATCTTTCTTTATTATTTCCTTCTTTCCTTCCCACAATGATGTAGCCAATGTGACAGATAAGCCTAAGTGAACCACTCCAAGCATTGCTCCATGTAGGAATCCAGTCATTTCACATCGGCAATTCTGGCACTTCCAGGAGCAACCCGGGCCCGGGAACCCAGAGAGGATCCCTGACGAGGCAGTGTATGTTACACATGTCACGGCACATTGGATGACACATTAAATCAAGTCTTTTAATTAGTGCCAGTGGCCATTACGATTCTAGCTGCAGCAAATACTGTCATGCCGGGAAGGTGACTCCAGGCTGAACTCCCTCTGTCAGGCTCGATTATGAAAGCAATCTCAGCCCTGGAATCGTTTTGGTCTAGCAATTGTAAATCATTATTTCCACAATGGGGGCTCTGCATCAATCAGGAGGTTGGGGTCTGTGTGTGTGTGTCCTGTTGCTTCCAGACCAGCTACTGTAATGCCATTCCCTTAAACACCTCTACCCTCTCTCTCGGCTTTCTTTTTTTTGGTCGACTTATAGTCTGGCATGGCTCTTAATGCCAGAGCTTTTAAAATTGCTCATTAAGAGCTGTGTGTGCGTTTGTGTGAAAGAAATGAACTGTCCAGATTCATCAAAGGCTAAACATCTCTCCGAGAGCCGAGAGCTGAGCTGCTGCGTGAGACAAGTCAACTGTAGAGGACGTTCTACATATTTGTTACGTTAGGTTAAGTAAGACTTCACCTCAAGTAATGAGTGAATGGCCTTGTTCCCATTACCTTTAGTATTATGCACATTTTGAAGTAGAAGAGGAAACATGGACAGTATTAGCCAACTTCTGACCAATATTCCCAACCTAGTTTATTCGCTCCACTTCAACCAGTTCCTGGAAATGTGCCCAATTCACATTTCTGTTTGCAAAATGTCTAAAGCTTGATAAATTTTACTTGACAATTGAATGGAAACCTACAACAAATGTTTGTCTCAGACTGTATATAAGAAGCGGACTTAGTCATTGTGACGTCAACCATTGGTTTGTGCAATGTCGTTTTGAAGCCTTGAGTTTGGCGATTTCGCCGTCACCATGTTGTTGTTTTTTTTGCAACTAATGAAGAGAAGTTACTATATTTGGAATGCGGAGGAGTGACGTAAATGCGTCGTATACGGCTCTGTAAGCAGCAGCGACCTGTCAATCACAGTAAGCCCGCCCTGAAGCATACTCGGCTTTATGGTCTATTTAACTCTAAAAAGGGACCATAATTTACTAAATGAGCATCATGCTGTATTGTAGAAGACTTGAAACTAGCAATTGAGACCATTAACTCATGTTTACAATGTTTACTGAGGTAATAAATCAAGAGACAAGTAGGGTCATTTTCTCAAAGACTTCCATTAGTGCTGGGTGGTATACCGGTTTTAATTTCCCGTGTGATATTAATTTTTCATATACCGCCATAGCCGAAACAACTGCTGTCACTCTTCAACAGGTAGCAAAATATATTGTTCGCTGCGACGGATGCCATGGTCGGAGCTAGTTGTCTTAACTGTATTGAGAGGGACCCTTAATCATGGTTATAACTTTATAACACAACAATTAATAACCCACAACTAACGCTCTTTAACAGGAAAACACCACAACACAACAGTTTGTGACACAAACGATTTGTAACCCTAATAATTGTACATTTATAAAATTACACCACCGAACGGCATGCTGGGTACAGCTCGCTAGCTACCCCGGTAGTACAAGTCTGCTAACAGCTGGGAGAGGCTCCGACGCTACATTAAGAACAGAAAAGAGCGATGCAGGAGGAACAAAGAGACTTTTGCTTTTTTGGGTATTTTGGTTAGACACATATCCAACGCTGAGTACCGTGTAATATGTGTGGTATTTGTTATAAATGGACGTTGGTACATAGAGGGTGAAAAGAAGCTGTACATGGAGGAGCTTAGGACCCAGGGGAATGTAGGTGAAGGAAACAGGAAGTGACACCACACAAACAGCTGTTCACCGCTCACTGGCCGGTTGGCCGGACGGTTCTTGTGTTAAAAATGTCCACTTAATAATTAAACATGCGATAAAATAATTTTCGGCATTAATTAGTTAATGCATTAACGCGGAAAAAAAATACTGTGATATACCGTGAAACCGGTATAATCTTACAAAATACCGTGATACACATTTTTGGTCATACCGCCCAGCACTAACTTCCATACAATTAAACTTCTTTTTGCAAACAGAGGAGTCGCCCCCTGCTGGTCAGTATAGACAATGCAAGTTTTAAGACACTTCCCCATGGCTTCACTCGGCAGAACCAGAGGTCACGACTGGTTTGTCTATGATATAAAGTGTGTGTGTGTGTGTGTGTGTGTGTGTGTGTGTGTGTGTGTGTGTGTGTGTGTGTGTGTGTGTAAGTTGTGTGTAAGTCGTGCATTCAATTGTGTTGACTGTTGAGAGTTGGGCAATCAGCTCACTTTGCCAAAATGGATATACAGCTAATCTAAGAGATGGACTTCATTGCCTGACTTATCCTCCACACACAGAACATCACAAACACACACACACACACACACACACAAACAAGAAGGTGTTTGTACACAATATTGTCTTGTATCTGAGTGTGTCTTTACTACTTTACTTATCATTTGACTTCTAAACAGAGAAATTTCTCACAAGAGCGGTGGTGATTATCCCTCTGCACTCCAGCCATTCGTACATGTATGGTTAAACTATTGATCATTGTAGGACTGCAACTAACAATTATTTTAATAATCGATTAATCTGTTGATTACAGACCGCTCTGCTCCGCGCTCAACTTTTTTTTTTATACTCAAACATCTCCGCGACTTATTGAGTGGCGTAATAATCGCGCGACACAACGAATCGATTATGAAATTTGTTGCAAACAAACAATATATCTCAAAAGTTTTAATGATATTTTTAAAAAACACTAACATGAGATGATGCACATGATTAGTACCTCACAGGGTTGTATTCTGGACTTGGAGCGAAGAGACGGAAGCGTGACAAGGTTGAGATAATAGATGCATATGCATATGTAGAGAGAAGCCATTGTGTGTGTGTGTGTGTGTGTGTGTGTGTGTGTGTGTGTGTGTGTGTGTGTGTGTGTGTGTAGGTGATATGATTTCTCTTGAGCGTGGCTTGTGAGGTGGAAGAGGAGATTACTGCACCACGCTTCTATAATTACCTCTCATCTCTCTCAGCCGGTGCTCTTCAACACAACGGGGAACGCCAGGCTACCACACACTCCGACACATGCACACACACAGTGGGGCGCACTTACAGTACAATGTAGCAGGCTGAGAGGGAGTTATTTCGAGAGGGTTACATTTCACTCAAATGGTGATAGGAGACCACCCACACTACCTTGAAGCAACACAGGTCAGCTTTGCTTTCAGCACACACACACACACACACACACACACACACACACACACACACACACTATCTCGCTGTAAGTAAGAAGAGTGACTCACCTGTAGCTGTCCTTCCCACACAAGAGAACCCATTTAAGAATCCATTCTCTCAAGTGATGCACTCACATCACTATAGCCTATACTTTTGCATTTTAGTGGGAATTATGCAGAAAATCACCTGTTCACTCTCTGTCTCTCACACACACACACACACACACACACACACACACACACACACACACACACACACACACACACACACACACACACACACACACACACACACTTTGCGGGCAGCTGTGTCTATAATATGAAAAATCCTATGACCAGAAATATTTCACCACCGATTTAGCTGCATCATATCTCCATTACACTGACTCTACTTGGTAAGAGCCAGCCTTAATAACCATCCAAACCATCGGGGCTATGTATGTTTTCGAGTTGACAGCGTCTTACAAAGATTAATCAACCATGCAATTCAAAGCCTTGAAAAAGTCATTAAAAACTATGCCACGAGTAAATTGCTCCGCCACACTGAATGACTTGGTCCCTCTCCCCCTCCCCTCACTCAACTATTAAAAAAGCAATATGACTTCTTGTGGACAGTCAGACACAGGGGACCACTTCAACAAGCTGGACTGAAGAGAGGGGAGGAGATGAAAGAGGAAAGAGTGAAGACAAAATAATGATTCTTCTGAGGAGTTTAGATTTACATTACAGAAAGTTTCATCTCCTTCACTGTCACATTTACTAATCCTCCATAATGCATCTCATTCGCAGGTGTGTATTGCACACTAATCTGCAAATGATTACACAGCCAAAAAGGTAAAGTTCCACGGCAACAGGAGAAAAAAAGAGAAGTCAAGCTGCTGAAGTGTGGTAGTCTCTTAGAAGCCCTGCAAAGCTCAGTGTTTGTCCAGGCATGACGGCCAGCACTGTGTGGGTTGGCTGACATGACTTACAATTCCCATATTGAGTAGTAAAGCCTGATGGATGTTTTAGAATTCTGCAGAACAAATTTGAATTCTTCTTTTCTTTTTTGTAACTTTCAACAATGGACTGTAGAAAAATGAAGCTGCTGCCTCCAAACTCACCCACACATACATACCCACACGCATGCACAACTATCAAAGATAAACCCAGCACAAGATACACACATAGGTCTGTTGCGCGCACACACACACACACACACACACACACACACACACACACACACACACACACACACACACACACACACACACACACACACACACACGGTTTCACTGTGACACCTTACAATTTTTTCCTAATTTAGGAACCATTCAATTTGGGACAGAGTGCTGTTTAGCTGCTAATGCATGGACTTGTGCAAATGAGATTATAGTGTTCCCGTGGAGCCCGAGGCACACAGCTGTCTGGACAGGCACTGTTTCACTCTGCAGGCCTGAGATGTGTTCAGGCATTAAAGCAAGCATTTTCTTTAAGCAGCTGGCAATTAACATGCAAACGGTGCTCACATAAGCAGGGGAAGCTGTGAGCAATAATGTGACAATGAGAGGCTGTGGTGACAGGGAAACACCTCAAGAGAGTGCTCAGCTCACACGAGGAGCACATACAACGCGCAGGTATATGCAGGAAAGCTCGCTGCCACTCAATGAAGTGCTTCGTTATAACGCGATAAAACTGATGTGTGTCAAGTGTCATACTGACACCGATACCAAGTACACACACACGAGGGGAAATAAAGCACAATATAGGGACACGTTTTTATTGAATCCACAGAGCTGACGCCAACAAACGAAAGTGCGCATTAATTGATCCCGTTTGAAAATCTACATGGCATTAAGTGTCGCTCAGGTGTCTGCTGTGCTTGCACACATCAGCTCTTTTTTAAACTGCAAACCCAGACTTCACTCACAGCAGCAGAGGAATCTGCTCCACAATTCGGGCATCATCAGATCGGTCAGACAGGTGTTACCCGCCCCGCAGCGCTTTACACAACAGCCAAGACAGCGACAATAAGGTGGTCTCCCATAGCTGAGCCGGCACCAGCAAACATCACATTGTTGTCTTAAAAGTCATCCAACATTACGCACCACATTATGCAACCACATTGACATGCAACAATGACAATTACAAGATTCAATGTGTATTTTTTTCCAATTATATATTTTTCTTCAACTCGTCGCCATTATCTCTCCCCTGTGATAAATAATAATACAATGTAGTTATTTACCAAAAGAAGGCTAGTAGAGCATTTATGTTCCACTACTTTTGGTAATACAGCAACTACATGAATAAAAATGGTGTTACCCCGGAAGCTGGTAATTTAAGGAGAAAGAAGACTTAAACTTCGCCTATACATATAAACTTGCTCTACCAATTAACTGTAAATATATGTAACATATTTAGTCGTTTTTTGTTTGGTGATGAGATGAATGACGAACAGGTTGAGACATTTCAAAGCCACACGAAGTTAGGTCTTAAATTATCAACCGGACATATTGAATCTTTCTTTTTGCAGACAATCGTACAACATGCACCGATGTTTCAGATGCCGGTTTACTCACCCGTGAGCTGGTCATAGGATCCGTCCAGCTCTCTGGAGTCCGACAAGCTTTGGTCACGGTTTTTCGCCTTCATTTTCCCCGTGTGCGCCGGAATGTGGAACTGTGGCAAAGAGCTGATATATTGGCGATTTTACGTGTGAAAACAACAGTGGTTTTGTTGTACGCCTTCACGTAAGATGGCTACAAGTACGCTACCGTTGAGAAGTCATAATTGATTTGCCATAGATAAAAATAAAGAGAGAGAGAGCCATGCAAATTGTTTTTCCCCGTGTCTGTTTCTGTGTGCGCTCTCGGCATCCAGGAGGAGTGAACCAAGCGCGCTTCTGGTCGGTACTCTCACACGGGCTGGCACGCGCGCAAGCACACACACACACACAGACAGACAGAGGGGACAAAGAGAAACACATCTATCTATCTATACATTGCTTTGCTTTTCATGGAGACCATAACAAAAGTACACATTACCAAAATATGAATATGTCAATGGTGAGTTCTCCAACATTTCCCCCCTGTGGGAATAAGCAATATGACAACACTTTGCGACACGGTGCACAAATTAATGGGTGAAGAACAAATCAGGAACGACTGGATTATGAACAGCAAAAGCAAAAGTGTGCTAGATTATAAAATTAGTAAATGAAAGTAG
Organism: Cebidichthys violaceus; assembly: GCF_023349555.1. Taxonomy (NCBI): domain Eukaryota; kingdom Metazoa; phylum Chordata; class Actinopteri; order Perciformes; family Stichaeidae; genus Cebidichthys; species Cebidichthys violaceus. Next base: position 6,491,480 of record NW_027176263.1, read on the forward strand.
CTAGCAGCAGTAGCTCCAAAAGTTGCTCAAATTAAGTCACCAAATTAGCAACACTGACACCGTTAATGAGTCATTTGTGTCAGTCACTGGCTGATTCAGTTAATCAGGGACAACTCATGAAGAAAGTGGTCTTTACTCTGATCCACAGATAATTGTGGACTAATAATTAGCCTCCCTAATGATCTATCAATGATATTGTTTATTCCTGTCCGTTCTCTAGAAACTCATCAATATCTACTATACAGTCCTTCAGAGTTAATAATTATCATGTCATTCCTGATTCGTTCCTCACTCACTTCCCCAGTAATAACTCACATTTTGGGTATCGTATTGTAAAGTGTAACCAGCAATATCTATCTGGCTCCATTCATGCAGAATCTCACTCAGAGTTGGTCATCAGCCAGCCACTCTTCCATTACCATTAAATCCTCTCCTGATGTTCTCCACTGAGTCAAAGCCGTGTCTGATGTGTACAGAGACATCAGCAGGAGCAACAAGGAGCACACTGCTGCTGCCAGGCAGAGGTTCTGACTATATCTGATCTATAAATACTCACTGGCTCTGGGAAGCCTTGCGTCTATCCCTTTCCTCCTCTTCCTTTCAGTGTCTTTTCCTCTCTTTGCCTCACTCCTGCTTGCTTACAGAATTACATTTGGTCACAATCTGTCACGCAATCTGTCTTTGATGCCATATTTTCCTACATTATATTAGGATTTGCATGAATAATACTCTATCCATCCGTTTGTAGTTTGTAGTATGAATAATTGTAATACTTTCTTTTTATAGTAACTGTGTGGTGAAGTTTTTCTTTTATTTAGATGTTCACACTCTTTTGCCTCCCGCTGAATGAAGAGTGTAAACTGTAGAATGCTGGGTGCTAGATTCCCTCCCTGTTCACCACTGCGCTCAGTCATCCATCCTGATCTCTCAGGAATCAATTGACATCGGAATCAGACATGTGTCACGAAAACGTTGGCCATAAGACCTTGTCTTCAGATGTGGCTGCCTTATGTGTCATATCTGTCACTGTAATAACCATTCAAGTGTGCATTTGTCACATGTAACAGTCCCATAATACCCACATGTAAATGCACATGAGATGTTACCTTTGACCGGCCAGTTATGTGAGCATACAGTGAAGTGTGACACTGATGGAGGATGGTGTTGTTGATGAAGGTTTGGCTTCTGTGAGAGATAAGATGCTGTAATCATCTTATTTGATTTAGTTCTACGTGAGGTCTCAGAGTAGTTGTTTTTACCATCAAATATGCCTTGAAAGACTGCTCCTGAAAGTTGGTAGTTTTGACTTTCACAGAGAAAGGAGGTCAGCTGTGAAAGTCATGTTGATTACAATAGACTCCAAGGGCCCAGTATGCTTCAAATTAAGTGCTTGTGGGATCGTCCAACAGCATCAGAAGGCCCCTTCCGACACACTTTTCCAATGCAAGAAGAGGGGAGGCTGCACCTGACAATTTTTGTAACTTTACAAAACCGTCAATCCAATCCCACTTCTTGCAGCGATTATTCAGGTGTTCACAGGTGCAGGATGTGAACCCTTGTTTCAAACTCTCTTTTTTCATCATTTCAAAAACTACTTCTCCAGCTTTGCGAGTGACCAACTGAGGGCAACACTGCTAATGTTGAGAATCCGTGTTTGTACAATTTATTGCGCTAAGAGTATCTTAAACAGTGTCATGACGTGGTTGGACAACACATCAAATTCATTTCAAGTGATTCAAATCAGATATCACTTTTTAAATGAAATTACATTTTATTTATTGTCATATACATTTTTTACACATATACCAAAATTAGCCTCTGCTTTTAACCCATCACTAACTTATTGGGAGCAATGAGAAGCACCCAGGGAGCAATTAGGGGTTTTTAGTGTCTTTCTCAGGACACTGTCTTCCTCAGACACTTCAACACAGGACATGTCCCAGGAAAGGATTGGAACCTTCGACCTTGCAGTTATCAGGTGACCCTCTTAACCCAGTGTTATATTTGTAACATTGTTTAGACTATGCTCTAAACAATTTTGCCCAAAAATGCCTAAATATTCATTTGTAGGTGTGATTAATAAGTGTTATTTGTTACTTGTAACTGACATGCTGACACCTGTGGAATCTACAATACCATTAAATGAAGCTGGTCACAGTGGCTGGTCTTAATGAGAGACAAAACTGCACTCACTCCTCTGATTGAAATGGCCATTGTGTCATTATACAGCATAATTAAGAATTTGCTTCCTGTGTGTTTGGCAGACAGAAAAGAAATGTGGGTTTGACTCACATTCCTCTTAGGTGAAAATTGCTGTGTTTGCAAGCATTAATGACACACTGGGAGCATACACAAATGACTTTGGCCTCGGTACATTAGACCGACTCTGTTTGGTCAGAACTCTGATTATTGCCACTTGCATTTTTAAAAACCACAACAACAAGAAGCCGTATTGTTACCAGGCTTAGCTTTGCTTATTTGATGAATCTTGAGGAGCAGGTGGCCACATCCTGATAACCCAATCTACTAGTCTCATTACCATATAGATGCCTACATGGTTGGTTTATCTGTGGTTGTTTACATTTTGAGTTTGAAGTATGACTGAAAGGCACCAAAACACCCTGGAAAAGAGTTGAGTTAAGGTCATGAGGAGTTGGATGTTCCCCCTGCTAAGCTTCATTTGAGCCCTGCGTGCTGCCAATAAACAGACAGAGGCCCACAATAACCATAAGGCCTGCTTTTCTGTCATCTAATACCAACAAAATATTTCACAGATACGGACGATTGGTTAGTGATTGGATTGCTGTGTGTGGTAAATGAAAGGAGACAAGGAGAGGTGGATTCTAAATGAAGGCGAGGAGGAGTGTGAAAGAATGAAGGATAGGGGACGCTGGGAGATCGATTCATGGTGAGTTAGAGGGGATTTAGCAAGTCAGAGCCAAAATAAAGAGAATCTGCGAGTCATAGTTAAGGAGGCTGTCTGTGACTGCGGGGTCAGGACTTCTAGAAAAACCTAGATGTGGATGTGCACACATCCATTGCTGCGCAGTGACCCAGAGACAACCTTGCTGTATCCCAGAACAGAATAGCAGACGCCTGGCATGATGCCAGCTGGTTAGGGAGGTCTGCTGCTGCTTTGTTAGCAGTCTGTCGTTTGCATCCATATTTTCAACATCAGAAAACATTAAGCGTAAGAGAAGGTTATTTCCATGCTTCTGATTCAAAATCATAGTTGACCTACTACCAACAGTAAAGAGACTATTGTTAATAAGTGGTTACAATTTTGTGAAAGCTTTCTGAACTCCCATAACAGCTTTATATTCTCATTGATTTGACAGTGTTAGCCTGTGATCCTATTCAGCAATGACTCATCACAAATCTTCTCTCTGGAACATGTCTACCCATGCTGGTATTTGCAATTTAGAGTAAGCTTCTTTCATTTCATAACGCAACATAGAAAAACTGACTTGTCAGTGTGCGTGTGAGCTTTGCTGCACATTGGAAGTTAGAAAATTCAAATCAAGCCTGAATTAGCAGTTTAATCCCAGTCTACCCACGAACCTCCAGCACTTTGTAACCGGATTATCCACACCCACTCAAAAGCTCAAACACACACACTCGGACATACAGGTTATGTTGTTAGTGTCTGCAAGTTATTGATAAAAACTCAAGTGTTACAAGTGCAAGTGTTGAAAAGTGGGAGAGGAGAAGAATGGAGAGGAAAGAAGAGGGAGGCACACTAATCAAACTATTGAGATGCACCCTCTGGCTCTCACTGCAACCCCAAGGTTAGTCCCGTCCTTGGCAACTCTCTCATGAACCGAACAGCTTTGTGAATATTAATAGTACAAACTCCGGGATTCCAAAACCAAAACCAAGGTGTGTGTGTGTGTGTGTGTGTGTGTGTGTGTGTGTGTGTGTGTGTGTGTGTGTGTGTGTGTGTGTGTGTGTGTGTGTGTGTTCAAATCATAGCTAAAGTGATGTCAACCAGAATCAAATCAGCATGTCCCATGCTGCCTTGTAACAGCAAAATAATGCAGTATTATTCTATGTAAAGCTTTTCCTCAGACACAATGTTTAATATATGCAGTTTCTGTAGGATCATGTGAGAGAAGGGCAACCACTCTTTGCCGGAACAATTCTTCTCTTCAGCAGAAAGGAGGGAATAAGATGCATTAACTTAGACAAACCTGTCACTGGTGGTATTTATATGGCCCTGAGCTTCCCAAAAGTAGAAAGAAAACCCTCCTTGTTAAGCAGTATTAAAAAGCACTTCAAACGTCTAAATGATACTTGCTTTCATTATTCCCCATAGCCTGCGACCTCCAGCACAGAGCTGTCAGCTTGGCCTCAGTCACAATACTGGCTGGCTGACTGATTGATGATGTCCAGTGAGACGCAGACACGCATGCAAACGTCCAGGCTCTGATGAACTTGACAGTTTGTGCCTCAATAGCTTAGCAAACACAACGCTACACTACAAAACAAAAGCAGTAACAAACATCGGATGGTGTATTTGGTATAAAGTTTCATTTGTTTTTCTAACAAAAAAAAAAAAAGGTTTCTCAACTTATCTATGCATCTATTCTTGTAGTTCATTTTGATGCTGTGGCCCTTCAATAAAGTTTCTTATCTCCCATGCCAAAGGAGGAAAACAAGTAGCAGAACTAGAAGTACTGAAAGCCTCAGTTTTGGTATAATATACTGATTTTATATCCAAAAATACAACCTGGGTTTCAAATATTTTTAAAATTTGAATTAATTTAGCACTTTTACACAACCACTACGCCACCTAAATTAAGAAAAAATAATGTTTATTTTTTAAAAGCCTAACTTGTTAAGATACACTTACATATTGTCCAATTTCCAGATGTAATGTACTTTTAAGTTGGGCACACGGGGTCATTTGATGAAACCTTATGTTGTAAATATTGGCTCTGAGAAAAGTGATGAAAATGTACTTGACATAAATTGACCATAAACCTCTAAACTGCACCAAACTACTTTTTATCTGCAGTGAGTTTTCTGTACAGAACGCCCTTTAGACCCATAAACATCACTTTCTTATATACAGTTCAAATAATGGCTGGCTCCAAACCACATGCTATCCTCTGCATTTAAAAGCATTATAGTTTCTCTCCTCGTCCCCCTGTTCCCATCCTTTAGCCATTTATTCCCATTTAAACCTACTACTATCAGTTCAGTCCGTTTTCATCAAACCCACTGTAACCTTAATCCAAACTGACTGTCCGTTCTCGCTCTCCGCCTGTCCCCGCCGTACTCGGATTCTCTTTTCTCTCTGTATCTCCATCTCTCGGAAGCCTCCATCCCTTCCTATAATCCAGAGATACTGTATGTGAGGATGTCATCCAGGACAGGAAGTGTGTGACCTTCAGAAAACATGAACAGATTCCCTCTGTGCATCAGTCAGATTTATTTTATTTTCACTCTAATCCAAGTTGACTGTAATTGTCTTTATTTTGTTTCGTGGTGCTGTCTCAGACAAAGGAGGACAACCCCTGACCCCGGGTATGTTTGCTGTCTCAGAGAGCATTTAAAACCTGTGATAGCTTTTGACAGATGCCACCTTTTGCCTCAGGGATGACAACCTCTGAGACAGAGTGGCACACACACGCAGTCATGCCAGAAGTTGTCATCTGGGTGGTGAATGTATGACAGTGTGGGTGTCCAAGAATTACAACCTTCCTTTTCTCCTTCTGCAAAGATATACAGCTCTGGTACACAATACAGAGCAGCCAAATAATGTTGCATCTCTTTATGTTTATTGGCCTGGAGGAAAGAAAACCAGTCAGAATAGAAACCTGTATGAATTACTCATGAGTGTAAAGTGCATGTTTTCTCTCTCCCTCTCTCTGACTCACTCACATCACTCTTGATTTTCATTTCCTCTTCCTCTGTTTTTTTTTTTTTTGCCATCTTTATTCCCACCGTGTGTCCTTGAGGAGTCTGTCCCAGACGTGTCATTTCTGTCCAGACAGTGGACCAATTTCTGTGGAAAAGTAGACAAACAGACTCTCACTCTCACACACACACACACTCCAAATTGGAGCATATTACCCAGAGGTGCCCCCTATGATGGTTAATCGCCAGACAATTGGTGTTTACATAAATCATCCATCTGCTTTGTGCCACATTAAAATACAGTCCGACAGTGAAAGACTCAAAGTCTGTTTTATGCGACGTCATTTTAAAAAGCCGGCAGTAAGTTGGCTTTGACATTAGCATAAAACTGTTGTGTTATTGCCTCTTCATCATATGTCTCCTAGAAATTAATTCATAAACTGCTGAATGTTTTTGCCTAATACAGTATCATTTCAAGGGTATAATTGCTGCCTGGATTATGTTCACTGGTTGTGTTTCCAGTCCAGGAAGCGTCACATTCATTTACAAATCTCAGGACTTTGACACTGGAGACCGGGCTTTGCAGAGCTACAACTGTCTGGTTCGGTTTAGGCTTTCAAAGACTTGGAAAAGGTCAGGGAAGTACTGGGTTTAGTCCCACAATGTGTATTGTCTGTTGACTTCTTTAATTATTTAACTAAATGAATTGTTATTGGATTTCCATAACCTTGACAAAGTGTTTTAACATACTTAAACAAACCATAAAACCTTTAATAATGCTTTAGTTGTCAGGAGATATTGTAGGAAAAACTAGATACATTCAGTATGAACATTTTGAGACTTTGCAGACATAAAAGGTTGCTTGTGAAGTTGATAACATCATGATTTAAGAGGCATTACACTTAGCCCTAGGCCTAGAGGTTTGGGCGCTGACCATGAACCATGTTGTCCCCAGTTTGTGTACGACTAGGGGTCTTTGTTGCATGTCACTCCAATTTTTTTCTTTTTCTTTCCATGATTACCATCATCTCTGTGATTTCTGTCTCTCTTATGAAAAGGCAAAAAGATATAAAAAAACAATGGTATTTGCTTTGACAGGGGAATAAAGGAGAAAGGGTGCATCACAATACTATGTATGTACTGTATACTGTGTGTTCGTACAGAGAGAGAACACCAGGTACCTCTACCTGTTTCTCCTCATTCGATTTATCTTACTCAAGAGTCACATTGCGTAAAAACACATGTATACACATGTGCATCAACGCACAAACACATGTGTTAACACGCATACACATGCACCTCCCGTGCTACACTACACTAATGAAGAATGGTGTTTAGTGGACCATGAGGCTGTTTCTGCTACAAACCATAAACCTCAAATTGATTTGCTTATCGAATACCTTGTTTGTATTGTTCCTCAATTTAGTCATCCAAGATGACCGATCAAAGCTAATTTACACAATTGGAAAGCCATTAACATCACTTTATAAATCACCTACCAATGTTTCCCAGAGGGTTATAACATTCGATTTTAAAAGTGAATTTTCATTGATGTGTAATGAACATCGGCTGAGAGGTAACACAACCTCTCATGTTCTTCTAGCAGTGTTGGTCTGTGCCTGTGCTCTTCCATCAGGGCAATGCAACTTGAGCTTGTGTATTGAAGCAGTGACAGCAACCAAGGGCATAGAACGCAATTAAAGTGTTCCACGAAGTGCCCATGAAAGACAATATGGTCAACAATAGAGAGGAAAAAATAAAGAGGTAGAGGTGGGATTCTAGAGACCTTTTTTTAAAAGATATCATTGATTAGAAGGTAAAACTAGAGACGCGTTGGTGAATCCCATTTCATCACATCCTTCATCTCAATCTCTTATCTATTCAATATCCTTTCAAAACAATCTCATTATCACTTCCTATTTCCCTGATGTGTCATTGATCTGCCGGCGCAATGAATTGTCATAACTTTTCATAAACCTTTGTCGTTTTTCATCAGTGTGTCGTCAGCGCAAACAGCCAACAGCAAAAATGTGTTGGACAAACACTTACAATAACAAATCTCCCTGCATTGGGCGAGGACAGCTAAATAGCCATCAGTACGGTGGGAAAAGCCCATAAAATCACCCTGTGATGGATCACTGGGGTGTGCTTGGCCGAAGCAGGCGTACCGGATTTGAAAGGCGCGAGTGGGTAAAAAAAAAAAGCAGCTAAAGAGATGGATGAAGAGCAGAGACTGGTGGGTAGATGCAGGATGTGATGGAGAGACAAAACAGGAAATGTGCCGATCAGACAGATGGATGGAGTCTGGCGGGCCGCAAACTGCCCCAGTCTCTAACCCCTAATGTGTTGTCCCATTAATGTCGCTGGAGGATTGTTTCAAAGCTGAAACAAAAGTTGTATTGCTGATACTCTTGTGCCGGAGGGGGAGGGCTCACATTGCTGGTGTTTGAGCTTGGTCCCTCACCACTTGTCTCCACTGTGAGGGACAAGAGCAGCATGCATCTGAATCACCCCCTGATGATTTCCTGTCTCGTGATGCTCTTAAGAGCGTCCCTCTTTTTATCAGGATGCTCTTTACAACACTGCCGGCTCTTATCTCGTAAAACTCATTGTCAATCTAATTACTCGGACCATCTGTAAAGTGGTTGTGTGATCAGTGTGCTATAAAACAAATGGGGAATGAATGACTGAAATGAACGGGTGCTACAGAAATGGCATTTCAGTGTAAACTATATTAGATAAGACTTCTATCAAGAATATGTTCCCGTATGTGTCAAATCCAGCGACACAGATAATGTGGTGAGTGCACTGTTTCAAATGCATTGTATCAAATCAGTCCATAGTTTGTGTGTGTTTGGAGGGGGTTATCTGTGCCTGCATTTGTGAATGTGCATGCGTGTCCTAGGGGTGTTGAATAAGTAATGCAGAGGCGCCTAATGAAAGATAATGTCTAGTTAATGATCTGTCAAAATGAAGTGTTTGCTCATTGAGGAAGGGATCATCCCAGGCTTTAATTTCCACCCTGTGACTCATATTAGAGCATATTACTTCTATGTAGACAAAGTATACACACACATTCACATATAGTACACACATATACAAACACAGGCACACAAAGAAAAAATACAAAACCATTTCAATGCAGAGTGCATTATGCTCAAGCTGAGCTCGGGTGCCAGTGAGTGTGTCGGTTTGTTTGTGTATATACTAAGAAGTGCTGAAGCGTCTCATCAACCACTTCAGGCAACTGCGGATTAACAGAGGAGATGGAAACAGAACACAACAGCCAAACCACCCATAAATGGCCATCCAGTCAACAGCTATGGAGGGAGGATTAGCCTCAGTTTTATTCGCCACACATTGTTGTTAGGAAGAGCTCTTAGCGCTAATCTTGGCAACAGCTTTCCACCTCAGTGGGGCCAAGCTGCTACAGAATCATTCTGAATGCTTTAAGGAATGAGTGTTGATGTACTGTGTAGAGGTGTGACTCAAACAATGGACAATCAGGTAAGAGCAGTGAATGGGTCTTTGAATGAAAGTTAAATTAAGGGAGCACACACACACACACACACACACACACACACGCACACACACACACACACACACACACACACACACACACACACCTCCTTGGTTCAAGCCGAGATGTGCTAGCAGATAAGAAATGATGAGTGAAAAACACACATACACACTGCTCCAAGCAAGGAAAAGAATTGCAGATAAAGAGGTCAGACATAAGTGAGGGCTCCATTTAACGAAACAGAAATGGAATATTTTTAAATACCACGTAGGAAGAGAAACGGCTAAGAACAACAGAGAGATTGTCTATCTGTGTGTAGTCGAGGATGAATTGCCAAATATTTATAATTAATCAATTAGTCGATCAACAGAACATCTTAAGATACTGTCTTTGTCTCTGTTCAGCGTTTGATGGGCACTTTCATATTTAATGATTCATTTAAAAAAAAGTATCAGAAAATCAATAATTAAACTATTTTAAGTCCCTGGATAAAAAGGAAACAAGGGATCAAGATCGAGTAAGAAGAGACTGAATCACTACAGGAATCATAGTTCTTCAGGGATTTGTAAAAGCAACAGACGCATACATTAAGGAGAGCTAACACGCAAGGTTATCCTGTGGTAGAGAGATTGAATGGCAGGGAAAGACAATGGGAATAGTTTGAAGAGACCAAGATACATGAGGAACATAAGAGGACATTTGGGTGGACAGACAGAGCAACATACTGGTTCAAAGACTGCAGAAAGGAGAAAACCACAGGGGACAAACACAGAAGGGAAATCAGAGGAGACAGGCAGATGACGCAGGATACAGAAGGAGAGTATTTTTGGTAATGAATAAAAACTTCAGGTATCTCCTGGAGGCTTGTTATAATGGAAAGAGATATTAGGGAGTTTCAAGGGGTTCTTTGAAATACAGCAGGTGAGAGCAATAAGTAGCTGTTGTGTCCTTGATTGTTGGCCTAAGAGACAGTGTGCTATCCAACTTTTTTGTTACATCAACAACCCTGCAGTGGCTTATGTCATGCACGTATAAAGGCAGCAGCTTTTATTGTGTTAGAAGATGCAAGAAGCATTTCATTTCTCACAACATACTGTATGAGGTTGTCCAAGCTTTACCTCAACCCACAGAAGCAGTCACTCATGAAACGGCATGAATAAACTACCAACCACACTCATGTCAGTCACTGACGCACACCACTGACCACAGGTCTATAAGGCAGTACATATGTAGGACTGTGAAAACCTCCTGCAACATATACAGTAAAGGCAAGTACAGTCATGCACACTGACACTTAAAACCCTTCAGGGTATTAAATCATCAGGTGTGGCCAGGCAGGCCGCAGCATATTAACTGTGAAGGACAGCATGATGTGTCTGTGGTTGTCGGATTACTTTAGTGTGAAAGACAAGGGTGTGTTGCTGCTTTTTACATTCCCCCGGGGCTTAACCACAAACCTGGGCTTGATGAACACGGGACGGTCAACCACAGCACTCTCCAAGCAAACCAAGTTAATTTAGTATATATTTAATTAAACCACCACATCTTCCCTGACATCAGGACTACATGTCTATTTGCTTGTCCTTTTCTCTTGCACTGAACACTCATATGCCTTCCAACTTGAGTTGGATTGTATTTATCCATTATTCTCTGTAAACCATGCAGCTCTAAACTTCTATGGTCTATTGATTCAAACTAGCGTGCACACCAATCAATGTGCTTCGCCATCCATAAAGCCTCCATCTGATTCCACATCCTAAGACTGGCATTTGCTCTAACTGGTCGATACTATTATAAACTAGCAAAGTGTCATCTCCTTAATTTATGGGAGTCGTGTCCCTGATCAACACATGGGAATGAAAATAGTCTAAATAATAATAATAACTTTATTTATATAGCACCTTTAAAAGCAGAGTTTACGAAATACTTGAACAGACAAAGTAGCAAAAGAAAGGCAATAAAACAGAAACTCAACAGTGACGCCCAACAAAACATGACAAACTAAGTTAAGAGTTAAACCCTGATAAAACAGTACAATAGATAAAACAATAAAACCAATCGATACAATAAAAATAAACTAAGAAATAAAATATTGCAAGCAAACTTCTGCCCCAAGGCTTCCATCTGTCCTCAAATGTCAAAATGTCAACTGGCTCTCTCTCTCTCTCTCTCTCTCTCTCTCTCTCTCTCTCTCTCTCTCTCTCTCTCTCTCTCTCTCTCTCTCTCTCTCTCTCTCTCTCTCTCTCTCTCTCTCTCTCTCTCTCTCTCTCTCTCTCTCTCTCTCTCTGTGTGTGTGTGTGTGTGTGTGTGTGTGTGTGTGTGTGTGTGTGTGTGTGTGTGTGTGTGTGTGTGTGTGTGTGTTGGCTTAAGCCCGACGCCCCCGATTCCGGGTCCGCTGTAGCATTTACCGTCCAAAAATGACAAATGGCAAATGACATTTGCATGTAATTATGAATATGAAAAAAAAATAAAAAATTCAAAAAAAAAAAATCAAAATCTGCTTAAAACAAACAATCTAAGACATTCTTACACACTCCAAACACCATTCTACACAAATAGTGTACGCAAATAAAAGATTTATCACAAAATCACGTATTTCTAGCCATAAGTCGCTCTTCTCCGAGTTAGCATAACAAAGCTAACGGTTAGCATAGGCAACCGAAATATCAAACAGCACGAGCATTCGACACAGATTCCAGAACTACTATCAGATCGCCTCTCCGGTAAACCCTCACAAGGCTGTGAGCAAACAAACACCAGAAACACAATGCGTAATATCCTTCAAAATCATCCAAAGCTCCTTACCTTTTCGTTGTTCTGCTGTATATCGCCGCTTATTTCCGTCAACAATATTTCTACGTATTTCCGGTGCGTCTCTTAAATGTCCCCGCGGAGAAACAAGGGCCCAATAACAAAGGGACCGTGAGGGGGATGGGTGTGAATTCTGGCGAGGTTGTGCGCACGGTTCAGGTGACGCGCCACTGTTTTACTCCCTACTGGCTAACGCTTCTGTCTATCAAAATCACGAGGGGTTTGTTAGATAGCCAGGACTCAGACGCTTCTAAGGTGGGTCCATTGACTGAAATCGACCAACCACAGGCTGAGCTAGGAGACCTGGAGTGGAAGCCAGATGAGAAAATCCCATGGATGACAGACATAAACAGGCTCAGAGAGGATCCAGGCTCTCTAAATGATGCCAAACTTCTGCATATGATAGATTGAACACTATTAGTCATAAAAGAAGTGAAATATATAATTATATACTATATAAAATTACAATGGAACAGCTGGAACTAAATGACATTTTGGTTGACCTCGGCTGAAATCTCTGCACTCTAACCTCTCTAGCTCTTGAATGCTTCACTTTATCAAAGAAAACATTGTGCAGAGAGACTTCCAACCCATTGGGCTATGATCTGGAGAGGATAAAAGCTTTCAACTACAACATTAAAAAAAAATATCTTATCAAAATTGGATTAATTTATAGTCGGAGACAAAGAATTTCAATTTGTGCTGTATTCCATCTTAATTTTGTCTTAACCAGTAACATATATACTGATATTTACAAATTAGAACAAATTTCACAAGTGTTAGCTTTCTACACTATAAAAACTATTAAAATACACCTTATATTTAGACGAAAATCACTCTCTTAACTATGGGTTGCAAAAATCGAGGAGAGGCCTACAAAAAGGCTTAGGGCTTAACGCGATTTATAATGACCAAATTGGCACAGTAGACAAGACATTTTTCACATCCCACTGGCACTCACAAATCCTTCGCTAGTTGACAGATTCTATTATATTCTTAACAGTTGACTCCAATAGAATTATCTTAACAGATATTTAATAAGTCAATATCAATATTTCAATATTCTGACCTTTGTTTGAGTAAACTTCTTTGGGATTTAATTTAGGTAGTTGCTTTACTCATTTCTAGCCACTCACAGAATCCCACCAGATAATCAGCATTCGACTCAACACTCCTCTGTTGAGGGGGGAGCCGTAGCAGAGCCAAGCTGTCTCAGGCATCCTGTTGTTTCCTCCCACAGGGTAGTTATCATCAAACAGGGATGGTTCATTGGAGCTCACCCCATCTCTGTCACCTAACCACCAGCTTAGTGCCACATGGCCACACAGATTGAAGAGCAGGATAGGAAGGTTTAGTCCAGATGTACATATACAGTATGGTGACCATCGTTGTGTAGTACCCATCACAACATAGGAAGACAAGATGGATATTATTCACTGTAGTGTAATAACTTACGGGAAAGTTATAGGTCACAATAAAGAAATTTGTCAAACAATGTTATTCTGTACAGGAGCAAAATATAAATACACAATGCAGTAAATAAACACTAGAAAGAGCTCAACTGTTATGGTGTAGATGATTCCTGACTGTGAACACATAAAATAGGCAAAGAAAGACCTCATTCTACTTTCCTTACTGATATTTAATGGCTTGTTGGTACACAAAATTGGGCGATGCTCCCAACTATCTCACTTCCAATTCTGACAGTGTGGCATGTTTAATTTAAAACAGACAATTTGAACAATTTAATCTATTTACTCCACTTACAAACTGCTGCAACCCTAAAACCAAAGCAGCGTATGGAATTCAGCCTGCGCTTTTCCCACAGTTACATGTCAAAATGCCTAAAGATGAACCAAAACCTGAAGTCTTTTCTAGTTGCATGAAATTGGCCAGAGCAAGATCCTTAATGAGGCACAGGCGCTGCCTTCATCAGCATGTTCCTTGACTCCGGCTAAGCATTAAGCAAATCACTGATCGGAGCCTCTTTTAACACAGATGGTGACAGTTGTCACCCAGCAGACAAAAAGAAGATGTCACAAAGCATCAGAGGCAGCGTCAGTCACAAAATCAGACAGACACATGGTCGAGTTGATTATTAAAGACAGCTCTCCTACCACCAGGCAAGAGGTTAGCCAGGCACACAGGCTGACACAGATGGCATGATCAACCTATAAAAGCACTCGCAAACATACACAAAAGCAGACACGCAAGTCTACTTTAACTGCTTGGCTCTTGCTTGAATTAACTTTCCTATTTTGATCCACTTCAGACTAATGATACTGTACGTAAGAAAGGCAGGCAGAAACACACACACACACACACACACACACACACACACACACACACACACACACACACACACACACACACACACACACACACACACACACACAGTAATGCGATTCAGACTTATTACTAGTCAAAGCAGCCATTAGGCAGGGATTTGTAGGACCAGTGTTGTGGCGAAGGGCGGTCCTCACAATCAATACACCGATGCCGCTGCACTGCCTCCCATTAGCTGCAGATATTTATGTCTGATTGGAGAAGCAAACCTGAGGCCATTTGTTCTCATCATGCAGATGCAATAGCACCCTTACGCAGCAATGTTCAAGTCAAACATCTAGCCCCAAGGAAGTGGAAAAGAGGTTAATTAGCAAACCCATTTCATTCAAAACTATCTGGAAACATGAATCACAGCAGTGCACAGTCTACTGTACCCCACATCATCATCATCAAGTAGACTGTAACGAAAACTCACAAAAAAAAGAATATTGGAAATAAAACTGAAACATTCAAAAAGCAATGGCACAAAGTGTCATCATCCCACAGCACAGCCCTGATGCCTCAAACAAACATAAGAGAACCAGGCTGTTCCCCAGGCGATAATGTGCACTGTCCACACAGACGGAGAATGCTAGTGGACCTGCCATCATCAGCTCGACCTCTGGACCTGGTTGTTACATGTCTTACAAATGGGAGCTGCAGCCAAGCCAGGCAAGAATTTCATGAAGACCTACATTGGTTGTTTCATGGTTGAATGCCTTCGGGAAAGATAAATTGAAAAAAAATAAACAGATCAAAATAACCTCCAACCTCAAGAACCTGATATCAGATTTCTAGCAGGATACACAGATGCAAGAAAAGGCGAAAATGAGAAATAGAAAGAGAGGAACGATTTTTTAAAAATGAGAAAGAGGGCTGGCAGGGGTTAGAGAGAAAGACAAAGAGTGGGAGAGCGATGGAGAAGCAACAGCAGTGGCGTGATTGGAGAGTAAGCAGAGCTCAAGGCTTGCGATGACAGGTAATCACTCACACACAATATGCTTTGACAGCACAAGAAACGTGTCAGAAAAGATCCCCCACGCACACAAGCAACAGCACTCAAAGTGACACATACACGCAGGCATTCCCACACACACACACACACACACACACACACACACACACACACACACACACACACACACACGACAATCATTAGCGTTTGTAAATTACAGACATGGCTGAAATTACAGTCAAGAGGAAACAGCAACTTTCCCCTCAGAAATGACTTGTTAATACTCAGAAGATCCAGAGGATTTAAAGCCCCGGTTTATGTAAAGTATTTTCTGGATTATGGCTTGTTGGTTCTATATTTAGCAAATATTGATGAGTCAGGTTCAATCTCACCCACGTTGAATGGTTTGAGGCAAGCCGGGCTGAGCTGTTGTGTATCGATATGCATGCAATTACAGCTAGGCAGGGCTTTCACCTCTTACACACAAGCTCCGAACATGCATACTCATTGAGTTTGCATAACACAGGCCAACAAACCCAGAGTGTGCACAGTGTCCTTAGCAGAGAAGCAGATGTGCCATCCAGAAGATGAATCTACTCCACAAATAAAATCGGACCTTCATAGAGTTTTCTCCAGAGGATTACATTTGCTAGGGCACACCTGCGCACTTACACATACAGTACAGTACATAGCTAAAACACACTTAATGTCCAAACAGCAGTGTGTTTGTGTGTGTGAGAGAGAGAGAGACACACACACGCGCAATCACACACACACACACACACACACACACACACACACACACACACACACACACACACACACACACACACACACACACACACACACGCACGCACGCACGCACGCACGCAGGTGCAGGCGTTACATAATGAGAAATGCCCTTCTAATCCCAAAGTGTTTGGAGTTCCTCACCCTCCAGCTTAGCAGCAGAGAAACGAGGGATGAGGCGAGGAAAGGATGCAGTGGATTCTCTAATCCAACATGAAATCAGTCATGAAGGTGTGCAAATTAATCCTCTCTCTGTGTCTGAGGGCAGGGCACCGCTACTCCTGAAGCTGAAGGTCAAAGTCAAACAGTGTGCAGCCATGGAACAGTGCCCTGACCAAAACCAAAAGATATGCATCTAAAATTATGAGCTACAAGATTAAGTCAGGGATAGATGTTAACCTGGAAAAGAATTACATTCAACAACATTTTAATTTGCTTGAATTCAATACTTCTGGACTATGTTGTTCAGGAAAATTAAAAATGTAACAATGTTTAATAGCAACAAATTCCTTTAAAATCTCAAAACCATTGTACTTTGCTAGATTCTGTTTTAATAAGGACCGGCTGACTATACATATGGGTTTTTATGCAGTAGGCAGTATTTAATATACATATATATATAAAAGAAATAAGAATCTCCAATCGGATCTCAGTTGGGACTGATCATATCAAATGTTTTTGTTCCCAAACACAGATTCCACCCCCCCAAATAATGAAGTGAAGATAAACATGACCTTGTCACCTTGTAGTTTTATTGCAACCAACCACGTCTAAAGTCAAGTTGTTTGAACAGGTTCAGAATGGCCGTATACTGGAAACAAAGAAGAGAAGCCTGCCGTCACAGAGAGCGAGAGAGAGTCGAGAGGATAACCTTTTAAATAGGCATAACTTTCCACGCTTTCAGACAGTATCTCCTTAAAAGGTGATCTTGGGATCGCAACTGTTTACACAAAGTAATGGTAACAGAAATAGTTATGTGAAGAATGAAAAAAAAGAAAAGAAAAGAGAAGCTCAAATCCGGCATTCTTTCTCACCTCTGAACATCTGGCCAAACACTGAGTGAAGTTGGCATGATTGTTAGACTGATTGCTTTCAGAAAGCTACAAAAGCTTACCTCCAAATCAAACATCAATATTCCAACAAGCTTTGTTTGAAGCAGACTAACTCCATAAAGGCATAGTTTCTCTCGACTAGCTATTACTTATCCAAGACAGAAGTATCATTTACCAAATGGATGTTTTTCATACTAATAAGAGGTGTAAGTTTATTAGAATATAAACAATGAGTGTTAGAGTAGCGTTTAATCATAGCTGACCTACTGATACTGCAGTGGTGTTTGGCTGAAATTTATATTTAGTCCCTTGGCTGCCGTAAATCAGGTGCATCCTGTAGTATCGCTGCTTTCTGAATATTTCAATTAATGACAGATAAATAAAACTATTTTTGGGATGTGTTGAAGTTACCAGGCAGTTCAGAGGATAAGAAGCAACTTTCAAATTAACCGGGTGACTGTTAACTGCACCAACCTGAACCTTGAAGTTTCTGCAGTGGAGTAGCGTTATTTATTCTTTGGAAACACAATTCCTTCATGGCTTAACTTTCATTTCCACTATTCATTTCTAAAGTGTACATACTTTCAGAGAACGACTAAACAAATTAAAGAAAGACGAAAAATATAAGAGGACATTAACAAATGACACATAAGGCAGAGCTGTAAATACTAAAAGGGAAGACCTCCAAATTGAGTTAGTTTAATCTAAAGCCAGAAAGCATTCCCTTTGGCACTGACCCTGGGTCTGACACTAATAGACAGCAGAGCCGACGGGGAGAAAATAAGAATAGGAATGAGCAAATGAAAGAGAATAGTGATACAATGCAGGGACCAGGAGGGTGGACAGGGGGAATTGGAAAGCAAGAGCTGAAGGGAAAGAGCACATCAGAAAGCATAAGAAGCAGAACTTGAGGTTATAAATGAATGACACACAAAAGAAGAGGGGAGAACATGAAAGGGGCAGGGGTGACTTTCTGATAAATTTCACGCAAGAACAGCTTGAATGGCAGAGGGGAGGGAGATGAAATATTTGCCTTGTATCTATTTCCGACAGAGATTTGGCACCAGTTTCCACTAAAGATTATTGTTATTGCACTCAGGGTGGTCTTATCAACACTGTGCTCAATTTTATTAAAATTCTTCCCTCCACAAAAAAATGAGAAATATATTCCAGACCATATATGAATTAGACGGCCAGAAACAGAGTAGCAAAGGTGCAGAATTGCAAATAGTCGGTCAGAATGTCCCTGCGTATTGAACATTAGTGTATTATTTCTACCAATAGTTAACATTTACTTGAACACATATACAGTAGACAAGGGAAAGTTGCCACCATGTTTTCTGCAACATGTTTTTTTTAAGGAGAGAGTAAGAGTGAGAGAGTACAAAGCCCAGCATCAGAGGTAAAATCTTTGATAAACAGAGCTGAAAGGAGAACGAATATCTGACTTACATTTGTCAGGAGGCCAGAATCCCAACTCCAAATGAATGTGAATGTTGCTCCATGTCTGCTGCATGTGTAACTTGTTTGCTAACAATTAGCATGACATTAAACATGTGTAACACAACTTTAAATTGGTGTCACTAAATTACTGCATCCTCCATGTTGCTACTGACTGCTACTTATCTAGGGCCACCTTTCCAGCTGTCCCATTGGCCTGTTGCCACGGTGGGCTTTGCAGGGATTGGTTCTTGTAAAATGCCTGTCAAATCCTTTAGGAAGGGCACAGGTGTAACCAATCCAGTTACTAATTAAGGGTGATTATTTTACATTTCTAAGTATAACACGTTTTTTTCTGCTTCCTGACAGGAGTTGGATCCACCAATTAGCTTGCTTGACACTGAGGGTTATTGAGATTTTAAAAGGTGTGTGTTTCGGTTCCTTTCAAGCCTCTGCAACCATCCCATTGAAACCTTTTCTGCATAGATCCACAGCGATGTTAATGTGTATCAGGTATTTCTGTACTTCTGAGTTTGAGTTCTTTTCACAAACTTCTGTGTTGTGCTACACCCTCCTGAAGATACCTAAACCCCTCATCAGTCTATGCCTTCCTTATTCCACGAAAACACAGCCACCCTGAAGTGGAAGTCCACCATCCTTTAGCCATCTACAGTTCTCCTCTCCCCCCTCCTCCTCCACTGGGAAGCCTGTAGAGTGGAGGCTTCCCTCTCCTTTTGATGAATGAGCTATAGGAGAGGGAGGCTACTCGATGTGTAGAGGACTATTATACATGGGGAGAATGGGGTTGTGGATGAAGGAGTGGAATGAGAGAACTGATGGTTGCTGCTTTCACAAATGAAAGTAGTGGCTGGTCACTGGCCTGTGAAATACAAAGAGAGGAATGGCTGTGGTTTGTTGAGGCTGGAGCTTTGCCAGTCCAAATCTGTACAGATGAAGAGAATCATCTTGTCTCCTACTGGGTTTAGTTTAGAGGGTAGTCTGTGACTCAAACTTTCTTTGTAAACTGGAGAATTGTGTGAGCATAAAAATTATGTTGAGGCAAGTATCAATGCTTCCTAATGAGGAATTATATGTGGCATTTTCCTCAAATCCTGCTGACTGTTGCAGCTGAATCTTTTCACAATTTTGTGTCCTTGAAGTAGAGCAGAGCTGTCACGAGTTATCATCTTTTTTGCTAAGCACATTCTTCCACCTTGTCAAAACATCTGGCATAGTAATAGCAATAGCATCTGTCCTTGACAAGATGATCTTAATGAAACTAGCT
This sequence comes from Cebidichthys violaceus, assembly GCF_023349555.1. Lineage (NCBI taxonomy): Eukaryota > Metazoa > Chordata > Actinopteri > Perciformes > Stichaeidae > Cebidichthys > Cebidichthys violaceus. Next base: position 6,511,519 of record NW_027176263.1, read on the forward strand.
ACAGTACATCAGTAGTCAGTTTTAGTAAAGCTGCTGTATATGCTTGATTGTATTTGTAAGTCTGCATTGAAACAATATTTTGTTTACAGACTGGAACAAAATCTAAATTGTCTCTGGCACTGTTTGCACACAGGCATCCAAATAAGTAAATGCCAGCAGCAAACATTCAATTAACAACTGTTTACGCACACTTGAGCTATTAGAACCAATACATCTTGTTCCTCTTGGCTGTCTGGCAGTCTGCAGGGCAAGCCTGCTAAGTTGTCAATCATCCGGTCACCTGACCAATCTGCCAGCTCCTGATGGCCTGAAGGGAAATAAGGGCTCATTTCCTCTCCCACCCTTCCGAGCTGAAATGGCATGGCAGAGGTACAGGGGTGCGTGGTAGAGCATTTACAAGTGGCATTTACTCACTAAATGTGCTCACTGGCCTTTGGATAAAGCACACTCACTGAATTTCACTGGCCTTTTTTTCCTGGCGAAAGAGGACTAATTTAACAGATTTCTTTGGAACACGACGGTGCCGTTTCTTCTTGTTAAGAAGTCCACTCAGATTTGTTAATTTCCACTATTATTCCCACTCCTTATGTCAGTGCTTTCTGTCTGCCCTGCAATGCCCTGAGAAAGTGTGTAGAGACACAACTACAGGTCTGTATTGATTGCTCTCACAAGGATCTCTCACAGGTTTAGAGATGATGTGGGATTTTCTTTGTGCACATTGTCCATGTGATCGCCAATAACTTTGTACTACTGTGTGTATGTTTACATACCGTGTGTGTTTGGCCAGGCATAAGTGTATGTCAGAAGAGTGAAGAGAACAAAGCTAGCACCCAGGGCACAAACACAGAGCCTGATCAATAACCACAGCCACAGGATGAAGATCTTAACCATTAACGATCAATTTCAATCTTCTCCCTCTAAGCCATCTATAAGCCATGTATAACATCCAATATACCATTTATAGTACCTCTCAGTTACTGTTTTATGACCTTTGAATTGTCTGTTTTCTTAGCCTAGCAGATGAAAAACGCATAGAAGGAGATAAGAGATGTTAGTTTATCCCTTTGAAATTTCATGCCTGAACTGAAAGAGAGGGCATTGTGGATTCAGGTCACACAAAATGAGCAAAAGTATAAAGAAAAGGGAATTCTCATGAAATTAGAAAAAAAGAATGAGGACAGTGGCCAAGAAAAGTTGAATAAAGAACAGAAAAAGGGCACAGGAGGAAGATGGAATGAAAGATGTTTTGTCTTGTCTTGGTACAAATACAGCACAAAAACAAAGAGAACACAGACATTTTGAGCCAACGATCTTAGGGGAAGAAGAATTGGACATGAAAGTAATCTCAGTGAAGCTTTATCTTATTGTGTTAGAGAGGATTCAACAAAGGAAGCAAGCCGTGTGTCTCCTGACTCAAAGTAAAGGATGAGAAGTTGTCGCCTGTGTGACTAGCACACAGTAATCACTTCTAATTATTTTTTGCCAAAGCTCAGATTCCTGCAAATCACACTGGGGCTGAGCTACACTTATCGCACTCTGCACTAATGGGACGAGCTTGATTGAAAATGGAAAGTTATCATTTGGATTTATCTATCACACAAGGGTAATATATATATATATATATATATATATATATATATATATATATATATATATATATATGCACATATATATGTATATATATTTGTATTTATACTGTGTGTGTGTTTTGGGTCACATGGGGATTTTTCACTTTAATACCACAAGTGGCCACTGGGCAAAATTGGAAGCAAGTATGAATGGCATCACGTATCCAGTTATCATTATACTGTACATCCATGATTGTCCCTCACAATCATATTGTCCCTTTTTGTGGAGACTTTGACATTGTTCATAATTTGTGTGATGGATGATCCAAAGACAAAGATCTTCCTGGTTTTATCCCGTGTTTTTATTTTGGTGTACTGTACAGACAATATGGGCTACTGCGTTAACCATGCCAGCACTCTAGCACATACACTAATACACTTGCACACACACACACACACTCAGATTTAGATTACATGCACCATGGGAGCAATCATTAGATTACACAACCGGTGAAGTGTCTCCACATGTTGTCTCCCTGAGAAAGCCTTTGTACTGTGCACTACCACTGTAAAGCTTTCTGAATCACGCTGAAATTGAGGCTGAACGTCTGTTGATAACATTGAGTTCAGTGAATTGTAGTCATGTGGGTTGTGGTGGGTGTTAACACAGATATTTATCCTTGGGGCTGTGTCACAACATGTCGTCAGTAGTAACATTTAATTGACCGTTTGCTAGCCCCCTTCCCCAAACAGAGATTGTCCAATTCTCCTCATGCCAAATAACCAAGCGTTACTTCCATGTCCAGGAACACACATCTAATTTGATGTCTTTAAAGCCCGTTTTATTACTTCTTATACCATAAATACGAAAGCCGGTATTCAAATAAATGGCCAGCATGAACAAATAGAAAGGCAAAGCTAAATGCCTGACATGACTCATGCTGTGAAAATGGACATTATACTAAATTTATCAAGACAACAGGTAACATTTATTGAAGTTTTGAGTTTGCATAGACAGAGGAACAGAAGTTAAAAAAATAAACGCCTGTCTTTAATATAAGCCCAAATAAAGGCCTGGCTCTTTCTACCACTGAGGTAAATATGCACTGCAAGTATCTTGATGCTAAATCCCATTAAAGTCTACTTCAAATCTTTTTTTCATTTACAGGTTCAATACAGGAGAAAATGTTTCAACATTAGAACAGCTGTGCATCTTTCATTACTTGCAATTTGGATTGATTTTTACAGCAGTATTTACTGCAGGGTTTCATGTCTCTGTTGTTAAAGTGTGAGGTTTATGTCATAAGAGAGCTTTACTGGCAGGTTGTTTCACCAGCAGAGTGCAATGTGTGAAAAACAGTAAATGTAGAGGAACATGAATATTTCAACCTTCTTCATGCAAAGTGAATGACTTGGAAGCTTAAAAAGTTACAAAAGCGCATACTGTTTTTTCCCCATACTGCAGGTTTACAGCTTAGTTGTATCCATGGTATGAGAACGAGGCAATACAACAAAGCCTGTTGTATAAATAGGCTGTGGAAGAACAACCTCTTCTGCAGCATTTTCTCTCCATCCACTCCCTGTCCCTACTTACAAGGTCCTAGTTGTGGTTGTGTCTAAATACCTAATCATCTTGTAGAATTTAAATGGTTATCCTGTAAGGCTGGAACACATCTACAAGAGACGTTAACCGAATAAAGCGGAAAATATGCAACTCATCAGCTGAACTGACGGTCTGTGTTTCTCTCTTGTCTCTCCCTGCAGCTTTTAGTTAACGTCGCCTGACAAGACCTCTTCCCACAGCATTTACTCTGCGATGGACTCCCTCTAAAAGCACATAAAAGTTTAAAATAGAGTGCTGTTAGTAATGGAGTAAGAACTGCTGCAGCTTAGTTTTTCCAAGAGCATAAAATTATGTAAAGCTGTGTTTTTGCGTACTAAGTGCTTTCAAAGTAAGGGTCTGACATCTACTTTCCATTTAGGGAAAAAGGTGGAAAAAACATGTGGAAAAATAATCACTGTGATTTGCGTCAATTAACACTACAAGTCTCTCTGAACCTTCTTGGTCGTGTCCTCTAGCAGAGTGATTGATTCTTTAATCATCAAAGGCTTGAGCTTTTGTCTTTGGTGACCTGCTTGCTTGACTTCTTTGTACATACAGCATGTAAACCTTGCAGGCAAGCTCATGATTTGAATACAGATAAACTGTTCAATAACCCAGCCTGCCTCAAGTACAAAAGCAGACATCACATCACATTGTGTTTTCTCCAGACGTTCAAAGACAGAGTCAATCAGGCTGATATGGGGAGTTTAGAGTCTGTCGTCATTGCTACAGTATCTCATGAGATTACCAGATAGAGCAATGAACTTGACTGGGGGGGGGGGGGGGGGGGGGGGGCAACAATTACACAAAAGGAAAGGAGGGAATGAGAAATGAGTGTGTGAGAGAAAGAGATGACAAGGCAAACTGAAGGATGCCATGAGGCACCTACCCCAATCTCAGAGGTAGAGGGCTAATTAATCTCTCGGCAGGAGCGAAAAGTCAAAATACCAAACCACAGACCCAAGACAGCATCGAGCAGGAAGAGCGAGAGGTGGGTAAAACATCAACAGGAAAGGAGGGAAACTACAGAATATAATGAGAGGAAGAAAATGCACGACAAACAACAACAGTTCTTTGGACTGCATGCAACATATCTAGGCAGCAGACTGTTGACGATGGAGTGAAGGATCCTGATGTTATAAGAATTAACCCAAAAGTTTGGCTGGAGTGGTCTGTACCTGAAAGGGTCATCTGTCAATCACATCAATTGTGTTACTTGTACAAATGTAGCAGAAGATGTTGTGCTTGGGACAAATGTCTCATTAACTACAAGCAGTAACTATTCAGAGGGTCTTTCTGTCCTGAATTCAAATTAACCTTAGTCAAAACAATATAAATAAAAGATACGAAGTTCACCTAAAAACAACACTTGATATTCCACTAATGAATACAAAAATCTGAATCCTTATGAAATGTTGAATAAATATGTATCTGATACATTGAAATAAATGTAGCCTACTAAATTGAGCACTAAATGAACATCATGCTGTGTTGAAAAAGAGTTGAAACTACCAAGGGCAGTTGCATGTTTTGTGCATACACTGCAGCTGGCAATAAATTATGGATTTTAACCTGTTTGTGCATCGGGTTGTTTGCAGCTTGGTGGCTTATAATTATCAACTGATGAGAGGTTAAAGTCACATTTCCATTAATAGGTGTCAGGTGAGGTTTTATCGGAGTCATTTTACAAGTACGAGTGCATGAGCACAGCATCGATACCCAATACTGGTATTGGTTCATCTCTACATCAGACCTTAGAATAACTGGGTATTTTGCCAACCTGGAAGTGGATCAGTAACCATAAAATATATGATATTGCTGGGCCACTGTGTTGTTCTTAACTACTGTAATAATCACAATACTAAAAATAGAACCGGACTTGAGAGGGAGGGAGAAGATATGAAAATCGTACATTCTGTTAGCACTTGTCTTGTCGTTTTATGAAGTCTGTGAATGATTTTAGCTGCTCTTTCCACCCCGTCTTGTTCCCTGTCCCTTGTGCACTTGTGTTCTGTCCTTCATCCTTGCACACATGAGCACACACCCCCACACACACACACAGTCATGGGAGCATGAAGAGACATCCATCTCGAGGGAGAGGGTGTAAAGGCAGGTAAGCAACAGAGAATATGAAATATATTTATTTTAAAGATGACACGCATAAACACACACTCTCTCACACACACACACACACACACACACACACACAGTGATGTTCACACAGGAGTGTCATACCAGACAAATACATCAAGCCTTCCTGCTGTGACTGGGGGGAAAAAAACCCAGGTGCATCTTTTATTGGGTTGTTGACTGGTCCCCAGATAGTCTTTGTTGACACTGTACTCACTTTCACACATGTCGGCACGAATGCACACACACAGATTAGCCCCACTGATATAGTGAAACCAAACATTAAAGAAGAAGCCCTTGGTAGTTAAAGAACACAGTACAGAGTGAGACTTAAAACATTCAGGTTTATTAAAGTTAATGCCATATATTTATATGCAAAGAGATTTGCGCTTTGATCACAAGAGAAACATTGACAAATTGCATCTTGTAGGCAAATAGTGCCATTTTTCTAATTACCCGAGGCTATCACTGTAGATTGTGATCCATGTATAATGCACACACGCACACACACACACACACACACACACACACACTCATCAGCTGCTAAAGCATGCTATCACTCTGGCCCATCAGCTGTAATAGGTTTTCACACCATCACAAACGAGCACACACACACAAACACATACACAGTCACACCTGAGGCCGTTCATTCTGCTTTTACTATTTTTGGCCGTGAATGAATCCCATCTTTCATAACTTGCATTATTCAAACAAAATCCAAAAAGCTTCTGATTGAGAGAGCGCCGGAGAATGCCACTGGGTTCAGGGATATGCAAATGCTCTCTCTTCAGAGTCGTCCCTCCACACACATACACACACACACACACACACACAAGTGCACACGCTCACACACAGAGCGTCAGAGCCATAGGCAGAGTTGTCTACATGACGAACGAGGCTCTGAACCCATGGGCTATTCAAAAAGGTCTGCAGCCAGACTACAGAGAGGGAAACCCCATTTCTTCCCTTCCCTCCTATACCTGTTTCTCCGTCAATACACACACACACAATCTCACTTTCGCTGCAAAATAATCAGGATAAATTAACTCCACATTATATTACCTGGCTTCCTTGTGTATTACTGATAATTGTAAGTGTGTGTGTGTGTGTGTGTGTGTGTGTGTGTGTGTGTGTGTGTGTGTGTGTGTGTGTGTGTGTGTGTGTGTGTGTGTGTGTGTGTGTGTGTGTGTGGAATTTGGAAAGTTCCTCGAGGAATGTGGGTTTGGATGCAGAACTGGTGACACTTATAATAAAATGCGCAAAATCCAGATTATAAAAAAATTGCAAAACTACAATTTAAGTAATTTTGTTCCATTTTTACATTCAGGCCTCCATCATCACTTGAATAGACTTCATTCTTTTCCACATTATCAATGTTAAACTTCAAACCAAACTCATATCAATTTGTGCTAAACAATTTGTCTGTATTTTATGCTATTTCCAGGCAGCTTTGGCTCAGGTGGTATAGTTTGAGGTTTATAAATATCAGTCAGCATTAGTTTGAGTCTGCTCAGGAGCATGTCTAGTTTTGTTACTTGCTCAATTGGGTGGAAATCAGAAATGAGAAATGAAGGTCTCACCTAGAAAACGATGCTGGCCTTCTCTGCCTCTTGATCATCACAATCACTCTTACGAAAGACATGATTTGGAAACCGATGCCTTCGATTATTTCTTCCAGGACGCTGCGACCTAAAAGGATAGACACATAATTGATGAGTGTTTTACAGAAATTTACATTTTTCTCTCAAGACTCAGGTCTTATTTTATGAAAATGTGTTGAATGAACACCGTTATACTTTTATAGAATATTCTTAAGCATGATTTGTTTCTGTCTGTCAGAAGAAATGTATAATATATAATATCTTCCAATAAAATGAACTGCTCTGACTCCAAATCAAATGTGACATATCTAAATGAGCTTCTCATTGATGTGATCTTACATAACACCGCACACAGGCTGGGGCTGTTGGCAGCAAAAGGGACTCCAACATGAAAAGGATTGAGAAAGGAAGTCTTTCCGATGTTAACAATGAATGGACCAGACAACAATATTAGATTCTTCATATTCCATTGTTTCTTTCATGAGCCTGTTTCACTGAGGACAGAGCTGCAGGGGCTTGCATTAAACGGAAGGCTTAAATGTCAGGTTTTTAGATTGGCTTCTGTAAAATTCATCACTGGATTTCTTGAACGGGCATGGCAATGGGTGTTAATGGCCCAGAAATGTCACTCATACACAGTCTATTCACGCACAGTGCTTTCCGGAGGGCCAAAAAAAAATACGGCTGGGTGGAGATGAGGACTGCTGCTTTGAATGGAACCCATAAACACAAAGTACACATCTTAGCTGCTGCTGCGCTTATCTGCCTCAAGTGTCTCAGGGGGGATGAAGTGGAGAAATGTCAACAATATTTATATGCATGGTAGTTTTGCATTTGTGTGTGTGTGTGTGTGTGTGTGTGTGTGTGTGTGTGTGTGTGTGTGTGTGTGTGTGTGTGTGTCTTCGGGGAAATTCACAGTGATTGCACTTAGTTGCTACTGTACTGTTTTTGTTCTTAGTTAGCTTTCTAATGTGTAAAAGGTTTAAATGAATTCAGTCCATATCGTCTGATTTTTACTCCTACATATATAGCAGTAGGGCTGCAACTGATTATGTTAATTAATGGTTAATCTGCAGATTATGTTTAGATTAAGCAAATCATGGCATTGCAGTGCATCTTTTGTACAAATGTATCATTTAACTTTGACAACAATTACCTTACAGTCTCCTTCATGGAGCATACAGTATGTCATACTATTGTTTGTTAGTAGTAAGATATCACAGAGACATACTAAAAGAAAATGTGGTGGGATGATTGCACTGATATCTGTTGTTACACTGGTTATTTACAAAGAATGGATTGTGTTATTTGTTGCTTGAATTATACATTTCTATCTAAATATAAAACACATTATTACATAGAATTCCTGAACATATGTATTCTTCTTATCCATAGAGTGCAGATATACTGTACTTGTGTATCTTGCAGCTGCTGTCACTGGAGCTGTTTCATTTCACTCTGAATAGTTCAACATTTGCTTGTTATCCATTATAGTGCAACAGATCTGAAGGAAGACGTCTGCACTGTGTATTTCTCACACCCATGGCAATAAACACCCACATCAGCACATTTCATGTAGGACATATTATGAGCATTATGGCAATATCTGAGGAAGCTGTTTTTTTTTCTTTTCACTTTGTTGTTTTAAATCAAATTAAAAAGACCATAGATGAGAATGCCTTGCCCCCCACAGGCCAAAACCAAAACACAACACCTAGAAACGTTTACATCACAATTTATAGTCACATGTTTTTGGACCATTTTCACTATTTGTTTTAACTTTTCCAGGATTTTCTTTTGTATACTTCAGTATCCCCAAACATAACTCATGCATGCACTTCAATCTTGATCCTTCCCGCAACAAACCCACACACACAGACACACAAACACACGGCACCTTTCCCTTATGAAATATCCATGAAGGTTTGCAAAATTAAATGCCTTCAAATCAAGACTTGAAATAGGTTATGCTTTCTGTCTTCATCTTTTTTTATTGCATATGAAAGCAAATTCTCAAACAAGAGGAAGGGATCCTTGTATTTAGATTGTTTTTGTGTAAAAGAGGGAGCAAATGAGAGTCAAAAAATGTAATAGATCCACAACACAAAAAAAGCCACAATACACAATATATTTCTCAAATATGTATCCTTTGTATTAGTATCAGTAGTATAGTAGTTTGTGCCAGTGTTTTCCTTTTTTGTTTCTGTTCGCTTGCATGTGCCATATGCATGATCCTATGAGATCTTATGACACCATAGGGAATAAAAGACACAAACACAAACACACACACACACACACACACACACACACACACACACACACACACACACACACATGCCAGTGCTACAGTGTCATGAGAGGAAGGGTGAAACAAAAGATGAAAAAGCAAATAGAGAGAATGAGGTATCAGTGATCTATGAGAGAGAAAAGAGAGTCTAGATGACAATAGACTTTCAGAGCAGAACGCCAACTGTGACTCAGCCACTGGAAAAACTCAACTCAAAGAGAAAGAGAGTCGTGCTCATGTTTACAGGAGCAGAATAGGTCAAGATTTATAGACAAGAATGATGGAGAAGAGTCACAAAAGTATTGTTGTTGTTTTTTTGCTTTGTGTTTATTTTATGAAACCTTGTGAGGTATATGTAGCAGCCATTTTATAAAATCAACTTGAGGCTGTGATTTTTTGTGATTTTACAACAACTAAGGGGTGTTGTCACAACCTCACGTGGCTTGTTGCTACCACAGTTGGTCACTGGAGCAAATTGTCTCTCTTGACTTTGTCACACCACATCCATCTCTCTTAATTCCTCCAAGGTTGAACAAAGAACTGATTTGAGGTATTATGGGGGAAATCCTCTGCACTTTCATGATCCCCCTACTCCCCTAACAACTGCACACACCCCTGTGTCATCATCTTTATCATCAAATCCTCACAGTGGGATACAGTCCAAATGGGCCATTAAACAGCTCCAGATCAAAGCATCCTCCTTCACTAGATGCCCTATTTTTACCCACCCCCTACAATGCCGAGACTTCCTCATATTAGGGTTACCACCCTGTGAAATAAAATTCACAAAGAGCTCTATCTATTAAATCTGCATTAGACTGGAGTCATTTCTAACACACAATCAAAATACACAATCATATTAATATTCTGATCCTTCTTCTTTCAATTAGGTAGTCCAGCTCTGATTGAAATTCTGTCCTCGTCCTCTATAGGATTTTTAAATCAGAAAGATTACGCTGAACAAAGGCCACATCAGCATAATGGAAATAGCACTGCACAACACAAACACTCTCCCACACTTTGCTCATGTCCCTTTTAGGGACAACTTAGATTACACTTCTGTCCCCCAAATAGAGAGAACACTGTAAATTTACTGCAGCTGGAAGCAAAGGGTTAAAAGGAGACCTCTATTTTTCTTATTCAACACACTTGATCACACATCTCCTATTAAGACTCATTAAGCTGCCATCCCATAAAATACACCTTGTCTTTTTTTGCATAAAACACAGATCTCCCCCTCCTTCATGCCCTTATACGGCCACATACTGTGAGCACAGACTCACACTGGTCTAACCTTACATACTGTGTGTGTGTGTGTGTGTGTGTGTGTGTGTGTGTGTGTGTGTGTTTGTGTCTCTTTATGGACACCTGAGGACCTCTTTCTGCCCATTAAGTCAGATTTACACCTCCTTCTGTCAATGTCAACTCCTCCCATCTGCCCTCATTATCTGTTCTCTCATTTCTCCTCTCTACTCTTCATGAGATATCTTTCTTCAACTTGTTCTTCTTATGTTGCTTTGATGGTTTGTTAAAAATATATTCTGAAAAGAGCCAGGAAAGAAGAAAAAAAAGAAAAACAAATGTCCAAATGGAGTCATGCTGGATCAAATATGCTAATGAAACACATGCTGATCCTCTGGCAAGGCTGAACAGCTTTCACCTTCTTTGCATTCCCTCTCTCTTTCGCTGCTGCTCTCTTGCTGACTCTTCATGCATTAAACACAGAATTTAACCTCCACCTACAGACAACAATTTATTTCTCTACCTGGCAGGCTTTCACCCACATGCAGGTCCACCCATGCACTCTTTGACATGATTCCATCTACAACAACCACTTTAAAGAGTCCGTGAGATAGAAGGTGGAGAGCTTACTTCACTTTTTTATTTAAAAAATATATCTATGACATAAACCACAGGCACAGGAGTAGCTGTTGTCCACCCTCTTAAGATTAGCTTTGGTGGCATTGGGTTCATTTGCAAATTAAATCATTACTTGAGAGCTGTAGGTGTGTAGTCATAGCAATGTAACACTCTGCTGAGAAAGGATACTTTTGTTTATCTGGCACCAACATTTCTCTCCCTGTTTTGTTCTGAAAGTGTTCTTGCATATGACTCAATTTTTGTATTGGTATATTTAGATTTAATATGTATCTTTTGTTTTTAATCTCAACTGTTGGACAAATGTATGGACAAATGTGTGAAGTTATGCAAAATGATATGACAGATTTAGTGTAGTTAACAGGTTTCATTGCTTAATTATTGTTCTTTAGCCTTATGAGAATGTCTTCAAGTGCAACAGCTTGTGTGAGAGTGAGGTGAGTGTATATGTGCTCAAGAGTAATAAAAAAGAGTGGCTGCAATTGATAGCTCCTTTAATACCACCTGGAATGGAAAGCAATGTTGACACAGAAATTGATGAAGGCTTTAATTGAACCAATCTCTCCATCTGCCTGCAACACTGAACACTTTATTTGCCTTTTAATTGCAATCAATAAAAAGTCATACAAGCCTATCCTCAAGCCAAAGTGTCTATCACTATTCTGCAGCGACACAGTTGATGGAAGTCATCGCCCATAAAAGGATATAGTCATAAAGTCGACATTGATAGTGCAGTTCATAGCATTCTGATTGTATATCCCTTACTGGATGCATAAAAGTAAAGGAATCTAGGTGGTTTAGGCACTTATATAATTCATCCAAAATGTATTCAAAGCCACATATTGTTCAAAGAGAGGAGAAGGATGTATTATAAAAAGCATAGAGCCTCTAAATCATTTACATAAAATCATGAGACTGTGCTTATCAGTAGCGAGAGGAGGCGAATCCCATAATCACCCTGCTAACTGTAACGTTAGCACAGTCAATCTGTAGCTGTGACGGTCACGGAACAAATTAAGTGCTAATTGATGACACGGTCTTACAATATTGATTTTTTTTTTGCCTATTTGGGAGCAGCGACGGGAGGTGTAAACACAACACTGACATACAGTACAAAACTGATATGGCGAGCTTGTAACGAAACAGTTGTGTATTTACACATTTAGCAGAAAGCATTATCATTAATTTGGTGTCCTGGCCCCCAGAGAAATGTAAGTCCAATAATCACTCTCATTTTAGCTCTGTTTTTGGTATCCACCATCTCCTGAGGGACATTTCAGACTCTTATACTAAATGCTCCATATGTTCACCAGCTAGTTGCTAACAGCTTGTCAGTCAGGTGCTATGCAGCTAACATACAGTTGATGAGGCTGGTGTCATCCAGCATTCACAGCTATACCTAAATAAAAGAATGCGTCGTAATTCGTAGACATCCCACCAAATTGTTTCTTTATCCACGTAATCAGGAACGAGGTAGTAAAAATACAGCAAAATTTCACACAGGGTAGGTGGGAGGGGAGGTGAATGGGTCCAACAGCCAAGATCTTTCAGCCAGGACACTACTGTTCATTCCTCAAAGTGAAACAAGTTGTCAACTTTGATATCTTTGTCAAGTAACTTGTGTACTTCAGTAATGGCACTTCTGTGGTTATTTTACCCCAAACAACAATATTTCCCCAAATATAACTTAGCAGGTTTGTTGCCTAAACCTTAATAAGTATTTCACTATCTTTTCCTGAATCTAATCAGGTAGTTTTGTTTGTGAGTAGTTTCCTATGAAGAAGGGAGTTTATTTTGAAAAGACCACATGTAATGAGTGGAAATTGAAATGTGTTGCTGGCTTTCGTAGGAGAACACAAGAAATGAGAAGTAACTTTTCGTAAGATATCACACAAACCGTTGTGTAAGGATACGTTGAGTTCATCAACGAGGTAGTGAGAGCGGAGAGGGTGAAACTAAACACTAAAGTCACAGCCGTTCAACCAAAACCTGCAGAATGCTAAAATGGTCCGTGGCGAACTGCAGAAATGTATGATAATTAAACATGAGCAACAGCTATTACATTAAATGTAGTAGTTTGATCCATTGTTGATATAAAAATAATGATCAGTGCAGCTTTTAAAGTGGTTGGAATTAGCACATACTGTATATGTCTCAAAAACAAGTTGAAAATAACTACAGAATAAATTAATATAACCTTTGAAGAAAATCTACTATATGGACATCGTTGTGCAATTTTTCACGCATGAGATTGTTTTATAAATTGAATCAATTGAGTGGCTGACTTAAAGGCCACTCAAAGGTTTGATGAGCATAAAGGACTTCATGTCAGACTATGAGATGAACAGATGTTACCTCTTTTATTTTTCTTCTTCTAGACGCTTTCTTTGGCACAGAAGAAGAAGAAGTCAGTCATTTGTGAATCACATTGTGTGACTCAGTGGTTTTGCAAACAGAGGAATGAGGCAGTTTGTTCTGTTGGCCATCTGCACCTCCATCAAGCTGGATAAACCCCACTGATACCCCCTGGCAGAGAGCAGAAAGGCAGCAGGTGCAGCGTGACGCTCAGCTCTGGTGATCATTCCATGTAGGCCGGCAGGAGATCCCAGGGTGAGAGACACCCAGGATCAAGCTCCATGTCAGCGCATTTCCGACCTGCTGAGCACCCTTGCGCAAGGCATTGAACCACCTCCTTCCCCACTGTGTGAGGAAAATACAACTTTCACTCCAGACAATGAAGAATTCCACAATACGTGTCCTTCTTTCTTTCTCTTTCTCCTTCTTTCTCAGACATAGTTGTCCAGACATTTAAATAGTTGTCCATGCAAAAATAATGAAATTAGCAAAAAACAGTTCACAGTTTGGATAAAGATAAAAATATGAAAGTGTTATATAACTTCAAAGAGAGAGAGAGAAAAAAAGCATTGGACCATGCTAAGTGGACACATATGCTCCACTGGAGAAAGAGAGCGCTGTGGCTGACAACCATATGGGACCGATGTCACTGTACCTCACATGTTCAGATCAAAGTGTGACTATGTGTGTGTGTGTGTGTGTGTGTGTGTGTGTGTGTGTGTGTGTGTGTGTGTGTGTGTGTGTGTGTGTGTGTGTGTGTGTGTGTCTGACTATCCCTGTGTAAATGAGCTCATCTCCTTGGCTTTATTGAAAGGGGAATCCCAACACCACCTGTGTAGATGTGTTGGACAGGTAATTAGCCATGAAACTCTCTCACACACACGCGCACACACGCACACACACACACCAAATGCCTTTTTAAATGGAGCAGGCCAGTCAGACACAATGTGTTTAGATGACAGCAGATAGTAGTTTCATTTCAGAACTACTGATCACATTTTAAAAAGTGGAAGCTCCCAATAACAAAACCAAGATTGATTACAAAAGTTTGTACGCAAAAAGAGAAGGCACTATCGTGTTGCGTTATGGGAAATTTATGATCTAGTATTACAGAATATCCCTGCCTCTGCTGAATAGATTTTAGATTTTGAATAATTCTTATTTCAACCTGCTGCAGTGGAGTGCCCTTGTTAACACAATCCACCATAAAAAAATAGCCAAGGGCCGTTGTTTCCTCAAGCCATCCTAGCCAGTCATGTCTTGCTCTTACACATGTTTTTCTTTTTTACATTTTTCTGTGTTGCATATTGTATTGTCTGTAGTGGTCTGTATTGTATACTTAAGCCACAATGAACTATGTCATTATGAGCTTATTTGCTTTGCAATTTAATTGCATTACACAATAACTGTGACCAAATCTGCCCTCAGCTGAGCTGTGTGAACATCATGGTGAATTAAGTGGCTCAATGTTTGGTCTTATGTTTGACTCCTACGCTCCTGTTCTCATCCTTATCTCACACGCAGCACTCTTACACCCCAACACAGTGAAAATGTAACATTATAGCTTGACTGGAACATCTGTTTCTTTCTATTCGTACCCCACATGTCTTCATTCATGCTGTGATCCAAGTCCTTGTTTCTTATACTGGACTGTCTTGTCACCCCTGAACCCCCCTGACTTACATTGCTTGCTTCCTGTGTCTTTTTACTTAGCAGTGTCCTCTCATCATATCTCCCTCTACACAAAGTAATTTTACGAGTCTCTTAACCTCAGTCACATGTATTGTCATTATTCATTTCTTTGTGGCAAAGAAACTGCATGTCCCTTCTTCTTCTCAGATTGCATAATGAAATCTCCAGGACTTAAGTGACTCATCTAACAAGAGAAGTATTTCTTGTTCCTCCTTTCAACATCACCTTCCTCCTCCTCCTCCTCCTACCTGCACACAGGTTTGGTGTGACTATAAACCAGCCATTGAGAGGAAAAACACTCCCATGTTAATCATCATCATTATATTATCTCCCAAATGACCAAGGACATTTAACTGGGCTATTAACTGTTAATTGGTTGTTAATTGCCATTAAAATTGCTGCCAAAATAAATGTCTGCACTGATGGGCCATGACTTAAACTCAATAGATCTTCCTCTACATCCTTTCACTCTGCTGTTGGGGAGTCAATCTTTGTGCCGGATACAACTCTTTTATTTTTATTATTATATGAAAAGTAACTACATTCCTAAAATTAAATGACTATAAAAGTCTATGTGTGAGTAGCATTTATAGGACCGGAGGGACTCAGTCAGCAGCAAACACACCAAAGGCTTTCAGTGGTCATTTGTGGGAGATTTGTGGCTTCTCCACCTGACCAAGCAACCCCTCTCACCCTCTGTCACCCTGCCTTCACCTTCCACAAGAATTGAGATTGAAGGAGATTAAGTGTCTCAGGGGAGCACCACACCAAATTAAACATCTTCTCTCTATCTGTATCACTTCCCTCTGCCTTTCTCTCAGACTCCTTGAGGTCTTTTTTCCCTCCTCTCTGCGTCTGACCACTGATTGCTTTTTCTCTCCTCCACAAATCCCTTCCTTCAGCACAAAACTGTGCTTGTTTTGGTGGGCTGCTACAGGTTAAGAATGCAGGACCACAACAGCCTGCATAATGGGACAAAGCCGTGGGAATTAACCCAATTAAAAAATTAACCCTGGGAATTCTGCAAGTGTAGAAAATTGTATTTATAGTAGCTTACTTTTTTATCTACTTTTAGTTAAGATTTGTTCTATTTTTCGCTCTGTGGTTAAACACACAGGTGACGAGATAAAAACATAAGTGATGAAATTCTGAAGGACTGTGGTGAACAAGTCCAATTAAAAAAACAAGGCAATAAAAAATCTACTGTCTCGGCTCTCTGTCAATGTGCACTGCTTGAAAGGAATAATTGACCACCTCCTACTGTAAAATATCATCACATTTATCCGCAGACAGATCAATGTGAACCCATCTATCAAACTGATCATGCATGTGTGTGTATGTAAGTCCATTTACATGTGAACTCGCCCAATAACATAAACTCTAAATCGACATCTGTCCACCCACAGCACTCCTGGGCTCTTGTGTAAGATGATTGCTCACTAGAGGGGCTACTGGTGAGATTTTAATTTCAAGGGAGATCTGAACGATCGATAAGCAACCGGCCGAAAAAGAAGTGGAAGATGAAGATGATCTTTGTAAAGCGTCATAAAACCATCTAACGCCTACCATGATTAGACAGGCAGTGCATACCGTTGAGTATAAGAGCTGCCATGATGATTTGTTTACATGTAATATTCACATAACAACCCCCTGTTCATACAAATCCTAATACTTTTCCACTGAGGTGTCTATTTAAAGTCAAAACTAGTACTTAACCTGAGTGAAACTGGACCGTACATTTATATAACCTCTAACATTGTCTGTTTTAAGATGACATAATTTAATTTAAAGTGGCTGAAGCTAAATTTGGACATAGCCAATTGTCTTCTGAATGTAACTTTTGCAGTTTAATGGTAAATTATTCAGTTAATGCAATGTTCTTCTCTCGCTCTTCACTCATGCAAAATGGAGAAAATTACTGAGTTGTGCTCAAATGTTAATTATGTAACCAAACCATCTGAGAAGTAATGTGACGCAGCACTTTAGATTCAACACCACATAGAGCAAAAGTGTAGATAAAGGTAAAGCTGTTTTCCGACTTTGTAAATTGCCTCACAGTAGCGAGAGCTTGTCACTGACTGAACGACGCAATTACCAGAGTGAAACCGAGAATGATAAAATATTGAGACTTTCATATTATTCTACTGCCATTCCCTGTCACAACTACCGCAGCTTACTATCTACATGATGTTGCCATCATCAAATCTTGAATGGGTTTCAGAACTATAGAAAAAAATCTTGCATTGGTGTCAGGGTAGTTTTGCTGTAATATTTGATATTTGCTAATAGTTTATCCGGGTCTGGGGGCCATTGAAAGTCTCTTAACCCATAATGAAGCATTTAAACCTTTGATTCAAGTGGAATTATGAAATCACCAAATATATGTTACCAGAAATTCATTCAAAAACAGCAGCACTAAGGAAGATAGTGTGTTGACTTCTGCTGTTGTTGTTGTTGCTCTGCTGTAACAATGTGAACTTGTGCTCGGACAGACAACACCGAGAAATGAATGCGGCCAGTCTCTCTGTAGCCTTGGGTCTGCTAGAAGACGGAATGCAACACATTACAAGCAAATAAACTGCCCTGGCAGGACCCCTAATGTATGTGAATGCCATACTACGCTTTGTTACCCCCAGGAAACAAGGGTATCAACATAGATGTCACGATTTAACTCAAACGCAAACAAGTGCACACACACACACACACACACACACACACATGCAGGCAAAAGCAGACATTCCTACAGAGTGATGAGTCAATGTAAGCCTACAGGCTCTCCTCCCACAACTCTTACATGTGTTAATCGACAGACAGACAGCTGGCTGGATGGATGCTATGAGTATGAGTGTCCAGACATTACTAAAACCACATGGGTACTACTGCTAAGCTTCAGTGCCAGCTGGACCGAAGAGGCCCGTCGAGGGGCCATGTGACAATAGACTTCAGCTTCATGGCTGTAACAACAGACTACACTGGCTGAGTGAGAGCAAATTATGCCATACAGTTATTGATCTAATATACAAATCAGTTATACTTGGAAAAATGCATTGATATTTGCTTGTGTCCCAATTGTTCTATGAATTCCTAACTGATATTAATTTGAGTTTTGTTGTATTGTTATTGTATGTGAGTAGATTTTTTGTGGTTATTTTTTTTATCTACAGTAAATCCATTTTATATATAGAACGTTTAAAGTGAACCACACTCCGTTACATCAGTGGTACAACTGATTAAAAGTTCTGCGAGCAACTAAACCCATTGCAGATATTAAATATGCATTTGTTAAGTGAGATAGGTGTGTGTGTGTGTGTGTGTGTGTGTGTGTGTGTGTGTGTGTGTGTGTGTGTGTGTGTGTGTAATGCCTTCTCCCCTCATGCGTGTGCACCACAGAATACAGTGTGGGTTCGTGACTGCACTCTCTGGAACTTTGCCTAATCTCTGAAACACAAAAGAGGAAAGAGGGGCGAGCTGGTACATTATTTAACACACACACGTCTATTGCTTCCACTAACACGTGCATGGCCTTTTGTGCACTTGTTTGTTTTTGTGACTTAGCAACTTACCCACAAGGCTCAGAGCTCTGCGGTTTAAATCCTCCTTCCTGTCTTATTTCTATAAGAATATTCCTTTCACTGAGAATGGTTTTAAATCTGTTCCTTCACTTATCTCTCTCACTCCTTTCAGTGAGTTGGGACACTCATCACACAAACTCACAAGAACCCACACATCCACAAAGGGTCTCTCACGGTGCCAAACTCACATACTTATGACATCTTTTGCATAATTCATGAATCCAAATAAGAGCACATGAAATAATCATGAACGGGGGCCATATTCACAAAGCCATCTGAAGCTTAAAGGTGGTCCTAATTGGCCAATTTAGGGACAAACTCTAAAAGTAATGTGCTTTTCACTTATGATTTTAAAAGCCTTTCTAAAAGCAATTCTTCGGGCAATGAAGTATAGGAAAAAAAGATTTCCCAGAAGAGGTGGAAGGAGGTTGGGTGAGGATAAAACAATTCTTTACTATGACATATGAAATGTTATTTACACTTATTAGCGATAAATGCTTACAATACTTATTGTAAGTCGCTTTGGATAAAAGCGTCTGCTAAATGACTGTAATGTAATGTAATGTAAATGTCTTAATCCTTCACAATGTCTTTAACTCTCCAGCAATTATGAGATCACTTAAAATGATTACATCTAAATGCTGATGGTAAAAGTGACCATACTTCCCTAAGTGTTGTCTGCTTGTTGTATCTTCTTTAAAGATTGAGTGGCGATGGTAATTATTGCAATAATAGCCTTTTATCCCAGGCAGTTAAAAACACACATTACTAACAGACTCTAAAGAGGTTAGAGCTGCTTCTGCTTTTCCTAAAAAACGGTTAAAGCCTCCCTGTGAACAGTTTCTTAGACTCCTTCTGACTCATAGGAACTTTTCTTTCTGCTGGTGTTTTGAGAAAGCAGCGAAGAAGTATTTTTAGCGGTAAGATAAAACGCTCAGCAAATAGGGACCTCAAGCACATTAGAAGGTTGTTGTTTAGCTGTGGATCCTGCAAACAGGCTTAATGTCACAGGGAGGAGCTTTACAAGCTGGGTGGGGATCAAATTCCATGTTAAAGAAACATTAAGTCGGTAGGAAAACGTTCCGCTATGTGATGCTTGGAAAGGTTTCTTATGTGATTGTATGTGTCGAAAAATAATCCTTAAAAAGGCAATGAGTTTGTGTGTGTTTATATGCAGTATGTAAATATATATATATATGTAATTCTCCTTGTTGTCTTTGTTTTTTGCATTGTATGTAACTAACTACGTGTATTTAGGTATAATATGATATTTTTCTCTCTTTTCTTACTTTAATTTTGTTTCACATATATTTTGTATTTGGTTGGCAAAAGATGACAATCAGTACTGGAGATAGCAGAAATGTCTTTAATTTCCTCCCATGAAAACACTGGGACTCGTGGACTGAATTCTAAAAGTGTCTATTTGCATATCATTTTCTAGTAATTGATTTTTATTGCTTCATCAAACTCATTAACACAGTCCCACACGGTGCCTCTCTGTACTGAGGTTCTCCAACTGTTCTCCTGTTATTCTTTATATGTCTGTGAATGTATGTGTGTGTGTGTGTGTGTGTGTGTGTGTGTGTGTGTGTGTGTGTGTGTGTGTGTGTGTGTGTGTGTATGTATGTGTGTGTGTGTGTGTGTGTGTGTGTGTGTGTGTCATCTTCCAGTTCTCGAAATCTGTGGATTTATTCTCTGTGAATAAAACTACAATCTCGCAGTTTCCTCCCAATAGTGTTTATCACGGAACATGTAACATCCACAGGGATTTGATTACAGCAAATTACATTCATAATTACCACAAACATTTTAATACTGGATCTGATTAACGGATAATAGAGAGCACTGGGGGATGTTGCTGATCACACTGAGAGGAGGATGGTGTGAACCAGGATGCAGAGGATGGATATGAAAACCAGCTATGCAGATGTCTACCAACACATTCTTCACCTGCTGATGTGTTTAACTTTGTTTATAAAATCGTTCCTAAGACACAATTATATAAATCAAAGAAAATACATTAATCAAATAGAAATAGATAGAATTTAAACAAATTAAATAATGCACACAGAGAGACACAGACGTTCTTTCAATTTCACCCTGAATCTTTGAATCTATCTAAATGGAGAGCAGTGTTATCTACGAGGCTCACTGAAATTGAAAGAGAAATTGCAGAGCAAGTCCACGCTGGACCACCCACTCTACTTTAAAAATAAAAAGTCTTTGCCATTTCAAATCTACTCTCAGTGCATTTATTATGCCCACCCAAACCTACGCAGACATTCCCAAATGCTCTCACTGTGCCACATTCTCCAGCACTTTAACCTGCGGCTGAGAAGCCCCTTCATGCATTATTCTGTGTACATTTCCCATGCCTGCTCGCTGGAACATTGAACTCTCTAATAGCAGCCAGGAGCTCGCCCAGCTCTCCACGGTGGCAGCTTCACCCCACCCAGTCCACTGCAGCCAACTGAGGGGCATAGGCTGCAGCCTGAGAGACAAACACAACATGGTTTGTGAAGCAGTAAGAAAGCTTGGGGCAGCATGCTAAACAACCTGCAGGACCTGCCTGAAGCCAACTGAACAACCAGTTTCATTTTGCCACCTCACTGAAGCTGAATGGATGGATTTGTCTGAAAAAAAAACATTAAGCCTTTATGAAGATATAAATCCTTTCAGTCCTAAGGATAGTCTGAAAGCCCACTATTTCTCTCTTTGCTAATATTTCTACTGGAAGATGTGGTCCTCTTTCCTCTGTGTGCGTTTGAGTGTGTATTTGTGGGAATGTGTATCAGTGTCGGCGCGTGTTTGTGGTATTTTGATTTATCTGCGAAGTGAGTTAAAACGGCGGTAAATTGTGAGTTGAAGTAGATTATTACAATTCACTTCCTTTGGCACGCACTGAAAAATAACCCAATTATTTTCCAAGGTTACTAGTGGAGTCCCCTCTCTTTTTAATCACAGCCCTAGAGTGAAGGAAACCCAGCTCCAGTGTAGTAATATAAACCTAAAGCAGCAAAGAGATAATACATCACGAAGAGAGTTAAATAATTCAAAGTCCTCTAATAAAAGGCAAATCTTGATTTACAGTTGTCTAGAGTATTCATACTTTGCATAAACTTCCCTGACATTTGGTCATATTTAATATGCATGTTGTCTTTCTTTTGTTTGCTCGAGCATGCAGGCAATTTGATAGCCTGTGTAGTCCTGTAGAATAGAAAAGAAATTGTCAATTCTGCCTACCAGCTTTCCACTTGCTCAATATATTTGAAAATAATTGAAAATATTTGACAGTCATTCTGTACAATGGCTGTAGTCCCACCAAATGAATACACATATTGTGGGTTAGTGTGAGGGCTTTTTCCCCAAATGAAAGTAATAAAGCATTATAGGGCAGCCTGCTTTCAGCACCATGGACAGAGGCTAACCAAGGCCAGGTGGTAAAACTCACCTGTCAAATTATGAGGGAGAAACTCTTCAGTGTCCTGAAACAAAAGTTTGCCAGTGCAGCTTTTGTCTCCTTTCTCTTTTCCCACCAAAGAAAGATGGACGATGCTTGGTAGTCCATTTTTTTAGGGAGAGAAAGAAAGAGAAGAGAGGGAAATATTTGACATGAATATGTCAGATATAAATAAAATAAAATGTTGGACTTTGGGGAGGTATTCCAATGTGGTTGTTATTGCATTAAGTATGCCAGCAATATAAAACACTTATAGAATCTATTAAGCTTGCATGGTTCAGCATGGTGTACAGCACAGCCATTTTTGTGTTTGTGTGTGGTTATCCTTTTTTTTGGGAGACAAGCCAAGGACTGCCTGGGAACCTCCTACACTGACTCAGGATGACACTAATTAATGGCTGCTCTAATAGCTCCTTCTGCAAAAACACTTGGACAGTAAACAAGCTTTCAAAGTGAAACGATGACACTAATGTAACTTCTACCAAGCTGGGTGTCCCATGATGTAGGAACATTATGAAACACTGTACCTGTCATTCCAAATAATGTCCCCATCTGGTTAAGTGTGTTCTTCATTTGCATCATCTGCGAGACCCTTTGGCCCTTGAGCATAATACAATGAGCCTGAACCACAGTGTGGCTAATGTCATGTGGGAACAGATGTGATGATAAGCCGGGCCCTGGGTCCTCATTATTGTAAGGCAGGTTCCCTGCTGCATTGGATCTGATTCAAGTCGCTGGTGTCAAGCAAAAAAGAAAAATTTCCCTTAATAAGTTTTAACTGAACTTTGGAGAGTCTTAACTGAAACTTGCATGAGTGTGGGATAATGAGAAAAAGAAAGAGGGCATTTGTGTTGTTTGTGTGTTTGCAGTTACATGCTTATTACCCTTGTGCATCATTGCACAGTGCAATGCATGGGGACATTATCTGTGTACAGCAGGACATAAGGCTGCACTATCACTGAAGTAATAACGATCATGCCTTTATCTCCCACACTTCAAACAGTTCCTCCGAGGCTGGTGAGAATGGCCTTAATACAAGGCAAACAGGGCGTCATGGAGGTGCAGAGAGACCTCTACAGCAGAGACAACCAGTTTCACTTTGACCTCTTAGCTGTGGAGATGCGCGATGTTCCCAGAACAAGACATACGGGATTTACAAAATCTGTCAGTCCACTTATTTTCAGCTTTAAGAGAGTCATTTGCCTCCTACACATTCACATTAATGCATGTTTTACATAAGCCCACATTGAAACATTAAAACAAAAGCACATTTGCACACTTGTGCTCACAGGCACACACAAACACACACACCTGTTTGTTAGCAGCTAATGATTTAAATTAGAGAGATGCTTTAAGACTCAGTCAGTTTTAAGACATTCAACTGCAGAATAATTTATGAAATCTGCTTTTGAAAAGTGCAATGAAACTAAGGATTACTTGTACTACAACCCTGTGCACACAACAACAGCAAAAAAGGTCAAAGTGGAAGTCAGTCTGTAAACTGTAATGGATGTTATGGACAGTTTAGGTAATAGTTAGTTTTGCAGCCTGTATGATCATCTGACTTCAAGTTCCTTGTCCTTTTTGACCATTTAAGTGGTTTTGAAGGTTCCCAGCGAAGCAGTTTATATTTGATGTTGTTATTACAGATAAGATCGATGGCCAAAACCACAAAAATCCTATCATAATGAGCACAGGTGTAATCAATAACATTGATCATGGTTGATTTTTATTCATGCCAGTTCCAGAGACAGGGAGAGAGCAGTGGTTGAGCAAGCAAAGGCTATTGTCACAACATGTATCGAGGAACCGTCATTGTTATTAGTAACACCTGTGTTGTGCTGCCTTTATGTGATACATTATAAAGCAGCATTTTCACGAACCAATCAAGTGCAGTTTGTGCATGTCTTGCACTGGAATTATTCTTTGAGTAAATATGATTTGCCTTTTTGTGTCCATGTTATACGTTTGGCCCAGTGCATAAAGAATGTGGATGCAGATGTATCATTTGTATGTAACATTTATTTTTTTATACAGTAGATATCTATAAATCATTTTCTTTTAATAGCACCTGCCTCCAGCTCACATTAGAAACACAACAGAGAACCCTCCATCTCATGCATTGCCAATCAGAAGCACTATTAATGTAGCATCTCCCCAGGCTTTTCCTAGCATCAGCCTCTTATCAAAGCACTGTGACAGGCAGATAGACACATGTACTGCTCCACTCAGTCGCAGGATTACTCTTCAGCTGTGTGGGAAAAGGCTGCAGATTTAGATACCATAGAATGCCTGAGGTTTTCTTATAAAGCTGGACAAACTGTCTGTATAGGGTGATAGACGAGTGCTGTTGTTGATAGCATGTTGGTTCCCCTCAACTGGTTTACTAATGAATCCAGCTAAGTCAGTAAAGAATAGTTGTCTATATACATTTTTTTACAGAACAAAAGCTCATTCTCTTTTTTACCTCTCACTTTCCTGCCTCTGCCTCTCTCCACAGGGATCTGTTACAACTGAGTGGTTCTCTAATGATCTCCGAGTGAGAGGCAGAAAGTCATCCATAAGCATGCACATGGTCACAGTCACACTCACACACATGTAGACACACACACACACACATATCTTGGTATCCTCAGGGATAATTAGGGGAGAGTTCCCTTAGCTCACTGAATCCCAGCATCCTGCCACCATTAAAGTGGGAAGCTGGGTCTGTGCAGCTACGTTGCTGTGTGTGTGTGTGTGTGTGTGTGTGTGTGTGTGTGTGTGTGTGTGTGTGTGTGTGTGTGTGTGTGTGTGTGTGTGTGTGTGCTGGAGAGAGCGGCAGGAAGAGAGATAGAGAGGGAGTTTGGGTAAACTTGACAGGTGTTTTTAGGGATGAAGTGCAGCAGACAGCTTGTCAGTTGGATGGAAAGTCAGTATTTTGAGTGTGTGCATGCATGTGTGTGTTTGTTGGGTGGGTGGGTGTATAAGTGTTGGGTGGGTGGGTGTATAAGTGACATGTACAGTGAAGTGTTAATGCTTGGTTGAGCATGTCGAAAGCCTGTACATGAAACTTCTCACAGCCTGGAGAGAGCGAGACAGACAGACAGACAGGAAGATACAGGCAGCAAGTCATTCCTATTCCATGAAATCAGTTTCCAGCTCCCTGAAAAGGGAACTGCACAACAAAAAAATGTGAGGACAGAAAAATCTAAATGAATTAATTAATTGGCCAAAACACTCTAAACCAGGGGTGTCAAACATATGGCCCGCCACGTCATTTTATGTGACGAATCCGCCAGCAATTAAAAAAAATAAATTAAAGTTAGACTTGAAAATAAAAATGTCCCCATGGTCGAAATTATGAGATTGTCAGGTATCACAAAACGACAGACAAGAACCCAATAGCACGACACAGAAAACAGTTCAGATGTAGAAACCGGGTTTAATAACCAGCAGATGTCAAACCAGGTAGTAACCCGCGTGGCAAACAAATCCAGTGGGAGCAGGCAAAAGGGAAGGTCCAAAGTCCAAAAAGGCAGGTCAATACACGAATAATCAGGATCAGAATCAGAATGACAGGTTGCTGGATAGCAAGGGAAACACACTAGACAATCTGGCAGAGAACTGAGGGAAATGGACCGGTACATATACACTGAGGGGCTGATTGCTGATGAGGAGCAGGTGAGTATGGAGGTGGGGCAGGCCAGGTGAAATGAAATCAGCAATTAGTGCAGAGCGGGGGGGGGGGGGGGGGGGGGAGTGGCAGATTCTGAAATGACATGAGAGTTAGTGTGGCAAAACAGGAGACAGACAAATGAAAAACTAAAGCCTGGCTGAAGTTGTGACAGAGATATAGAGTCAAAATTATGAGATAGCATGTTGTCTGTGTGCGGACATTAAAACTATCACAACAGGTGGACAAGAGAGGCAACAGCCCATAAAGCGGTTTTCCAACAAGTGATTGAGTTGAAAATGATCGACAAATAATCCCAAAATGTCCACGAAGAGAACAATTGATGCAGAGGGAAGAACATTTTATGAAAGATGGGAAAGCGAATACATGTTTGTGCTTCAAGGAGGAAAACGGTCTGTCTTCTGTGCTATGGGGCAATGTCTGTGATGAAGGAATACAATTTACGTCGGCATTTTGACACCAAACACGGAGCTAAATTTAGTCTCCAAGAAAAACATAAAATTGTCCAAGAATTAAAAGGCAGACTGCAATCACAGCAGAATATATTTACAAAAGCAACAGCCCAGTGCATGCTTAAAGGTATGTGAGCAGGTGAGCTCCGAACAGATGCAGACTTTTCCAAATGTTTGTGAAGAAACAGCAGACCGAGTTCAGGAACTAGCAGGCAATCTGACAACACAGCTAGCTGAAGAGACGAGCAGGTACTTGTCTTCTTCATTAGCTGTTGATGAACGCACAGACAACACAGATACATCATACATCTATCAATGTTTATAAGAGGCTGAAGGCAGACCTGACCGTCAGTGAGGAGCTCTTGAATGTTGTTGCATAAATGAGACGACGACGGGGACATTAGTGATGCAGACAGGTGACAAAAATAGCTTTGAACAAAGTGAATGTGATAACTTATGTTTGATGATATTTGTCTTTGTTATTTTTCTTTAAAAGTATGATATTTTATAGAGTAATGTGGGTTTCTTAACCCTAAATTAAAATGATTTCTGTTATAATAACAGAAATGTGCTTAAATATATTTTTACATTTATATAACTACATGTACAATATTTTTACACTTGAATAAACAATAATCAAATGCAGACAGTTATTTAACCATATGTTAGGGAGTAGTTACATTTATACAGTCTTACAGTTACAACCGGCCCAGGGTGAAAATGAGTTTGACACCCCTGCTCTAAACGTTACCTAAAACTCTCCTAATTGGCGCAAACCCTCAGTCCTTAGAAATAATTACCGTGATTGACTGTGAAATTTCCAGTAAAGTGTAAGAGGTCATACTGTACATGAGGATTAAGGTGAAATAAAGTACACCAATTTAGAAGACGGCCACATGTGCCAGCTAATGCTGCTGTATAATTCAGAATAGTTTATCCATATTGTGTGTGGCAAGTGGCTATTCTATGAATCCTGTTTTAAAATGCAATGACTGAAATCTATCTTAATCACTCAGTTCCTTACAGAGCTTCACTCACAGCTGGCTCATTAGCCAACACATGGCTCTCATTATCCTTTAAAAAGTGCAGCTTTGAATAAAACATTTCATGACATGTTTCATTTAGCCAGTAAGACTTGGTCAAAGGATTCAGCCTCATCGGCGTTAATGTGATGAACTTAAGGATTATTTATTATTTCAAACCCCATTTTTAATTGTTGTTCATGGCCTGTATTTTTTCAGTAATAACTATTTCATGTGTATTTATTCTGTAACTGTGCTTTTTAGTAATCGTGAGCCCAAGGTTTGTTTGGGTGTGCTCTAAACAGCATGAGTTGCTCCTCTATTGCCATATTTTAACCAGTGGTCAACACACTTATTTTGAACTGAAGACTGGCTAGGACCTTTATTAGCCAACCACCAATAGCAGCAGGTGTCTCCAATTTAACCAGCACTGAAATCTTAATGATTATACCTTTAAGGGCTAAACTGTGAAGTCATGTTTAAAGTCTAAAACTACCTCTGTGTATCTTGTTTAGATTTGATGTTCTCTCTGTCAGTAATACTGTCCAGAAACACAACATTCACTTTCACCTCAACACAGATATAAAAAGCTTTACAGTGCACCTAAACCTACAGAAAAACTTCACGCACAAAAAAGTCATTGAATGAATTTTAACCACTGATTCTCTATGCAGAATTCATTTGGATTCTTTGTTCAGAGGACACAAAACTTAATTCTCTATCTTCATCAGGAAATTTAGTTTTTTTTACCACACTAAATTCCTGGTACTGCCACAACATACACACACACACACACACACACACACACACACACACACACACATTATACAAACTCAAACACACACTTTGATCATCTTGTCTCACATCTAAAATTATAATGTGTTTGATCTCTGTAAAGCACTTTGTGTGAACCTACGAAGTTAAAAGTGCTTCATAAATTAACAAGACTTTAATTTAACTTGTTCTCTCATCTCTAAATTTTCTACCACTTCAAAACACCCCCACACATGCCAACCTATCCTAATGACATCCCACTAGATTGTTTTTGCATTATAAAGCTCTCAGCTGATTCAGACTCTCGCCACTAAATATAATCGCTTGTCAACGTATGTTTTGATCATGTACTAATACTTGCATAATACTGTGATGGATTGTCACTCATTTAACTGATCTCTAAGGGATTAAAACCAATATCCAACATGAATTCTTGCTTTCACAGTGGTTGTTTCTACTTTTTTAAAATACATAATTAATGTGTGGATGTTATCAAGTGTCATCAGCTCGATGGAAAAGCATCCATAAAACTTCAAAAGCAACGACATGCTTCCACAAATATTCAGTGCTTTAATTTGCAATTGCATCAGGACTCATATTGATGCTAAATGTGGCTTCAGCCACATTCCCACTGTAAAATATAATTAACATGGAAAGAACCGCTGGTGTTGCTACGACGCTATAATTAGAAGCATGGAGATGATAGCAAATGTAAGTCTCATGTTGCCAATGTTATGTTGATGTCAAACAGGGAAACTTGCGAAAAGATAACATGTCCATTAAAATTACTTCTCAGCCTGGTCGGTCTCCACTGGCCCTTGTAGGTGATGTCTGATGACTTGCATACAATAGGTGTGTTCAGCAATCGCTGCCTTTACATTCTGATCAGCACTGACCTTTCCATAATCAAATCAAAAGCCACCTTTTCAAAACTGTTTTTAATGTGTGACCATTATTGTGTGTTCTTGTGTTTTAGTGTATAGCTATAGTGTATGATGATTTGAATGTAAAGTGTCTTTGAGTACTCTGAGAAGCGCTTCATAAATAACATGTATTATTATTATTATTATTATTATCTACAACAGGGCCGAATATGAGTTTGCCAACATTGACAAAAGCAATTTCACCAAAATCAAACATTTTCTCTTCATTGTAAACTGAAGAAATAAAATTCAGTTGGCTGGTGATCACAGAGGACCAAACATGGACTGAGTGAGTTTTGGAAAACCCCTCTTCAATTAGTCACACAGCATTTGAAATCAGTCTGGCCAATAACTTATCTCCCCAGATATTCGCTTAGTGGGCCGTCAAATCCTCTAGTCCTAGTCTCTACAGCTAATGCCAAGGTATTAGACAACAGCCCATGTTTATCACACTCTGCCAATGGCATCATTGGCAGCTCGCAGTCACACATTTCCTAGCACACAACAGTGAAAACTACAGCGTTGGGGGAAACAGCCACACCTACTTGTGTAAATCCCCTCAAAGCCACCACATTATCTCAGCAGCACAGCTATAGATTGCTGAATCATGAAATGCTCTAAAAGAATTACAGGCAGGACACCGTGATAGTGTGTCTGCTTCTTAGTCATATCAGTGTGCCACGCTGTAACATGAGCCATGCTTTGAACTAAGGAGGACTGTCAATCACAGTGAAACCTCTCACCTTAATGAGCTCAAGTCTTTGAATATGCAATGGAAACGCATGTATAAAATATAATCACATTATTGGCTGCACCGTGACCATGAGAATGATTGAATTAGTTTCTTTGTCATTTAGTGGAAATAAGAAAGTTCTACTTTGTCTGAAAGTTTGATTAGTGTTCCACTTTTGCACACAATCTTGCACACTTCAGTTGTTCAACGGGTTGCTACTTATTTCATTAATCATTTAGAGCAAGAATTTTTTCTCTTTTTTTTTGTCACTCCAGAGCAATTTCCCAACACAATAGTTCTAACACAGATGCATGATTGGTATAAATAATAATGTTTAAACTGTGGGCATTAACAATTCCAAGCTTTGAGTAATTATTGCAATTAAGAGGTTGCATTAGTTGTACAAATTTAAACAAGCCAATTCTCTGACTTATCTCTGTCTGTGAAGGAGGTTAACCCCTCCCATGTGTATTGTTTCCAATTACTGTGAATAGGAATAAGCAAGTAAAACTAAAAAAAGAAATAATCAATTATTTAGACTGCTGTGTGAAGATCCTAATATCGCTGTGCATGTAAACATGGTAAATTACTTTTGTTCGGTTTTTTTATCATGACATCGTACACACAGTATAATGTTAGATATTAGCATCTGCTGCATATGTGAAAAAAACATCACGTCAGTTTTTAATCTTTGTGTGCAAGCATATCTGTGTGTGTATGCACTGTGTTTGTAACTGCATGTGTGTGTGAGTGACTACCTCTGCTTAATCACAGCATCTGTTGCTGTCATCCCTTCTTTGATATAAACATCATCAATCACCAGAGGAAGTGACATTATTTATTACGGCCCTATTTGTTGCATTATTGGAAAGACTTTATCATCGTACAACCAAATCGAGTGCAACATGAACACTACTTAATACTTGCATCATAAAAAAACGATAATACAACCAA
Organism: Cebidichthys violaceus; assembly: GCF_023349555.1. Taxonomy (NCBI): domain Eukaryota; kingdom Metazoa; phylum Chordata; class Actinopteri; order Perciformes; family Stichaeidae; genus Cebidichthys; species Cebidichthys violaceus. The sequence continues at coordinate 6,542,199 of NW_027176263.1, forward strand.
TTTCAATTAAGTGAAGACCGTTATAAGGAGAAGTGTATGATTTATGCCAATATGATGAATGCGTCTGTTAGATTAAAGATTAAAGTCTCAGATTGATGAAATAACCGGGCTGTTTTTAGAAGCCACGCACTGCTGTGTGTTGTCTCTCTAGCCATCTTTCAGTTATCTAACACACTAGCTGAGTCATAGTTGCAGCTCGATGGAGATTTAGAAAGTGATGGAGTGTAGAGGAGGTCAAAACAGGAGGGGACTATTTCCTCCATCCTCAACAGAGAGGAGACAGTAAAGTGGTGTTGAGACTTTTACATTTCCTACACAAGGAAAATATTGGCAAGTATATTAACAGTAATCAATGTCTCATTCCAAACACTGTATCATTTAAATGATTTGTCAATAATAGTGTTGACTGTGTTAAATTACCCCTTCAAATGTTCAGTGCTTCTTTCTAATAGTTAACCCTTCCCAACAACCAACATTTGAGTTATAGATATAGATACAACTATTTAAGTTTTCCTGATAATATGCCTTATTTAGCTGACAGCACACAGCTGATTTAATTGTGGGTAACCCACCTGCACACTGCAAATACATCGGCAGACAGCTCACGGCACATAGCTTTTGCTTTATACATCATACTCATATCATTCTCACAGTATTGTTGACAGTTTGTCTATTTGTAGCACACACATTAGGTTAACTTCTGTAAAGTCACACGTTACTTTGTCTTTAGATACGTTTGCTTTAAGGTGCCAGTGTTGCTGCTGTTTGCTGCTGCTGGAGGAACTTCATGTCAGGCCGCAGAAAATGATGCACTCCCTAAAGAAGAGCTCTTAAATACAGGAAGTGTCCACAGCATTGGGGGGGTTGGGATTTATACTTTAGAGATTGTGTTTATTTCTTTGGACCATATTAGTTTGTTGATTATTTTGTTTTGGTTAATTGCAAAATATTTGTTCTGATAGAATTCTCCCGTTTTGTTTTATTTGTAGTGTAGGTGATAGTGTTTGTCTTTGTGTTATCCCTTCTGTTTTAATATGGACTGATCAGCCATTATATACATTATGTTCCCCTTTGTGTTCAGTGTGTTCAGCCGCCAAACAAATTAAAAGAAGATGTTTGTTGGGTCAGATTTTGTTTTCGTTAGGTCAGTTAGTTTATGTTAAGTGAATGTAGCTTGAGATAAGTTCTGTTTGACCTCTTTTTAATGGGCGCAGAACTGTTTTACATATTTAGTCAATTATTGTTATTCTGACTAGGGAGAGTTCACACACTGGTGCCCATTGGTAGCCTTGTCACACCAGATAGACTAACCCAGTTGGCTACTTTTGTTGTGTTGTGTTTTTGTAGCAGTTAACAAGTGAAACCAGTCTGTAGCTTCTGATTCTGTTCGCTTCAAAATTTAATTTAATTTGGATGTAACTGCCAGCAATGGCGACATTGCAGCTACAGTATGTTGCTGTTTTTTTTACACTTCCTATTCTTTTTGCCAAGAGGGAAATATCATAGCAGAAATCCCTGATATCTCCAACTGGAAATTACAACTGACGTTAACATTTTTCCCACACAATTGCTCATTACACTCCGAACACTATGACATGAAAGTGGCATTAAACCAGGAAGTGTAGCATGTGAGGAAAAACATGGCTATCATGGGCAATTTGGAACATGTTCTTCTAATTACCGACAGCGATGTCAAGAAATTGGACAATGAACAGACAATCAGTCAATCAAACTATATTTGTGTAGCACCGTTTATACAACTTAAATACAATAAAATAAGTGAATCAAATAATCAAAATGTCTATAAACCGTTCTAAATAAAAGCTCTGGTTGAGTGGGTAGATTTTAAGTTTACGTTTTAAAGATTTTAACACTAGCAGCCCTCAGATCCTCAGGTAGACTGTTCCAGCAGTTCAGATCGTAATAGCCAACAGCTGATTCACATGTTCATTTTGTTTACATGTATAAGAACTAGCTCGCTCATCTTGGTTTAAAAATAAAATCTTTTAGCTATGTAGCTAACGTAATTTATTTAACTATGATAGAAATGTTGTAGAGTACTGATATATTTAAAAGATAATGTCTTAGTGAAGAGAAGGTGAATTGTTGAATATTAACTTGCTTTTGGAATGGCATAGTATATAGTATTTATTTTACACTATTGTAGTGCACATGATTAAAGGTTTTATTATTCCTCTGCAAAGAAACCCTTTAATGAAAGTTGTATGTTAAGGCTTTAAATGGTTTAATTTGAGGGCAACTGTAATTTCCCAGGTGCCCAAACTAAAGTTTTTCATCCAAACCACATGCTTTGTATTCACTTTGAGTTCCTCCTGTCTGTAGCTTCTTGGCGCAAAACTGAAATTGTGTACATGTTTGTGTGTGTATCCGTGTGCGCACACCTCTCTGTCTGCTGGCCCTCCATGTGTGTATGCTGTCTTTTTGCCATATGCCAAGGGCTCTTTGGAACAGAGGCACAATTATCCATTCATCAGGCCCTGCAGCATCAGTAGCTGCTGCTTTCCCTGATATACAGTCTAATTCACACCTCAGACACCTGCTCTCCTCCCTCTTAAAACCATTACAATAAATCTAATCCTGCACTGTTGCTGAGTTCCACTGGTCAATATTCCTCTTTTTAAAAGCAGGGAGAGCCATGGAGTCATAAGTAGCAAGCCATCTGGACACAAGCTGAGGTCTGATCAGCCCCAGCTGGGTCACCTGGAGGAGGGTGTATGATGTTAAAAGACTCGAAACAGCCGATGATTCCAGGAACATCACTGAAGATCCAGATATCCAGAGGCATCAGTAGTTGTAATAAATAGTTGTTTTTAAAAGTAAAAGTTTTGATACGATGCACTAATCCATTGAAAGTCAGACAGATGTGAGAGAGGTTTTATAGGTGTTTGAAAAGGAACTGACCCTGCAATACACTGAACTGACGGTTTAAAAGTTGGGCATTTAGCGCACCCTGTTCTCTTATCTCGAAGCTTAAATCTGATCAATAGCTGTAGTGACAGTAATAGACAGTTAAGAGAAAAAGAGGGCTTCATAAACAACAGCTACATTAAGAGAAACCACCACAAGTCTTTACCGTGTCTTACACTTTCATTTTCTCCTGCCCTTCCTCGTTTACTTCACATCCTTTATGTAGGCAGAGCTGTAGGTCTTAGGTATCGATTGTATGCCGAGGGCTAATGGGCATGACAAAAGCAGCGTGGGGAGATCGAAAGAAGGAGGAGGAGAAAATAAGAGGTAAAAGGGATAAAGTAGGGTTACCATTTGGAGAAAGACAAATATATGATTGTGGCGACTCACACAAACCAGGCTGAAAACTTTGATTATCTTTTTATGACAGGACATGAGTGGAGAGAGTTGGAACAACTCTGTGACCACATAGTCAGTACATCACACCCCCAGGCCTCCAGGACACCCCTTGTGTTTTTTCGGTACTGATAAAGCAATAACTTTGAGGAACATAAACATGTTTTTCTACAACAACAAAAATGATTTTAATAGAAGAAGACAAACTAAACTAATATTGTCCAAAATAGGAAGAAAATACAAATGCAGTGAAGAACTATAAAACATCTGACCAGGATGCCAACTTAATCTGTGATCTGCATTTCACAGGGAATCTGCAGGTCTTAATTAAAGTCTTAAAAGGCAATTCAGTTTCCTCACAAAAAAAGACCTGAGAATGTATTAAAGTTTTAATACTGTTTTTTAATACTTTTTTTTCTACTTTTATATACAAAGGTCTTGAATATATTCTCTTGTCTATTATTACAGTAATATTAGTTAGTGAATATAAAGAAACATATTAATCCTTGTGTATACATTAATTTATTACATTAGTGACACAACATTAGGAAAAACACATTAGCTGCTACCTGCATACTATTATAAAGTCTTCAATTTAATTTTCCAATGATATTATAACAAATGTAAATATAATGTTAATATGAAATGTATGTATGGACCTGTAATTAATTAAATATGTATTAATTAGTTAAATGAAATAAGTATAATTTGGTGTCATTGTTATTTATAGCTGGGAATAACATTAAAATGAATTACTTAAATAATTCTGCTGGTTTTCCTCCATACATTTTTCATACTTCTGTTGGTATAAAACACTGAAGAATCCCTGTTTAAGTCTACTGACTTAAACCAAAACAATAATGATGTACGATGCCCAGCCCTATGCAAGAATGCAAGAAAGACTCCTGGATAGACAGAGGGTCACTCACATAGTCTGTTCCTGACTAAAGCACCTCAGGTTAAAAGTTCAAAAAATAAGTAGAGTAGCAGACAGACACTGAGACAGACAGCAGGGCGAAGAAGTCAGACATTGATCCAGGTCCAAGAGTCCGTGTCTTCCCTTTCTCTCAGAGTGAACTGCTACACAAATGAGTCTCAAGATAGTTGCTTTCCTCATCCTCTGATCGTTCTTACCTCCTCCTTCGACCTCTACCTGATCGGGCCTGCTCATGGCTCCTCTACTGCCCACAGGAAATCATTACACCCGAAGCGAAACTCTCTCCCAATCTCACGTCCCCTGAGCTCCACCTCCTGCCAATTAGGCTGAATGCTAGCCATCGCATGTCTGAAGTCATTCCTCTTTACTCCCCAGGTCTCTAGATTTTGCAGTGTTTAATGACAAAAAACTACCCAGACTGTATATAGCCATGTGATGTGAATATTAATATTGGTTTTATTGACAGGTGAAAAGCTTTTTTTCAAATGCTGGAGGGGAGTTTGTGGCTCTCAATGTTTCTGATAATGCCAAGTGAATGCATAGCGATATAGAACTTTCCCTGCCGTATGGCCTGTGGTTAGCTCATAATGAATGTGCAGTGTAATGTTGGGTACCTACCCGGGGACCTAATTTATCAAGCAAAGGCCAACAGTGTCAATGCCATTTCCTCGTGGGATGCAGCCACACAGTGAGTGACTCAATGAGGGTGTAATGTGCAAGGTGTAGCCACAGGTATTCTTATTCCCTCCAGCATCCACGCGTGGGAGAGCTAAGGTCAAATATAAATGGGACAGGCATGCACAGGCCTGCAGGGAGGATAATGCAAGATGGCAGGTCTCATATCACTGGAAAATACTGATTTATCTTTGTGTAATATGGTGTGAGTATTTCATGGTTTTGTATGGGAATAATCTCAGTACTAACGCTAAAGGTGAGTGTATGTTAGTGTGTCCAAATGAGCCTCGAAATTGTCTTTTTTTCAGAGCTACAGCATGACAGAAATTTTCATTTTCACTCCCTTAAATGCGAAGCTCCTGCACTGGTGCATTCAGCTTCATTTTAACATCTAAAAAACCTTAAATGGCAGCTCAAAGCAGAGCATTCTATTGAAAACAGAATGTGAATGATTAACGGGAAATGGTCAGTTTGATAGCACACATGCTTCCCATGTGCAACCAGCACAACCAGTAAATATATTTCATCAGCATGCCAGTCTTGCCGTTAATTTTGAAATCATTCCCTGAGTCTAATAATAAGCGCTGTCATGCCACCCACCTCACATACAGTACCCACAAACCCACAGGAAGACTCGTATTTACAGCAGATATTCTGTCGTGAAACGTGAACGTCAAATTACACCCAAAAAAGGAACATTTATTTGTCTTTTTTGTCTGTCGTTTTATGAGGACAAAGGGATGAATATGAGCCCAACAAAAGTAAACAGCACCAGCTTCACTGCATCTATTCCTTGAGCCCACATTGGCCAAGCGAATGCCTCTTTCTGAGCCAAATTCCAAGATGAAGCAGACACCAGATGTTTGGCCGGTCAGACGAAGTGGCCTGAATGACAACAAAAATCCTTCTAGCATGATGATAAGCAACTGGACTGGAAGTGACCCCCTGCCTCTTCTCCAGATTTTCACACCCCTGCTGGTCAAAGGGAAGATTGGGGGGCTGTCACTCACAGATGGCGGAAGTGTAATTACCTTTTTAGGACGCCTTCATGCACTGTCAGAGGGATGCATGAGGATAATTGTTGTTATAAATGTTGTGATAAATGCTCAAAAGAGAAATTCGATTTTTAACCTTCACAGGACAGCACACTTGAAGCCGGTAATGCTCAAGGACACTTCAACAGGGCGGGTGCTTTTTGCCTCCTTGCTAAACTAATGTTTCCCACTGTACTTGGGTGGGCCGCGCAGCTATATTAACGTTCACTGGTATTATGTTAGAAGATTAAAATCAGCTATAATGTTTTTTTTCTCTCACTCAAATAAGTTTTGATAACTTTGGGCTTTCTTTAATACATAACTGCTACCGTTTCTGGTCTAATACTTCTTTTTTAGCAATGTTGCTGCATTCTTAGATCTTAGTAAATAACATAGTGAGTACACTGTTATTATTACTGATAAGAAGGATGGATAAAAACTATGAAAATAAGACCCAAGTTGTATGAAACAGAAGTCCTTCCTTCTAAAGGTTTCACTCATAACAGAAAGCTTGGCGAGTTTGGTAACCACCTGCTTCATTTTCATGTTCAGTCTGATCTGCCGGAAGCTGGCATTTAGATTCAGTCGTCTCCAGTATGATGTTTGCTTGGTGGATCAGGCAGAAAACGCTGCCATATGCAGACGTCTTACAGCAGAATATACCGTTCAGTTAACGAGAGCAGCAGCAAGAGAGAGGGAGGGAAAAAGAAAGGGCGCCGTGCATGTCTGTGTGTAAGAAACAGACATTGTTGTTCATGCATTCCAGTCAGAGACAACGTTACCACCTATAAAAGATTACAGGCAGTAGCTGAAAGCACACAAAGACATTTTAAATGCCACTGAGTTATGATGACGTGGCAAGACGTTAGGATTTCACTGCTCATTGTCTGAAGTCCTCAAAACGCAGAGGTTCATGCAGGTTTCACTGCTTCTCTTTTCATGCAAGTGGGACAAACTTAAGAGGAAACCACCAGCAACATGTTCTACACATGCACACAAAGCACTTGAGTTTAAAGGGTCTGATGATGCCGAGATGCTGTCAAATTTACCTCAGAATGCAGCTGCCAAGGTGGAGGACTTTTAAGTGACAGCATCAAGGTTTTGTGGTTGCAGAACCAGTTAAATTAGGCCAATGCTATGGAGAGGATGATCAAAGGCTACACTGATACCGGTTTGACTGTTCCATGTTGCTGAGGCGAGGCGGATGTTTTCAGAGACAAAATAGGAGAAATTGCATCGGAGAGTTTATCTCAACAGCAATTATATCTGATCCTGAGACAGAGAGATGGAAGCAGAAGGAGTGACAAGCAGAAGGCTGAGGCTGAAAGAGAAAGAGAGAGCATAAATACCAGAGGTGGAGGGAACCATTGGTTCATTTCAAGGCTGATTAATGAAGAGGCAGTGAGGTGAAATGAATAGGAAATTAAGGAGGAAGCTATGGCTGAATCCTGTCCTTTGATCTTTCACTCCAGCGAGATTTCGTAGAGTCACAACTACAGAAAGCACAGTGACTCACATCTGTCTCCATTGCTGTAAAACACAAAGGAGATGCACTTGGGTTATTGGCTGGAAAGCTCCCTTGTCGCAATCACAGAAGGAGGGAGGATTTATTGGCAGAGTATACATACACTTGTAAAGAACATAATGTCATGGCTCTCTTGAGTTTCCCAGTTATTTCTACAACTCTGACTTTTCTCTGATAGAGTGATTGGAACAGATACTTCTTTGTCACAAAAAACATTCATGAAGTTTGGTTCTTTCATGACTTTATTATGGGTTAACAGAAAAAGTGATCAAATCTGCTGGGTCAAAAATATACATACAGCAGTGCTAATATTTGGTTACATGTCCCTTGGCCATTTTCACTTCAATTAGGCGCTTTTGGTAGCCATCCACAAGCTTCTGGCAAGCTTCTCGTTGAATCTTTGACCACTCCTCTTGACAGAATTGGTGCAGTTCAGTTAAATTTGATGGCTTTCTGACATGGACTTGTTTCTTCAGCATTGTCCACATGTTCTCAATGGGATTTAAGTCAGGACTTTGGGAAGGCCATTCTAAAACCCTAATTCTAGCCTGATTTAGCCATTCCATTATCACTTTTGATGTGTGTTTGGGGTCATTGTCCTGTTGGAACACCCAACTGCGTCCAAGACCCAACCTTCGGGCTGATGATTTTAGGTTATCTTGAAGAATTTGAAGGTAATCCTCCTTCTTCATTATCCCATTTCCTCTCTGTAAAGCACCAGTTCCATTGGCAGCAAAACAGCCCCACAGCATAATACTACCACCACCGTGCTTGACGGTAGGCATGGTGTTCTTGGGGTTAAAGGCCTCACCTTTTCTCCTCCAAACATATTGCTGGGCATTGTGGCCAAACAGCTCGATTTTTGTTTCGTCTGACCACAGAACTTTCCTCCAGAAGGTCTTATCTTTGTCCATGTGATCAGCAGCAAACTTCAGTCGAGCCTTAAGGTGCCGCTTTTGGAGCAAGGGCTGCCTTCTTGCACGGCAGCCTCTCAGTCCATGGAGATGCAAAACACACTTGACTGTGGACACTGACACCTGTGTTCCAGCAGCTTCTAATTCTTGGCAGATCTGCTTTTTGGTGGTTCTCGGTTGACTCTTCACCCTCCTGACAAATTTTCTCTCAGCAGCAGGTGATAGCTTGCGTTGTCTTCCTGATCGTGGCAGTGACAAAACAGTGCCGTGCACTTTATACTTACAAACAATTGTTTGCACTGTTGCTCTTGGGACCTGCAGCTGCTTTGAAATGGCTCCAAGTGACTTTCCTGACTTGTTCAAGTCAATGATTCGCTTTTTCAGATCCATGCTGAGCTCCTTTGACTTTCCCATTGTAGCGTTTGTGGGCGTTTGTTTCCAATGAGCCCTATTTAAGTGGCCTCAGAGAAGTCACCACCTGTAGTCACTCATAATCACTCACAAGAAGTTAAGAGGCCATGCTATGAAGCTCATTTCATTGACACAACTCTCTAAGTCACCAAAATTGCTAATTCATGTTGCTGTATGTATATTTTTGACCCAGCAGATTTTGTCACTTTTTCTGTTAACCCATAATAAAGTCATGAAAGAACCAAACTTCATGAATGTTTTTTGTGACAAAGAAGTATCTATTCCAATCACTCTATCAGAGAAAAATCAGAGTTGTAGAAATAACTGGAAACTCAAGAGAGCCATGACATTATGTTCTTTACAAGTGTATGTAAACTTTTGACCACAACTGTATATACATATATATCTATATATATATATATATATATATATATATACATATATATATATATATATATATATATATGTATATATATACATATATATATATATATATATATATATATATATATATATATATATATATACATATATATATATATATATATATATGTATATATATATATACATATATATACATATATATATGCTCTACTCTAAACCCTCGGGATACGGTTAACAGTTCAGTGTGTAAGAACAGTGATGGCATGACCTTTTATCCTCACATAGTCAACCTCAGCTATACTGTAGCGTCAAAGCCAACGCAGATACTGCCAGTCTGTGGTCACTAATGATACTACACTTCAGTGGCCAAGCATGTGTGTGTGTGTGTGTGTGTGTGTGTGTGTGTGTGTGTGTGTGTGTGTGTGTGTCTTTATGAGGACAGGACAGAATGAGAGATGCAGAGATAGGAAAGAGGCAAAGGGCTCACAAAACATCAGCACATCCGGCAATGAGCCAGGGGCCATGAATCCGATTAATAGTGTGAGAGCTAATGCTATTTATGCTCAGTCAGGGTATGGATCATTGAGATAAGAGCCAGTGCTAAATGCAGAGGGACAGCCGATTGTAAATGGCATGTTTTCTATTATGAGGTGAGGTATCTGTTATGAGTGACGGCGCTGCAGACCTTTCAGCACCGCTGTGACCTCTGTGAGAAAAACTATGCTTAAAGTGCTCCAAGAGATGATCAGTGTGTTACAATATGATTACTTACTGAAGGCCAAAACCAAATAGAAACTTAATGAATGTAGTAGAACAATGATGCCTTGTGATGCCTTGTGTCCACCTTAAAGTAACGAGTGAAGATAACTGGATGTTAGCTAGGGTGCGGCTTACGAGAACGGCGGCTCCATTCTTGAGATAAGGATGCAGCTGCAAAACGGAGATGCCGACTGGAATCCGGCAGTTGAAGAAGGAGCAGATCGGAGTCACAGCCAATTCCTGAACAAAACGTGTTGCTGACATATGGAAAGAGGTGGACTTTAAGGCCTGAGGCTTTTCCGCATAACGGGAGTTTTGTTGTTGACAGCTAACTGGGGAACACCAGTCTGTTGGGTGCAATGCAATAGATCTTTATCTCATGAGATATATTTTTCTGTACTTCATAGTGTGATTCAATTTGTTAAACTGTTTTTGCTTTTGATAAAATAAATAACTTTTGATTACATACAATTTTGAACCATCTATTTGACTATTTTGTTGATGGACCTCAAGCCAGAGGGGACTCTCTCTTTTGGAGAAAGTCTGGACTCGACACCTCTCATTTTGAGGAACATCAGAAGTTTCACTTCAAGGATTTCACTAATATTGTGACATCCTCATTACAACTTTTCTTTCTGTCCCATCAACTTTCTTCATTACGCCAAAATAACGAACCAAATTCCAAGAATTACTATTTTACATCTCACCCAGCTTGTTATAGCTCAGTCATCTTGGCCAAAGAGTCAGTCATAACTCTCATTTATCTACAAGTGTGTTTGTCTTCCTAATGAACCACTAAGCTTCCCTCTCTTTGCATCATTTCTCCTCTCTGAACGACCAACAGTCTATCATGAATTGACGCTCTTTGTGTATTCCAGAGACGCTGCTGATATATGTGCTCGAGAATATAATCTCACTGAAAATTAGTTACAGTTTAAAGAACTCCATCAGTGTCGGGAATGAAGCTCTGGAGAGAAAATCATTTCTGAAGAGCAGTGTGGTTATTACATTTTCAGATTGTTTGCTTCATTTCATCTGAGTTTATTGGCAAAGACTCCTCTGTATTTTGCTTTCTGCTTTCTGTCTAGCACAAACACACTGAAAATCTGACAATTTAACTGCATTACGTTTGAAATCTATGCTGCTCAAAGAAATTAGAACTTAATATAAAGATCATATTGCCAAGTTTTGATGGGCTGTGGTGAAATCATTACAATTAAGTTAAGATGTCAGCAATAATGGGCAAAGTTCTTATTCATCTCCATCTTTCCTCCATTCCTCCACTTCAGGTCTTGCTTTTCTCTGATGTAAATATAAAAGATATGTGTGAGAGGGGAAAAAAAGATAGATGACTTCACCTCCCACAATGCTATGCTATATGTCAGCACAGAGGAGAGTCAATGAAAGACCCTTGAAGCTCAAAACAAAATGCTCCAGTGAATTGACTTACAGAAGCAAAGGGAGATATGGTGAGCAAGCGGCTGCACACATGACAGCTTTACAAAAGTGAGAGCACACTGACAGTAATATCTGCCTGCTCTCACTGGAGACAGGAGGCTGACAGGCAGCTGTAACTTTCATACAGTGAAGTGGCATCTCACTCAAACCCCAAACAGACTGACTAATATCTTTCTTTTCTCACACACGCAAACATTTCTTTCTTATAAATTGTGCTCAAATTAAAATCATTCTTTCCTGAGGGGATGCAAAGCTGACAGCCTACCCATCTTCTTTACCCTGAGCAGCAACATTTGCAGAAATTGGTTTTCTTCTCTACACCACATAACTCAAAAAGGAAATCTCCCTTGCCTCCAACCCCCTCTAGTCTCCAGACAAGCATTTTATCTTCCTGTACACAGGCACAGCAGACTAAACACACTCTCTAATAGAGGGTGTTTTCTGTCCAAGGCAAGCCTGTCTGGAGGCGGCTGGGCTTGAATCTACTGTTTGAATAACATACTGCATCCATATACTTTATCAGCTGTGACACAGAGACATAATAGGACATAAATACATGGACACACACACCAATATGAATAGGCGGCATGCATCCCTTTAAGTGCTTTCTGACACAAGACAGTCCATACATAAATATACGAGAGCTGAAAGCAAGAAAAGCACCAGCTTTGACAGAGCAACCTTAAGAAATCTCATTCATGTTATTGTTCAGCTAGTTAGGTCAGACAAAGTTTAAAAGAACTAGCAAGTAAGTAAAAAAACACATTTCACACATTTCCTCGCTTCTTCCCAAGGCAATGACCTACTTTCAGCCAGTAATAGAATAAAGAACATGTGAACCTGAAGAAAAGGGGCCAAAGATGTTGCTTTTACAACCACAAAATAATGACTTTGAATCATTAGACTGGGAAAATGTAGGTAGGTTTTCACATCCCTCAAAAACTACTCAAGGCCCTTCAGTTTTCAGTGGACCCCCACAGCCAGATGTGTATTTAACTGGAGAGAAGCAGAGAGGTATAACAGGAACAATGAAAGTCATGAGATTTAATGGACAAGTTTAGTTTAGATGCCTTGTGATGCTCTATAGACATGTGATATTCATTGAAAAACACAGTGAGTGTTGTCTGTGATGCTTTGGACTACTACTCATGCATCTGTGCTCTCAGTGTCACAGAGAAAAGAAGAAATGATGAAGAACAACATTATCCATATTTAACTCTACCCCTGTGAGCACTTATGTATCTATCTCAACTCATTTTCCTTTGTAGTCACCCACGTGCAGCGAGTGAAAATCAATACTGCCACCTCCTGGTGATAAAGTGAAGTTACAAACCTGACACCAGCAAAATAATTCAAGTATTACTCTAAATTTAGGAGAAAATATGGAAGAAGTTGTATCTTTTTCCATTCATTACGATTTCAAAGACAAACATGCGACCGAGGTGTGTAAACAAGAAGGTTTGCGCTTTGGATGTTTGTGAGGCAGTGAGATGGAGACAGTTGAACATTCCCCATTATTTGATTACGTTATTGGTATCACAAGCTTGTCTGCTAATTTACTTAATATTATTAAATACAAGCAACTTGTCCTTTACTTTATATTGGTCGCTTCATTCAATCTTCACTGGTGGGTGTGTATAAAGATCTCTGTGGAGAACAGGATTTCTAAAACAAGGAATTAAATCTGTCAAAGTGCAGTTAAGAAGACGTAATTAAACAAGGAACGATTCCTCAAAGTCAGCGGAGAGACAAGAAAGTCAAACACAACATTAATTGCTGGTATTAATTAATCTCTATAATGGAAAGGAAATATAATTACCACCTTCTCTGATTTGTTTGAGTTAGCCTCTACATGCTGTCAAGAGTAAATAATAAAATAGCTAGCATGTATCTTGTACTGGTGTGCGCCACTGTCAGCCAAAGGGCAGATTCCTTTTTATCCACCTAAGGATTTAAATGTCAGTGTGGGCTGACTTGAAAGTTGCCAAGTTAGTTAAATGTGCAATTTCCAGGATTTAGAACATTGATATAGCAGCAAACAGCTATTTGCTATGTAAATATATAGTGGAGTAATGTCTACCTGAGCAGAGAACAAAGTCTGTGAACTTGCATGTGCTTTGTTGACCCTCCTGTTCCCTCTCAGGTAAACACTGTTAGCTCTGTCAGCACTTTTGCTGTAGTTTGCACTGTTAGCACCGTTAGCTGTGAACCGTCCGGCTCAGCCGTTGAGAGCCATTGAGAGGCAATAGTCATAAACAAGCCCTTCACAGCAGGCAGAAATTCACTTACACTGTGAGTCACTACTGAGCCTTTCACTTCCATTTTATAATGTTATTTTCCTTCAAAGACAAACCCGTTTTTATTCCTCTGCGTGCTAAGTTAGATGGCCCCTGCAAAGCCCACCAGGCTATCCGTCACAGACTCATCTAAGCCTCACCAGCATCACTTGTCAAATCCTCCTGCTACCACATCTGTGGTGTGAAGCAGGATGGCTCTTATTTCTGAAGCTGAGTCAGTTTCTCAGGTTGATATCAGTCCAGCTGTTTAGACATTCACACACTGTTTTCACAGCCTCTTGCCAAAATGAAGAAGTACGTACAGTTTCATTCAGTTAAGATGAATTCATGCCTGGAGATAAAAAACGGTTTCCATAGTTACACTGTGTATGATTTAGCTTTAAAATATAATTTGAAGTATGCTGTCAAATCAGACAACGACACTAGCACAGTTCCTAATGTGTGCTGATCAACATATTGTTTTAAACTCACCTATTGAGACTTGTCAGCCAAATAGTGCCATAATTACTGCACATCATCATCTTAGATGTGCAATTTAGAAATATATAAGATCTGAGAGCAGCTAAGTATCTTGTTCAGCATAGACACGCTTCAACACCTAAACACTGCCATGGCTGTGACCCAATGTTTAATCACACTTTTCTCAGAATTCCCTCAGTTTTCCACTGATTTTTAATGGGGGTCAACACCTGAATGGCATCAATGTATTGATACATCATTGACTATTCAAAGCAAGGTAATGACTTAAAACAAAAGCACACCACAGAATGAACTGACTGAAAACCTAATTCATGACAACATTTTTGTCACTGAACATGTTTTTTTCCACAGACAGCGGTACTGGTGCAAAAGATGTGCACAATTTTGGACGGACAAGACATTTCCATAACTGCAGATGGCAATGAAAACTGCTGTTAAGAATTTAAAAAATCTGAGAAAAACATTGAAATAAAAGTATACATAAAAAAGCCAAAATGTAGAAATATTGTTACTGTGATATTTTTTTTTCTGCTATCTAAAGTGCTAAACCTAAAACACTTTATTATGCACCAGATTATTATATTAGTATTATTCCAGCATCAGATAAACAGTAGAACAGATGTTTTATTACTCATGTGTCAGATAGATAGATAGATAGATAGAGAGAGAGAGAGAGAGAGAGAGAGAGAGAGAGAGAGAGAGAGAGAGAGAGAGAGAGAGAGAGAGGATTAGCTCATTTTATTCTCTAGGTACTGTTTCTATTTTTTTATTATGTCTTGATTATTGCACTGTGTTCATTGATTATTGTTATGCACCGTTCACCAAGTCAAATTCCTTGTATGTGTAACGTACTTGGCAATGAAAAGTTCTGATTCAGATTCCAAAACACAATTTGTATTTCCAACGCAAAGATGTTATGATGTGTAACTTTGACTAAAAACTTGCCTCACTAGCCAGACGTTAGAACGAGCTGACTGAAGACCAGCGTGCAGCGGCAGTTGCTCATCTCTCCGCCTCTAAACAATCTTTGTCCTCGTTTTATGCAAATCGTCGTCGGTATCCGGAAATTACCAATCCCGTGATGTCAAGGGGAGTGCTGCTAGCATAGCATCGGAATGAGTAAAGTGCCTTTCTCGATTTGCTCTTAAAACTTTTTTCCAGCGGTGACTGTCAGCTAACAGTTTAGCACTGTTGCCGTCTACCGAGATGCAGTTACCGGGGCGGAAGGCTGTCTTAGGATGTATCCTTCCGCACGGACTTTAACAAGGAGATGAAGCCTCTCTTAGGAACTTAACGGGATGCCTTTCGGTTCGTCTCTCCGGAGCCCGTGGTGAGATTTATGTGCCGCACAAGCTAGCAGGCTAGTTCATAGGTTGTGGCGAGTTATTTTTTTACAAGCTACATTACGGGGAGTTATGGCGCGGTTGGTGTTGGAGCAACTGTCAGATTTCGGGGACTATACTGGCGGTAAAGAGCTGACAGAGATCCTTAAACTGACTGGTAACGAGCTCACAAACAGCCTGTCAAACGTTCGTCTGAGCCCAGACGGACGTCATGTTCATGTCATCCTCCGCGAGCCTCAGGTCGGTCTCGTGACTTTGGACAAGTATGAAAGACCCCATCTTGCCCAGAACCAGAAGAAGCTGGATTTGCGGTTGACGCGCACCGTGCCCATCGTGGATGTTTTGCATTTGGACCATCAGCACAGCGGCAGAGACGCGGCAGCCGTGGCGGTGGTTTATGAGAATGGAAAAGCCGAGTTTTGGAGATTCCAGGAGTGCAAAGCTGGCTGGCATCTCCTGCAAACGTCCAATTTGTGCAACAGCCCCAGTGCGAGAGTGGTGTCCGTCTGTGCCTGCTCCAACCTCATCATCTGGTGTGAGGAGAGGCCGCCCTCAGAAAGCACCCCTGCCCTCAGCTCCCCGAGGAACAAGTTGAGGTACTGTGTTTGCAGACGTCACTTCGAGGTGGAGGAGGGGGCTGTCAGCCTGGGGGGAGTGAAAATCGCCCTCCACAACAATCCTAAATTCACCATGGTCAGCTCGGGTGAATTTGTACACCTCCTTCCTGATGTGGAAGTGAAGCCGCTGATGAGCACCTCCAAGTGTTTTCTCTCCTGGTCCCCTCGCCACGATTCCTTCACAGTCAGCACCACGTGTCAAAGCACCCCCCTAAAAAGACTTTCAGCCCAAGAGTCTGACTTAAAGAGGATGGTGACTGACTGTTTGGGATATTTATCGACTCTTGAACCACCTGAGATCTACCACTTCTCTCCCACGGCCTGTGGAGGCCTGCTGCTGCTGCTCAGCACGGGGTGGGTGTGTCTTCTGCAGGACGACGGGATGCTGCGGCAGGTGTACAAACTGGCAGACAGCTGCTTGGTGACACATGGCGCTCACACCAGCCTCTGCATGTACCAGGACATTGTAGCGGTGCTGATGGGGCGAGACCTGCACCTGATAGACGTGAACTGTGGCAGAGCGCTGGAAACGGTGACGCTGAAGAAAGAGGGGCTGTTGTATGTGAATCGGGCTGACAGATGTGCACCTCACCTGCTCTCAGAAACCGGCCTTTTTGCGGTTGTGGACAGGGAGACGGACTCCAGAGATTGCAGCTCTACGCTGAAGCCGCCCGGTTTCAGTGCAGTGGAGAGTATCCATCCAGGAGCCCTCCTGGTAGAGGCCGTCTTCGAGGAGGCCTGTAAATACTACCAGCAGAGGAGCCTGAGCAGCACCCAGCTCACCGTGGACGCGCTGAAGAAAGGAGGTCGGTTCCAGGCTCCCATCTCTTTAGCATCTATCCTCAGGAACTACCTCAGCGCGGGGCCGAGGCACAAAGGAGCAGAGCCGTCCCACAACGGGGGAGGTGGATGTACGGCAGGACAAGACAAGCTCATGGGCTCTCTGGAGTCCGAGCTCAAGGCTCTGGTCTCTCTGGAGGAGGTGAAGGGGAGTTTGGTGAGGGGGAATAGCAAAGAGGTGGTGGCGGTGTGCGAGAGTCTGGTTGAGAAAGAAGTAGCCAGGCTGCTCTCGGCCTCGGAGCTGGATAAAGAGGCTCTGCTTTACCTCAACTCCATCTTCAGCAGCTTCCCCGGCCAGTTGTGGAGAGCAGCGCAGGCCGCCCTCCAGCTACACTGCGACGGGGAAGGCTCTCTGTCCAGCAGGGCTCCCCCAGACGTGTGGAAAACTGTCCTCAGTCCTGCTGCGACACCCAGCACCCCGACCGGCCTCCCTGTCACAAACGGCGGGCCAAGACACAACCACAGCCTCAAAGGTGATCACGGCGCCAACTGTAAAGCCAAACCTACAAGCGCCGCTCCCCCAACTGCCCTACCTGTGTTCGAGCTCCTCTGCCACTCGGTCTTCCACTTCCAGCCCAGCTGGTTGCCCCGGTTCCTTGAGCTTGCCCAGCGGCAGCAGGGCTCAGCCGGCCTGGGCCTCAGCCTGGCTTCTTCCTCCTCCTCCGCCTCCTCTTCCTCCTGGGGCTTCTCCGTCGGGACAGGAGGGGAGGGCAGGGAGAACAACGCGCCGCTCTACAAACGAGCCCTGTGCGTCTTGTCCAGCCTGGCCCCGGACAGAGACAGACGGCAGGACTTCGAGGTGGAGCTGCTGCTGGTCAGCGGGCGGCCTAACGCCATCCTGCAGGCGTTGAGGATCCTCATGGCCAAGCAGCATTGGGAGCGGGTCACCCAGGTGGCCCAGAAGTTCTGCAAGCAGAGTCCGCTGCTCAACAAGGAGATCTTCACCACTCTGCTGTTCGAGGTGATTCAGCACAGAGACCTGGACCCTTATTTGGAGCTGCTGTGGGCGCTGTGCCCAGAGGACCTCACTGTTACCACCATTCTCAACTTGGTGCTGAAAAACCTCCCCTCCCCTAACACCCCCTCCTCCTCCTTCTCCATGTCCACTAAAACCTCCACGTCCCCTGCTCCCTTTGCAGACTCCCACAGCAGCCAGTTGACCATTGGGCTTTTGAAACCTCTGCTGAGAAAAGTCCTTCAGAGGGAGACCAAGCCGAGCCAGCGCTATGCAGACATCCTCCAGTCCCCGTCGTACCCGCCTCCTGCACCTCCTCGCCAGCCTGCGGAGCAGCCCGGGTCTGTCTCAGACGCTAGCACCGGCTCGTCTCTTGGCGTCAACATCGCTCCGGCTCCTCTCGCAGAAACACCCGAACAGCAGTCGTCCGCGCACACAACTGTCCCAAGAGCCAGGGTGGCACTACCTGCTCACCCGGTCTGATTCCCACAGACATGAACACTCAGCGTGAAAAACAAAAACCTGTCTCATAAAACAATCCGCATATATTCCGACCAAACTTTAAAGCAGTGTGTGTTGACAATCAAATTAAAACAGGTAATATCAATATGTTACAGGTAATATCAGTGTAATGCAGTTAATTGTGACATTTGATGGTGTTTTTAAAAAGTGTGACTACTAAAAACTATGAAATGACTACTGAAGATCTTACTGGTGTAAATAGTGCAGGTCATTTTAAGTGTTAATGTGAGTGTATACTGTGTCTGCAATGTTATTTATCTGTTAAGTCTTAACTGCACGTGGATGAGAATGCTATTGCATAGCCTTACATTGAATAAGCTTAGTCTTTATCAAAACACCATCAATAAATTATAATATATTGTGTTCATCTGCTCAGTCTAAAACAAAGCCACTAACTCCCATTTTTGGGGATTTATCGAATAAGTGTTTTCAATGTTATTTTTGGTTTAAAGTAGCTTGTGTCTGCCTTTCAGTTGTTCATGCAGTGGGTAATTCACTGAGACAGGCTGGCCTTTGTGTGTGAATGTTTGTTTTAAGTGTGGAATGGTTCAGGAGAGGAGGAGGAGGGTAGGGAGGTCCAAGGTTCCTCTATTGACTCCTAGTTTTGTACTTAACATATCATAAGTGCTTAAACATTAACCTGGTTTCGATGTAGCCTCAGTAAACCAAACACAAAACGCTTGGCCTTTCCGGCTTGTGCTTTCATTTTGAAATCCATTTGTGTCTCTCGACTCCATCTTGTCCTCTCCGCTTCCTCGCAGCCCAACTCACAGGACATTCCAGACGTAATACCCAGTCAAAGTGACTCACAGTTTGACTTTAAATTCAATTTTGGAGGTAATTCTGTTAGGATTGGAGTGCTGGGTTTGGTACGCTGTGACTAACATAGGCGCCCTGCTGCTTGCATAAGGTCACGTACGTCTTCCTTCATGGACCCAGTGAGGCTAATGCTATTAGAAGTGTTAGGTCCTCTGTCTCGTCCTGTTAGTTTTCTCCATGCTCTGGAACGGATTGCACTTTTACATCACCCCCAGTCAGTATTGTTCGTACCATGCATCTGTTCAAATGAATGTTTTCCCATTTAGTGCTGTACACAAAAGTATATTTAAGTGCCTATAGTATTTGATGCCTTGTTAATGGTTGTGCAGTCTGTCTATATATATATATATATATATATATATAGTTTTAATCAAAGGAATCAACCAACAAAATGTTATTTATTTTGTCCCTAAAACCACATCTCTCTGCCCTGCGTGGGTGAGACCCTCTTGGGACATCTCTGAAATGTTGCATGACAATCAGACTCCAGAATGCTGCAGAACAATCAGTTCAGAGTGCCTTTCACAGCGCTGCTATTCATTTACAGCGCAGTGTCACATTCCCGCTGGGTCTCCTCAGCATCTCTCATATTCTGGAGAAAGAACTGGAGGTAGATCAGAGGAGAGCAACACTTGGCCTCTACAGTCAAAAGCTTTTTTTATGCCATTTTAATTTCAATGTGAAACCTGCTGATGTCTTACTCTGGTCTGACTGTACGTTCTGAGCTTTGTGCACTTAAATGTGTAGGACTGACTGCAGTTGAGTGCGGTGGGTTTAACTGTGTACCGGCTCATCAGAGAGTCTCTGGGAACTGACTACCCCAGACAGGCGCTCAGCCTGATGCCCTGACTGCTCACATGTTAAATGTTTGTTTGCCACAAAACTTATTTCTGTTTATAAGAATTCTTCCTGGAACAAAACTTCATGCCTACATTCTTACTTTGTTTACTTTTGGTGACGCTCTCCCTTAAGCGTTAGAGGAAAAAAAAAGAAAATATATTGAAGTATTTATGACCTGATGCTGTATGCTATTAAACTGTAGATAAAACATGTTTGCTGTCCTAATTTTTTCATATTAAGTTGCTTGTTCTGCAATAAATACGCAGCTTGTTGTATTCAAGTTTTGATTGCACTCTGGCAGCTTTTGAAAGCTTGTTGAGGTGCTGTTTTAGATTGTGTCCCTCCCTGATGCATGGGGGACTGAACAGACAGCCAATTAACAATACATGCAATCTGTCAAACTTCATTCTCACCTACCTGCCACGTCCCTGTTCCCGCAGTTTACTTTAGTTTAATCAGCGCAATCAGCATATTCCATTCACAATACTGCACATCAACAGGTCTATTAACAGATCACACGCTATTGAATCTGAAACATGTCAAGGCAAATAAACTGTTAATGTTTGGTTACAGCTTATCCAGTCTAACCAGAAACACTGCAGATATAAAAGCTTAGCCATGTCTTGTACACACATTCATTCACGTGATCCACTGCCCCCATTTCTGAGTTTCACCATATCCCTGCCATGCACAAATCCACTTACAGCTGCAGTCATTTGTGTGTGTGTGTGTGTGTGTGTGTGTGTGTGTGTGTGTGTGTGTGTGTGTGTGTGTGTGTGTGTGTGTGTGTGTGTGTGTGTGTGTGTGTGTGTGTGTCTTTATGAGGACAGGACAGAATGAGAGATGCAGAGATAGGAAAGAGGCAAAGGGCTCACAAAACATCAGCTGTGTGTGTGTGTGTGTGTGTGTGTGTGTGTGTGTGTGTGTGTGTGTGTGTGTGTGTGTGTGTGTGTGTGTGTGTGTGTGTGTGTGTGTGTGTGTGTGTGTGTGTGTGTGTGTGATCTAGTGGAATGGAACTCAAACGTTTCCATGGTCAGGGCCTAAAAGAGGAATGTGCAGTCGTTACCCATTAAGCTTCTATTAACTAACTCTGAAAACAACAAAGGCTGAGGTAGGATACAGAGTGCACGTGTGTGATTGCTGATTCTCACAGCAAATAGGCAGGTTCTACATGGAAATGTGAAGTGATACGATCACAGCAGTGGTATAAGTGTAGAGGTGGAAAGAGGAGGGTAGTGACTCATGTATCTCCAGTGTAGGATGTACAGGGTAATAAGAGGCTCGGTCCTCCCAAAAGGGCAGAGGGCTGCAGAAACAGTCATAACCTGATACCTGACATCCCTCAGCTAATCCCTCTATTTTCCTCCCTCTATATTCTTTTGCTTTCACTTTGTGTCACACATTTCTCTCTTCAGGTTGAGTTTCTCTGGCTCTCATATTACAAGGGGGTGAGTCACGCTGGCGCTGTAATGTCATTGATTCACTTGTTCTAATTATAGATGCATTCTGTAAACACTAATGAAGCTGAACAGATGCTGGCTGGCTCTACCTGTTCCTTTGTCTTCTGCTTGTCTCTGAACACTTCACTATATGCTACAACAATGAATGCATCAATGGAAGGATAATTGCACAAAAAATATTTTAATAATTTATATTAATGGAGCTCTTGGGCTAGAGTTAATTTATTTTTCACACGTCGGAATTGCCTGCAGAAAAGCAACACGGTAGCTTTGAGGGTGATACTTCTTATACATTATAGTCCTATTTTGTTCTCCAGTGACTGGACTATAAATAAGCCTAAGGATCATTAGCCTATTACATTTGTACTTGAGCATACTAATAAAATCACAGCCTTTGAGCCAAATGCTGTAATTTAATTAGTATGTTGATTGCAGAGCCAGCGACGTGGGAAGGACCCAAACGCAGACCAGGTAGGCTGATGTGTGGAATGAACATGGTAAGTTGCCGAGAGACTGGACAGGGGCAGAGCTAGAGATATTAAGCTGGCGGCCTGGGTGCCGGAACAGACAGGCAGAACCTTTCCGGTCCAGATGGGCGGAGCCACACTGGAGGACTGGAACCCCTCTGGAAGCTGGCGACGAGACTTCCTATCAGGATAATTGGCTGCTACCAGAAAATGTGGCACCAGCAGGGGACAGACTTCTGGACCGGGTTGCAGGAGGTCAGGAATGGACTTTGGCAACTGGAAGTCAGCCAGGGCATCAACAAGGGCAGCTGACTGGCAAAAGCCCACTGGAACACGGCTGTCGATGAGACCAGTGGAGGGCTGAACAGGAACAGGAGGGTTCTGCGGCCCAGCGGTGAACAAGTGTCGGCCAGGCCCCTATAGGACACATGGAGCAGGTGTCAGCCAGACCCCCAACATAGGAACTGGGAGACGTCGGCTCAGACCCCCGACACAGGAACGGGTGTAGACCAACAGTTATGGCATCACCAAAACTTCAACCAGGGGCTCTGCTCCACTCACCATACACTCACAAGTTCTTCCTCAAAAAGATTGTCTGCTGAGTCCATGTTGGTTCATTCCGTTGATTGGAGAGCAGGCATCAGGGGAAGGACCCAAACGCAGACCGGGCAGGCAGTTGTGAGCAGTAAATGATTCAATCAAGAAAGAACTTACAAATCAGAATCTCCAATAGCACGCAGGTAACAGGCAAACAAAACTCAGGGTGGAAGGATGAACAGACAAAGAACAAAGGGACAGAGGAGTTGTAATTAGGGACTTGTGGGATCAGGTGAGCCGGAGGTCTGGTGACTGCATGACTGAAAAGAAACAGGTGACACTAATCAGGTGGCAGGGCAGACAATCAACAAAGGGAAGAACACACACAAAGGCAAGGAAGTAAAACCTGGCGCAGGACGCAGTAAACTTCAAAATAAAACAGTCAACAGACTTAACGAAACCAAAGACCATGACAGAAGGGTTGAATTCATCATTGATGCAAACAACCAGGTTGTGTTGCTGCAATTGCCAAAGAGAAAAGCTACCATGGCTGGACTCTCGAAAAAGGATTTTCATTGTTGAAAACCTGATTTCAATAGATTTAGAAGATGATTGCTCCATCTAACACGTGTACTGTTGCTTTTCATTTTCCTGTTTAAGAGTCAAATCCTCTGTTAAGGTGGAGCAAAACTTCCTGTGCTTAAAAAAGTACTTTACCACATGGTATGTCTGTTATTATTTGACCATTATCTAATCAACACAGGGAGGCCAGATTCATGTTATCGTGAAATAATACAAGTTAAATGTTTATATCTTGGTTTTCAATCAGCTCACACAAAATTCCTCTTCTAATACGTTAATTAACCTACACAGTGTCACATGAGTGAGGAACTTGAGATACCAGAGAAGCATGATAGTAATCATGATCACAAAGACAAACCATCCTTGTCTACCCGAGTAAATCATAACCTGCTATTTTGTGGGACTGTAGAGTGTATTTGATACCATAGCAGGGTTTGTTAAACTTAGATTCTGAACAGTTGCAGTGTGATGAAGGTTCATGTTCGATCCATAGGGATATGCTGGGCTGCAAATGTGCACTGTGAAAAGCACTTTCATGGTTTGTGTGGAAAACAGACTGATTGATCGCTGGGATTCCACTCATGTTACGGTTAAAAGGTAGAAAAATGCACAGCAGACTCGTTTGTTGATCAGTGGCAATTTACTTACAGTAGTTTTCACAACACCTGAATCACATTGACTAAATTAACCATATAAAGTGCTGAGTAACAGAAATATAAAACACAATCTACTACTGAGGACAAAGCAGTTCAAAGTACAAAAATCAATATGTACAAAAACATATTTGCAGCCATATATATATCAGTTCTACCAATCACACAAAAAGTTTATTCATTTCATGATTCATACAAAAATGTGTGGTTAAATTTCCAATATTAGTGCAAACGTGATGACGAATTTAATTAAAAAGTGTTTCCCACTGGAATTAGGCTGGGACATTATAAAAAGCCTGTTGGCACAGTAACACACTGCTGCATTCTCCGAGAGCACTGCACACAATAATCACTGTATATAAATGTGTAAATGTGATGTTTTACAGTTTTAATATACAGCCTATATTCTCAGAATCCAGCAGCAGTTCAGTCCATGTGTTAAATATGTACAAAACATTAATGTCATATAATAAGTCTCTTTGAGATGTTTATTTGAAATTATGAAAAATTCCCTGCCGATTCCCTTATGCCCTGTGTCGCCCTGAGGTCAATTAAAAGATTGGCATGTATGTATGACTACTGCAGTCACTTTGCTTCTGGTAAAAATTTGAATTAAAAACAGATACAAAATAAGTAACCTCACAGATTTTTTTTTCTTCTTTAGTTTGCAACTTTTCACCAGAGTGACAATGTGCCATATCTGTGCAGGAGTGCACCATGTGTCTCTATTTTGTCAAGCGATGCGACAGTCATTTAAAGCTGTAACCCACATATGCCGTCCTCTCAGGAGAGCTTCATCTGGGCCCGCGGGATGTGACTCATAGTTAACTGGTCACTGGAGACATTAAGAGCAGTCAAATGAATCAGTCATGTGATTCTAGTAAATGCATCTAGTAGATGTTAGTAATTTTCAGTTTGTGCTACTTACTCGTAGACATCAGAAGACTTCATTCTTCTGTAGTACTTGGCTAGTTTGATAGAAAAGATGATGCTGGGGATGAAGAAGATCATGCACCAGCCCAGACTGAACCAGAACGCGTTCTAGAAAGACAGAGCACGGGTACAATGAGGACTGGTACAAAAAAGAGAGGGATTTTGACAAACACAAACATTGCCATTTCACTATGTACAGCTGTAGGTGGAGCAAACAACATCTGATCCTCACCAGAGACTCCACTATGTATGAGCAGAGGATAATCTCAACAGAGTCCACAGCTCCTGCCACCGGCCCACAGCGGCCCACCTGCTGTGTGATCTAAGGGAGAGTACACAGATCAGCAACAGTACAAACCTACAACCATCGGACACATACTTTGTATGTATGTTCAAATTGTAAAAATCTGAACAAAACTTACTGTAACATTGGCCCAGTCAGCATAAATAATGAAGTAACCCAGCTGACAGTCCAAAAACTTCCTGCTCTCCTAGGATTATGAGAGAGAGAAAGAGTAAATTCCACAAATTTTTTTCCTTGCTTCATGTGGGAGGTCATGAGGAATCAGTGGAACGTCAGGCCAACTCAACATGTGGAATTCTGGGTAAATCCTCTGAAGTGACCCGTAAATAACTGCAGTGGCGGTATGATTAGGCAAGGCAATGAATTAGGTTATTCATACAGCACATTTCATGCACAGAGGCCATTTTACATAATGAATCAAACATTAAAGGATAAGGTTGGTGATATTCTATATTTCTATTACTGTCAACAAATTCCACAAAAAGACCAAAACCACTAACAATTGCTTAATCTAACTAACGAGTATTGCCTGTGCAGAAAAGTTATGACACAGTTACCTCTGTGTAATAGAGCTCCATTGTCTACATCAGTCAGTCAGTTTTTTGTTGACATGAAAACAATAATAACGCCAGCCATATCCTTTAAATAAATGATTGGTGATGATTATGCAATTCAAGATATAAGTGCAACTGGATATTTGAAGTGGATGCAGTCAGGTTTGTTACAATCCTACCAACAACGTTTACACGACAAAACATGACATCCTAGACCCCTCAGTAAATCTACCTAAATCAATTCAAAGGAAATACTACCATAATCTGCTAAAAAGCTTGCAAAACTACAACTGAAGACAAATGCGATTAGACAGTAAATGTAATGAATGCGCTGTTGATGTGGAACCAATGAGCACATTGTTTCAACTGCAAGCAGCACACCTCCTCCTCACCCCCCTCTGGCTAAATGACTGACTGACCACAGGCAATAACGGACCACATGGAGCACTCTTTCTTCTAACTCATGTGACTCATGGCTCTACTCACGCTCTTGACAATCTGTGTCGTATTTGTGTTGAGGAAGTCTTGTGCTGCTCCCACGTTGCTCAGCACCTCCTCCACTGTTCCCTATAAGAGCCGGAGTGGAGAGAGAGTGAGCCACAGGAAGAAAGAGAGCAGAATTACTTTTATTCTTGGCAGTTTCAGGTGTTAGTCAGTGCACTCACATTGATTTGTTCTGCTGTGGATCCAAGGCCGTTGATGGTTGAGTTCAGGTTATCCTGAGGGCAAAAGCAGTAGAAGTTTATATTCAGATGAATGACCAACATGGGAAAACCAGAATAAGGACATTAGGTGAGATGGCAGCCGAGATGGGGCAGGCTACTCACAAGTTGCGGGATGATG
Organism: Cebidichthys violaceus; assembly: GCF_023349555.1. NCBI lineage: Eukaryota > Metazoa > Chordata > Actinopteri > Perciformes > Stichaeidae > Cebidichthys > Cebidichthys violaceus. The sequence goes on from NW_027176263.1 coordinate 6,568,666, forward strand.
ATTGTTTCTATATCGGTCTGGATCTGCCTCAAGTCCCTGGCCTCATTCTGGAGCTCTTCTCGAGTATCATTTTTGCTCTAGAAACAAGCAAATGGGTGTTTATGTGAACGAACAAAAGCGTCAGAAAAAATGGCATTCAGTGAGGAATCATGTGACGTGTTTATTGCGCAGAGAAGCAGAGTAAAGTGTAAAATGATAATAGGGCATTATGTATTATGTCAATGTGACTCACTTGAAAGGTGGCGAGCTCATCAAGTTTATCTGCTGTTGTATTCAGATTGATGCTGGAAATGTTGTTCATCTGAAAGAGACAAGTAAGGGACACTTGATGACAACGTCAAGTCACGCGTGGACACATGTAATGAGGATGAATAATGCCTACCTGCTGCATGACAGCAGTGGAGTCAATATTTGTAGCATTGTTGGAGAAGCGTCTGAGCTGGTTTTTAACTTCAGGGCTCAGGAGAGTGATGGTGGACAGAGTGATGTTTGTATTCTCAAAGTGCTGCTGGATCTGCTCTGTGTACTGTGTGTGTGACCGACACATTTCAACATGCGTTGAATAAAGTTACTGTATTGGAACATTATTTATTCTGAGCAATTGAAAAGGACTGTTAGGAAACTCACTTTAGTTACATTGAGCAGGTCTTCGAGGTTTATGAGCTCATACAGGTGGAGCGTTGTCCACAGAGGCTGGTTTTTCTCACAGTCTCTGTAAACAATGAAGTCAAACTTATTTGTACACCTAATCACAATTATACATTTACAGTGCTTAATGAATCCCACTAACTTTAGACCCATAAAGAAAAAGAAATGCAAAAGCCTAGTAGATGAAGGTGTGTAATAGATGTCACAACAGAGCAAATCAAACTAAATTACATGGGGACAAGCCTGTGTGTATGCATGCACATCTGTATTTGTTCCTGTTTGAGAGAGGAATTTGCATCACATACCTATAGATATCAGAGATATTGATGTCGGTTTTCAATCCCAAAGTTGGACCTATATCCAACCCTGGAATTAAACCTGGAGTATCAATGAGCTGTGGAGAGAGGAGGCATTCATATTATTAACACAAGGCATCTGTAGCTGCTTTGTATTTCAGATCCCTGCAGATATTGGTGTGTGTGTGTGTGTGTGTTTGTTTTTTTATTGCTACCTTTAACAGTTGTCCGTCGATCCAGGGCTGACAGAGCAGAGTGTAAACGTTCCCGCCCAGCAGGAAGAGCAGCAGCACAGCAATCATGAACAGCCATGAGAAGAGGAAGCTGAAACCTGCACCCCTGCAACCACATCCAGGTCAGATGTCAAACAAGAGGTAAGTCAGTTTGATATTTGCCCTCTTTTCACGCTAAAATGAATCTGACATTACAACCCAGCACTCACATCATGAGGAAGGTGCCTCCACAATCCGCCGCGCAGGAGCGCTCCGTGGGGTTTGCTTTGGGTGTCAGACCCAGAGGGCCCAGGACCAGACCCAGGAAGTTACACACCACCACCAGGAGGACCACGCAGCACAGGGCCACACACACTCCCCATCTGAAGAGGTTTACACACATGGTGACTGCTTGTATGTGATTTTTGGCTTTTTCTTGCATTGATCTCATGTGTTAGCGCATCTGGGTTTTTTACCTAATATGCTCAGCTCTCTTGAACTCTGGTGTGACTCTGTCAATATCTCTCTGCAGCTGGTTCAGCGTCTCCGACACATTGGTCAGAGCAGATAAAGGGATGTCATTGGTAACCTGAGAGATCTGTGTTTGTATGTTACCTAACTGCTCCTTGCTACCTAAAAAACACAGCGACACACAAAAACACATACATTTTATATATATATATATATATATATATATATATATATATATATATATATATATATATATATAAAAAAATTAATTGATCTTATCTTACAACTAAATAAATTAATAAAGACACTCATATTTTGAAAGAGGCCTAAAGTCTGTGACAGTTAATGTCATCACTCACTTTGAACTACATTCTTGGTTCCATTGGTCACCCTCTGGGGGATGCTCTTGAAATAGTCCTCCACCTGAAAGACAGTGAATTCATGTTTATAATATCATAATAAATATAGTGTTGAAGTTGAATTGTGTCTTCCTGTCAAGCTCTTTTCTTTGAAAAAAGCAAGTAAGTCTGTTGTGTTTAAACAATTATTACATTATCTTTGATTAAAAGTTGTAACACTCTTCCCTCCATCCACTTTTCCAGATGTGTCAATAAGGCAGGCATCATTTTATCAAGATTGAAGTACTATATATTTGTTTATATAGAAGTCACTGACCTGCTTAATTTTGGATTTGAGATCAGCTTTGTTCATTTCATCCACTGCAAACTGTAATTCGTTCAAGCTGGGAATCTGTGGAGAACAAACCCGAGACACAAACCATTGTAACCAGCCGTCACATGTAATGACATGTTATACTTCGAGCTAACAGACGAGGGCAGCAGTCTTCAGCAAAGCAAGTCTTTGTACATTTTTAGATAAATAATAATAATAAATAATAAAGAGCCACTGGGCCACAATAAAATGGCTTGATACCAAAGACTTTTGATGGGTATCCCTTCTTTTGTCATGATGGAGATTATATATTATTCTGTACATTCCCTTAAATACTGATGAGGAGATGAGACAAAACAAGATGAGATGAGACGAGACAAGAGGAGAGGAGAGGGGATGAGAGGAGATCAGACCACAGAAGACGAGATGAGAGAAGACAAGACAAGAGGAGATGAGAAAAGAGGAGAGGAGAATAAAGGACAGGAGAGAGAATGAGACGAGAGGAAAGGTAAAGACAAGAGAGAAGACAAGAGGGGGTGAGACGAGGGGGGGACTAGAAAAGAGGAGAGGTGACAAGAGGTGAGGAGAAGAGGGTAAAAGACAGAAGAGAAGACGTGAAGAGATGAAATTAGATGAGTAGAGAGGAAAGGAGAAAAGACGAGAGCAGAGGAGAGTCTGCATGTGTCAGAGTTAGAGGAGTGTAGGAGGAATAGAGAAGAACAGATGGGAGGACTCAGAGGACAAATCAGCTGTTTAGACGAAGCCAAAAATGAAGAGCTATTATCATGTTTCACAGTGTATCAGCCTGCGTCAGAGTTTGACTGCATAAATTAATAAATTAATAAACAATTAATCATTAAATAAAAATAAGGATGATGTCTTGTCAAGCCCAATAAAGGCGCTGATTCTACTTCAGGAAGTTTGAAATCTGAGAAGTCAGACCTAACTCTTTTGCTCAAAACACCTGAGCTGACATGACTCCATTCAAAAAGAAAACACAGAAATATCCCTTGCTACATACTAGGTAACACAAAATCAGGACTTACAGTGATGGAGGTGTCCAGTGTTAGTTTCTGCAGCTCAGGCTTCAGGTTGTTACAGCCAATGCAGTTTGGGTTGGATAAAGTGTTATTGATTTGATTTTTAACAGCGGTGAAGTTGGTCTGGAGGCGGTCCATGCTGGACTGCAACTGGGCCAAAGATGAGTTCAGATGGTTCATTTGAAGACTGATGTTTGCAGTCTCTGCTCTCACAAATGAAAAACACACAGTCGGTTTATGCACATTCAAAAGAAACAATAATTTTAAGACTATGACTTTTTTGATGCTAGCTTTGAGATCAGAAGTAATTTAAAAAGCTGAAATGAATGGAAGTTGTAAAGAAAGACTGAGCACTAAAAGAGAGCAGAGATTGATTATTTAGGGAGGTATAATCGAGTTGCTTTTAGTGAGTGAACGACGTCGGTAAATGATGCATCAGCACTTAATTTGTCATCTTGGAAAAGGTAGAATTACTGCAGCTCAAAAAAACAAACCTACACACTCAACTACAAAACCCAATGGATTAACAATTTTCTTAAATGAATTAATTTGCAGCTGTCTGCTGCAAGGGAGCATGTTTAGAAAAATAAAACTATTCCAGTCTGGAAGTGTATTCTAAGTGAAATACACAATGTACTGATGAGCAGGACCCCTCCTGCGTGATTACTGATCTCCTGTTAAATATGCACACAAGCATTGACATGCTCAGACTGAAACAGGACAGAGCATGCAGGCACACTTTACCTTGCTCCAGCAGTCTAACCGAGAGCAGCGCTGGGTCCAGGGTTCCTCTGAATCGCTCCTGGATCTCTCTTCCCAACTGAGGTCCAATGGCTGATTTGTTACAAACAAGGTGTGAGGTGTTAATCAGGGTTGAGAACAGACATCGTATCGCAGCTGTTGGTGAACAAAGGTGGTTCCTCCATCTATACATTACTAGTTCCCTGTTCTTACCGTCTAGGTTTCTGGTCACCTCCTGTACGGTTCTGTAGCTCTCATTCACCACATGGTCGACCTGCTGGAGATAGGCAGAGGAAAAACAAATGATTTCAAAGTGTGCTCATAGGATATGGGTTACACAAGCTAAACGTATATAGCAGCTTTTGCAAATAAAGAACAACAAACACAACCCTACCCTGCTTTCCCGCACTCTCTTGTATCTTGAGATAAGTGTATTGACACTGCAGAGCGCAGAGCTGGTCTTTAACCAGTCTGACTGGAGAATTTGGGGGTCTGTTTGCTTTTCACACAAAAGCTGTCGACTCACAGCACTTTGATGGCAGGTGCATAGGACATAATGTGACTAATCTGATAATGCTGCGACATTGAGGTCCCAGATCTTTGACTCTTGTATTTTTCCATACTCATGCTCTTGATTCATCAAGAGGTTTCCTCTTACCTGAGGCACAGCAGTGAGGAAGGAGTGGATGTTGTCTATAGTTATGCTGAGCTCCACTTGACTCTGGTCCACACTCACTTTGACGGCTTCGTTACTTTTGAACATGCATATGTTCCCAGCCCTAGAAATATGCACACACACACACACACACACACACACACACACACACACACACACACACACACACACACACACACACACACACACACACATTTCAATTTGTGTGAGAAACACACAGGCAGTGAGGCATGCACATTCAAGCTGTCTTTATGTGAATTCTAATTTCAGATAACACATCATTATGCTGTCCAAAAACACAGATGAGAGCACACGCACACACACACACACACACACACACACATACACTCACAGGAGAATGACTGTGGTGACGAATGCAGTCCAGTAGAGAGTTCTTCTGCGACAGTGAATGGAGGACGTTTGTTTCTGGTACATCTTCCCACCACAGTTGCCACAGCAGCGACAGCACGCCAAGAAGAAACCAATTATGGGCATAAGAACGATGTACAGGACGCCAATGGCTGCACACACCAGGAACCCCACTTCATACACCAGGGCCTGAACACGAAACACACACACACACACACACACACACACACACACAGACAAATACGTGTCACAAGATGGCAGAACAGCAGCAAGAGTCTCTGTGGTCTGTTGTGACGTCAAACATTGAGAGACATCAGCAGGCAGTTTTACATTACTGTGGTGACAGTCCACAATCAGAGAGGATGAATGGGTCTCAGTAACTTGAGTCGACTCAGATAAATACACATAAAGCTGCTTTAACATGAAAGGAACATTCTCAGATTACCAACTGGATTACACACACACACACACACACATATACTGTATATAGAAGTTATATGTAAATAATTGTACATTCACTTACTTCTTTGATGATTTTTTGATTTAACTGCATTTCAAAATCCTGGACTATTTTCAGGATCAGATCTGAAAAGAAATCGAGAGAACACAAAGCTCTTTGTGATTTTGTGTTTTTGAACAACAGAAACCACAGAGGACAGGGATAGCTAATTGTTATTCCATGGGTATAATATGTCCTGTGCTCCGTACAAACATTTTAATCTCTAGCATTGTAAAAGTGGAAATCTGACACCTCCATCTTGGGGTTACTAGGAAACCAGGACAGCTTTCAAGAGAGAGTTTTTTTACACAAACACGTTAAAAAAAACACAATACAAAGCCTGTAGTTTATGGCCCTGGATATTATTCACAAAACACAATCGCAGGTAACTGAGAAGATGTGTTGTGCAGGCGCTCTTCACACAAGGTATTTATATAGTTCTCACCATCTGTCTGTATCACCTTTGAATGCAGTCTGATATAAATGGCCTTCGAAATTTTTTCCTCATCGCTTTACATTTCTCATTTTATAGCTTTTATATTACTTTAAAACGCTTTACTTTTAATATTAATTTAATATCAAGCCCTCTGTTTGATCACCTGCTTTCGGACAGAAGGCCGCAGAGCAATATAATATTATAATAATTATCACATCAGGCTTGTAAAGCAGAAACCCACAGTTTACAATAAGCCATCAAGATATTTGCCGTATCATAGAGCGTATAGCAGACAGTGTGTTTGAACAACCGTTGACGCGGTTCACATGGAATGTTTTGAAGTGAAACAGAAGTATCTTTATGCCTAATTCAGTAAGTTGCTAGTGGTTTAAATCCACTTGGTTTAAATCCAACATGACGATCACTGAGAGCAATGATTTTTAACTTGGCAAAGGTTGTTGAACATGTCTTTGTCTTTATTTAACTTTTGGAAATCGATAGCAAGCAGGAAGTAATAGAGAAGGTGTTATGGAGCATTACATCACGTCACAGGGACAGACAAAAGACCTCAGGTGTGTCACAAGTCTGGGTAAGAGGAAACAGCGGCCTAACATCAGAGCAGGACATAAAGGTTAAAGATTGTCCAAAGAAAATACAAGAAGTTCCATTGACTCACTGATTAACCAATCCTGTCGGTTCGAGGGCTAAAACTGATAAGTCACCTTTGTAGGGAAACTGTGAGTGTGAAAGGGTTTCAATGTAATTTAAGTTGCACCTGGTTGCTCTGTGAGCTAAAGCCTGGACAAAGCAATACAGCTATGCGATGAGTAAGTAGGCAGGGTCCTGTATGTCATGAGACACAGTGTTTGATTAGTGACTAATACTGATGACACTGACCTTTAGGAAAGGGGTTAGGCTGGACTGTGTGGAGGAAGGACTGGACCAGAGCTGCCATGAAGCCCACACTGGCGTCCTCCTCCACTGTGTGCTGGTACTGGGGTTGGGTGAGGCTCTGTGGGGCCGCAACTGCGGGACAGACAGCCTGTGGAGGGACGGACTGGGCCAGGCTGAGCCGCAGCAGCAACACTCCCACCACGGCCCTGAGCGCTCCAGCGCTGCCCTGCCACCTCCAAGCCCCCACGCTCTCACAAAATCCCATGTCTACAGGTGGGGAAAGACTTGGCTGGACAAACAGAGTGATCACCTCATGGCACAAGCTCTGTCTTGATGCGTCTGGAAACCAAGACAAAAAGGCTGAATACAATGACACACTCATACAAGGCAGAATTATAGAGATCGCAGAGGAAACCCACAGACTGAGTCATAGAGAACGAGGTCGCAGTGCAGTTTGTTACAAAATGGCAACAGCAAAAAAAACTAAAAACTGCTGCTGTTTTGCAGAAGAAATGTTACAATGGCATTTTATAAATGGGAAATATAAATGTTAAGCCAACGCCTATTTTGTTTCTGAGAAAAGCAGTGACCTTTAAGCTTCTATTTCTTACTTCTCTACTTAACCAGAGACTTTGGAGTTTGTCATTGAGTACAGGATGATGTGCTGACATTTAAAAGTTACAGGAAAAGTCCTGGGACAAATGAGGGATTATTACAACACGTATGGCTGTGGTGTCAGCATTGTGCTGTTAGTGTAAACACTCAAAAAAAAAGCTGTATATGCCGCAGATACCTGCATCACCTCAAAACCCATGACTGTCTCTCAGAGCAGTTGAGAGTATAAACATTATACTCATAAAAGTTGAAAAAAAGTCTTCTGCCTTTATGAAACTCCCACACAGTATTTGAACAACTATGTTAACTATGTTTTAACTATGTTTTAATAGGTGTAGCTCTTTTAAGCAAATAACTTAACAAGGGTAAAGCCCTAAAGTAACTGAACACATCTACTTCCTCTTATGGTTAATCAGAGAAAAGAGTCTACTTTTTAAAAACCGTGATCGCCCTCTTTAACCTACACACAGCAGCCTGAGGATATTTACTGTACATACAGCATCTCTGGAAACAAACTGTCTGAGGAGTTCCTCTTGGTCAAGGCACTTGTCGAGGTAAGGGTGTGAGTGAGAGGGTAAAAGAGTGAGTTCACAGCCAAAAGAGAGCAGAGAAGGAAGGGACAGAAACCTAGAGGAAAATAAAATGTATAGAAACAGGAGAGCAGAGTGATCATTTGGCTGTTTGCTCTCAGTCAACTCACCTTCCTTGGTCAGACATAAAAGGACAGTCGCGCTGCTCTGATCTCCAGTAATTCAGTAGGGGGCGTGGGACTCTGCAGGTCCTGTAGAAACCTGATATGCTCTGCTCTCGCTGTGAAGTTGGAGCTGACTGTGTGCTCGCCTGGAGAACACTGGCACTAACAAGTGAGGGAGGGAGAGAAGGGAGGGTCTTAAAGAAAAACACCCAGGGAGGGAGGGAGGGACGTGGGAAAGAAGAGGGAGAGCGGTGGGAAAGAAGCAAATAATTGGTAGGGTTACTTTCCAACAAATGGTATTTATGCCACTTTGCTTCCTGGATTATTGAGAGTATCAGGAGGAAATGACAGGGTTGCCAAGCCTAACGTGTTATAAATATGTTTTTGCTGGATAAAAAGGTGATTTTCTTCGGTCACCCAATCTCTCCAAGTACCTCCAAGCCCATATCTGCAACGGTGTGGTTTCCAAACAAGCAACAACACAGCCCAAATATGCAGGACAACATAGCTGGGATGGATACACTTGGGGAAGGGAGTTTACCATCTAAATGTTGCCAAGAAATCCTCAAAAAATATTTCAGCTGACCTTATTGAAAGAATTGAGGTTTTCCCCATGTTATCGCTATTGTCAGGATATACAGTATAACTCTAGACTAGAACTAAACTATTGGTCTACAGACTGAACTATTCCTAGTATTAAGCTACTTTCAGGAGAAGAAGAACCACCACACCAGGACAAGATGGAGACGGTGCTATTACTCACCAATAACTGAGGCACCACTTTGATGAGGGAGAGACGAAACTGTGACAACTCTTCTCGTTCTTTGAATCGCTGTTTACTGAGTCTTGTTTGTCAACTTGGTCCACAATGTGCTCGGCATCACGACACCGCCTGCTCTTTGTAGCTCGTCTGTTACACCGGTGAGAGGAAATGCATTTACAAGAAAAGGAACATGAATGTACAACAGGCATCTGGCTTCCCAATTCCACTGATGCAAATGAGGTGAAAGGAGTGTACCTGTCTGTCCTCGTGTCCTGTTTCGCTTACCAGGTGCACAGTCACTTGCAGTTCACTCATCCCAGGTTCACCTCCACCCGAAGTCCTCAATTACAGGTTGATCCTTTAATCTGCTACCAAGAGAGCTCTTACCAAGTGGCTTTGGCATGTGAAGACTATCAAGGCCTTGCCATGCAGCCACTCAGTGATTGACCTAATTGATTATGTGCTCCTGAAACAACAACAACACCTGACTCCTTACTGGTTGGTCTGTTGTTGTTGTTGTTGTGATAAGAACGTCGGCTTCCCACCTGTGAACATATATGATTTATAGAAACACCGTTGCAAGGGATTGAAGTCTCTGACTCACATACTTTTTTATAATTACTTACCGGCTGAATTGGTACAAAATCACAAAATGAAGTGTCTTAATGTGGTTAAAAGTTCTCAGAAAGTGTAACTCAAATTGAGATTATTTTTATCACAGATCCCAACTTCCAGAATTAGCTTATATGCGCAAATACCAGACACCACTTTAGCTTTTGTTGGATCAAACCTTTTAATGCAAAAATGATCTGAGTGTCAACACTCTGCCCTTCTGTCTCTGTTTGGTCTTGTTGTCGCACAGGATGTCCGAGGTGCTTGTTTGATTCACCAGCCAGACATCTATTACAAACATGGTCATTGTCACAGTTTCTGTCGTTCTGCCTACCATCATGGCTGCCATTTTCTACATTAGTTCTGCTCTGCCAAGAACGGACAAAAAGGCCACACTGTGAGTTGCATCCTTGACAATTTGTCAAGAAACCAAGGCTGCACCCTCTTTGCTCACATTCTAATTCAAACTATCGCAATAAGATAGTTCAGTAAACACAACTGTACTGGGTACAGCTCACATGTCCATTTGCATGACAAGAAAAACTTTTTGGACCATGTTTTCTTTGCAAGAGCTGGTGATTTTAAGAATCCAGTGAGGTCAGATTTACCGACGCCTATTTAAGCAGTCAGGGCCTTCAAGGCCTTCTCTGCTGGCCTAGACACTGACAGTATCCCAAAGTTATAGCTACTTTATAATTTAATTATTTAAAAAAAATACACTACATGTATTCTAAATATTTTTTCCATTAGCTTTTTATCTCATTGCATAGTGTCTTCCTCAGTTGCGTCGCTTCCAGCGCAGTTTGTTTTAAGTTTTATCCAATCAGATTTCTCCCCTATGCTGTCTGTAGGTAAGAAGAGAGGCCCGGAGGCCTTCAGAATCACAAGTAAAACCCTTTGCAGTTTAAGTAAATGGGGAGGATATTGTTGATTGTCATAGTCTTCAACCAATTAGATCTTTAGTTTGACATGTCGGACATATTCTTTGACATGCCAGAGCCTTCTAGCTGGCCTAGTCATACGTGATTGGTCAGTGGGCTAGTGTGACATGTTGGGCGGTGACAATCCCAGTATCTACTGCCTCTGTCGAGCGGACATTTTCAGCCCCCAAACGCATTAAAACGTATTCAAGAAGTACAACTGGGGAGGCTCAACTGCACTGGCGTCCTTGAATCAAGAAGGACTTCTTACTGGAACTGGACCACACCGATGTTCTTACTGAGTTAATTTTTCTATCATGTCGTTTTTATGATATGGTTAATATTGTTCCCTCTGATGTGAATAATATTTGAATGGTGCTCTTGAGTGTGTGGCGGAATGTGTGTTTTAGCACCGCAGTTTTGCTGGAATGTGCAGAGGCCTATTGAATGGTGTTATTTGGGTTTTATGTTATTTTACCTGTTTGTTGTCATATAAATATATGTGACTGGTTCTTGTGAGTTTGTTCTTGTCATTGTGTTAGTTACATTGATTTTGTCTATATGCATTGTCCGTTAATGACAAAGCATTCCGTCATGCTGCATCATAGTGATAGACCTGCATTCTTTATGAAGCTCTAGCGCAAGTTCAGTCAGGAAGATTATACTAGTTTATTTCTCATACATCTGCCAATCACTCCTCATGCATGCTCATTGTTTCCCTGCTGCCATTGCTTGGGGCTGTCAATCATGATATCAGCTGTCGAGATGATGAGAACAACACAATTACTTGGTTAGCCTATTGTCTTGCTGCTGTCTCTTTTGAATATGATTGTCTCTCTACCTTCAGTACATTCATGGTGCGCAACCCTCCACCTCCCCATCTTCGCAGATTCATCATCTTCATCCTCTTCATCAACTCATTCTATCAGCCACCACCAGTGTCTGGACTCCACGGGGGGATTCATCTTGCTGCTGCTCAGGGCAGATGCCCCTCCATTACAAATCTCCTTGTAGAGTCCAAGCGCCAAAGACTCTGAAGACGTTATCATCACATATCATTTGTTCACAATAAACCCTTATCTTTTCTTTATCTGACTTGTCTCTCCTGATTGAAATAGTGTTGCGCATATTCATGTATCTGCACTCTGCAGTTAATGTATTTGTAGGTGTTGAGCTTCATGTAACATTTTATTTCACTTGTCAAATGTTGCAGTGTTATGTGAATATGTGGTTTTTACATGAAAAAAATAACACGTAGCTGTGGTGTCATGAGGTTATTAGGAGGTGGTTCAACTGTAGTAGGGCAGCACTGAAGGCCCAGGTATAAAATACACAGCCAACATTGTATTTGAGTAATTGGTTCCTGTGATAACTGAAGAAAATGTCAGTGTTTTTATTCCTTTTGTGTGATTATCCTGTTAAACCACGATAAAAACACATTTTGACATCACATTCACACAGATGCACAGCTAAGTCCAATAACAACCAAGTTTTTCAGTGAAAATTCATCTTTATTGATACCATACATGAATTATCAATGACAGAAACCTGGCAAAAAATATAGATATAAAATCACCCCTATGGTGAGGTGCTACAGGAGCCAGCTATTGGTGAATTGCCATTTCAGCTTTGTCTCATATTTCACAAACCCCTATTCCCTAAATGATGTCAACTTGGGAAACACAGGGTGTTGAAAAGTTCCCCCTAGATTGATTCTGTGTCGGCCTGCTGAGTAGATACACTATAGGGCTGCAAGAGACAATAAGTAAGGGCTTAGAAACAATAGCCTGCAGCTCGGTGTAGATTTACAAAGAGCATTTCTGTCAGATATAATGGTGGAGGATTTGTGACAGCTCAGTCTGTCCTGGTGCTCTGGGAGACCCCTGCTGGGTGAGTTTGGAAATTCCTATCCAAGAGCTGGGTGATGCGTAAACAGGAAAAGGTCAAGCTCAGAAGGTCCCCTCCTCAGGATAAGATGTCATGTCAATGGTCATTTCCATTAATGAAAAATTTACTTTTGCATTTTTTCACTCGTTGGTTACAGATTTGAAATGTATCTGAAAAAAAAAATCCAACAAATACATTACAAAACCAAACCACATAAATCACATCATTGAGGGTTTAGGTAAATCTGATCAAATTTCAGTGAAGACTGCTCCACTGTGGAACATTCCCAGCATCTATGGACTCGAGGCTCTTTGTCAGGATGACAGAAAAATAAGGCTAACTTAGAGGTCAACACTTTCTCTAAATGTGGTTATTTATTGATGTTCAGTTCATCTGACAAGTTGAACTGGCCAGAACTGGGAGCCACATGTCAAAAAAAAAAATAAACACAAGTAATGGAATGGCCGGTATTAGCGTTAACTGACTCAGCAGCCCAACAAACTTCTACATATATCATGAGCATAGTACAGGTGGGTTGGACCTAAACAGAATGTCAATACATAGAAAAATAAATACAGTTTGCTAAAATGAGGGCAAAATTCTTGTATCAGTGATTGTACCATTAAAAATCACGTAAATAAAAAAAAAAAAAAAAAGAGGATTTTAATCTCTTTACATTAGATTGAGTTTCTCATAATTCTAAGGAGGAATACATAGAATGACTTTTACAGAAATTACTACCTAAAAATATACAAGCACAGACACAAATATGAGGAGTAAAGCCAACAAACTGATTGGTCATAAAACAGCACAGTGTAATCAATATCTAAAGAATCTTTACATGTAGCTCCTTGGTCTGCAGCTTTCTTAATTGTGATTACAAACATTTCTGGGAAACTTAAGTTAATACAAAAGTCTTTTTTTCTTATTATTTTACAATCCTGTCAAAACTTGTTTTTAAAATATTTTTGAGTAGCAAATTTGAGAAGTTTTCTGTTATGTTCTCTGAAGAGAGGTCCCCCAGATAAGAGATTTCAAGACAAAGCAAACAGGTCTGCAATGACAAGTCAACAGATCCAGAATGGAAAATGAGTGGGGAGAGTAGTTTATAGTGTGCTGCTTTGTACTCACATCAAACAAGATGGAGGACATTAAAAACACCAGCCTTGTTCTCCCCAACTGGTTTTCTAGCACTGAAGCCAATGGACCTGCTGACCACGTGATGGCAGACATTATATTAAGCATAGACTTACATGGAAGTTATTACCGTCACAAGAAGAATGATCTAACAGCAATACGTATACATTAATATACTGCAGGTTTCAGATGTTTTACAGCTCTTACATTAGCAATAATAGGAAAAAGAATACACCGTCAATTCATAAGAAAAATAGATTGGAGTTAATAGTGGAAACAGTGCAAAGAATATTCTGGGGTGTTTTTTGTTTGCTTGCTTGTCTGTTTATTTTTTAGAAATTGTTTACAAAAATAAAAACAATTCAAAACAAGTCAAAAACATAGAAAATGAAAACACACTTCTGAAGCATCTGGTGCTCTGGTCCAGACATGCTGCGTACCACCTCTCTCCAGTACCTCAATGTTTTATGCTGCAGGTGTAGGTGAGTGACTGTGTGTGTGTGTGTGTGTGTGTGTGTGTGTGTGTGTGTTGGTGTGTGTGTTGGTGTGTGTGTTGGTGTGTGCATGTATCTATCAGTGCTTGTGTGTGTGTGTGTGTGTGTGTGTGTGTGTGTGTGTGTGTGTGTGTGTGTGTGTGTGTGTTTAAGATTTAGCGTAGTGGTTCTCAACTCCGGTCCTCAAGCTCCGGCACTGTACAGGTTTTTGTTCCAACCAGGTCCTACAAAAACAAATAATTGAGTTTTTAAAAACCGAACGTTGAATTTTGATACTAAAGAGTGCACACAGTTTTCTGCAGCCTGCAAAAAAATAAGTTAAATAAAAGCTCAGCATTTCTTCCCTGTGACATGAGCACAACAGAAACAACGTGGTGCGTCGTCAAGGAAAACGCATGCCTGAGAGACCCGAGGTTGGAACAAGAACCCACTGGACAACAGGACATGCCAACTTTGGCTCAAACACTGTGGTGAGCTTTGATGGGGGGGGTAAAGACACATGCACACACACCCCCCCACCCCGCCAGTCTCACCACTCCTCTAAGAGGACTGACTGGAGCCGAGCAGACAAGGGCCAAGGCTGAGCACCACTGGTCATGTGCAGCTATGTGAGGGAGCGATTCTGCTGACCCTGTCCTGACAGTTAAGAGCTTCATCAGTCCATCAGCTATTGTCCCTCCTCCTAACCGCTCTCCTTTGCGTCATAAAATGAACATGACGGAACAAAACAAACAAAAATGTATTAAACACAAGTGCTCGAGGCCACTCTCACTGACTCCTCTCGCTAGTGTGTTGGCTCAGGTGGATCCCAGTAGGGTTTAAGCATTGACAAAAGGGGGGCTGGCTGAGACCTCAGCGCTCTACTGGGACGACTGGGAGTTGTCATTCTTGCTCTCCTGACTGGAGGGAGCCTTGTTGTTCCAGGGCGAGTGTGCCCCAAGTGCAGGCGAGCTGTTGAAACTGTCCTCATCCTCCAGGCCATTCGCCCCATCGAACTGCGTGTTCTCCAGCCGTGTGATCAGACGCTCGTCCTCGTCACCAAACTCCCCTCCCATCAGAGTGGGCTCTCCCACCATCATCACGTCCTAAAGGGGACAGCAAGGGCCGGTACATATTATCCCCATAATACAGGGGGTTGAGCGGAATGACTGGCTGCACGGACGAGTTGTAGGTGTAGTGTTTTCTTGCCTATGGTCTAGCGATCTAACTTCAATTTCAGCTTCTTCTTTTTTTAATGATATGCATGATAATTGATACTTCAAGGTGTGTTTAGGGACAAAGAGAGTGTTAAAACCTGAGGTATTAGTGTCCTTTTATTCCTGAACCAATTCCCAACAGGACACAGTGTCGTCAGGGCAACTACGCTGACAGTTGTGTCAGTTGTGGCCCTGACTCCCTTCCCCCGTTCCAAGAACCAGGGTTAAGGGCCCTCCCTACTGGCCAGCAGTGGGCGTCCCTGAACATTGCGCGCTGCATCAAGGGAGGAGGGGAGGGAGGGAGGGGGGGGGGGGGGGGGGGGGGTCGTTTCATTCCACCTCGGGTCTCGTTCGCTCAACCAAGCAACCAAGTCAACAAAGACAGCAGGGCTGTGTGAATCGTGTGCTCTGAGAGACTAACTCTAAAACCAAATTGATACAGCAGACTTAGAGAGAAACCCTAACTGTCCCCACTGGAAATCAGAGCATGGTAACCCTAACCCCCATGGCCCCGAAACATTTTAACCCATAAACCTGTGGCCGCAGAGGACCAGGGACTGCCCATCACTGGTTCACATCAGGGGTCTACTAACTAAATCTACTCATACTTAGAAGAGTTATAGAAAGCAACCCCCTACTCCCCATTCACACCTGAATCCAAACCCCCCTTCCAGAGGCATCCCTCTGCTGTCTCTATCCTGCTGCTACACCTACTCCTCACTCACCAACCCCATACACCCATAAATAACCCCTGAGGCTGTATTTCCAACCCCTCCACCCCGTGTCTTATCCTCCACGATGCAGATAGAGGTTAAGTAAATGTAATGCTTACAGGTACCTGGCTGGAGAGAGAGAAGCTGTTGGCTGGACTCTTCTTTTTGCTGTTGCTGTTGTTATTGCTGCCTCCGCCGGAGCTCACGGTGCTTCCACCGGACACCTTCCTTTTCCGCCGCTTGTTCGGAGCTTGTCTGGCTGGCTCGGCTACGTAGACAACAGGTAGAAGATACGTTTCATAATCACATATTTAAGTGAATGTCAATCTGTTGTTTCTTTCAATTGCAACTGGATTTGTTGGTGGTCCACGGCTTAATGACTGTAAGGGCTACACCGACAAAACGCCACAGGCAATTTCAAAAAGGTGTGTGTGCGTTACCTGGAGGTGCTACCATTCTTTGCCACTTTTGGAAGAGGCAAGTCTTCAGGCAGTCTCTGGGGCTCAAGCTATAGGTCTTATGCCTCGACATCAACTCTTGCATGGGCTCCAATATCACACATAGCTTTACAGAGGACAAAGAGAGGAACCAAACAGACAGAAAGAGCGTTAACAGGTTGTTGCAGTTTAGGTTAATTTAATGACTGATCAAAAAGAGAACATGGTCACAGGGAAATGTGCTTACACGGAGGTAGTTGAGTGTGGAGTTGGACAGCCCACATCTGGTGATATTTTTAGCCAGCTGATCGAGCATTTGCGGATCCTGCGTGATTATGTTGAAAGGATTAAATGAAGAAGTGCGCGTACAGCATGTGCATTTGAGTGCGAGTGGGGTGCTTATTTGGGTCTGGAACTCACATGCATAGCCAGAATGCTCCTTGGTAGGACCTCTCTGTGCTGTCTGATGCTGAAGTGCCACGTCTTGATCCTCATCATGTCATCAAACATGAACTCCAGGTACAGGCGGCCCTCCACACAAACCTGAACCACAGGAGAGAAAGTTAGAAGTCACGGCACCAGCAACAGGAAAGAGAGGGAAGGCTGTACATGATGCATCCAGTACCTGTGTGAACATGGGTTTGCCATTTTGGGTCACCATGGTGCATTGGTCACAGTCCAGAGACACAAAGTTACTGTGGAAGGACTCCTTCGGGTGCTTCAAAACATAGAACAGCTCGGTGGCGCCCCCCTCAAAAATACTTCGAAAGTATCGTGGGATCAAAGTCCTGCCGATGGCTGCACACAAAAATAGAACTTTGTCAATAGATCAAATCAATACATAAAAATAAAGTGAAATTTGAATCACCCATGTATAGTATAGTAGCAAATACATTTATTTTATTCTTACTGTATCGTTTGGGTCCATCCTCCAGACAGAAGGTGATGGTGAGCATGGCGTCATCCTCAAAGAACTCTGTGGTGAAGGCATCCCACCAGAGATTGTCACAGTCCTGAAAGCAGATGAAGAACCGTTCCTCTCAACTTTCATTGCTTTAAATCTGCAAAACTAACTTTGGTAAAAGTATACACACGGCAAATTACTACATCATATAATCACAATAAAATAAAAAACAGAATTCAAGTGTAATACAGTTTGTTTGCTATGAAGAGATGAGGAAGTTATATACGTAATAGATGGTAAGAGTAAACAAAGAATGATTCTTAACAAGAAGCAGAAGTTCTTGTTTCCTCAAATTTAATATTTGGATAAAGATTTTTTTACATCTGGTCGATGTAAAACAATGGATTTTTGCAAAACCGCTCAAAGACAAGAAGCAGAAACTCTTGTTTCCTCAAATTGACTAATTATTTGACTATTTAACACTACTTCCTCTGGTCAATGTAAGGCAATGGATTTATTTTAAACAGATGTGCATGCTTCATGATCGCCACGATCATCACTGCAGAGGCTCTGAAATATTTTGCTGTGCAGTGAAGAAGTCAAAACAACACTGACTGTGAACTTTCTAAATAAGACATGCTGCCATTCAGACGTTGGGTGTTTTGTGGGACATAAAACTTGATTGTGGTCAAAATCCCCACAATGCACAGGGGTTAGTGTGGATACATTTGTAATAGAGTGCAGACAGCCACATGAAAAAGCGTAGCTTGTTACAAGTGCTCAGTCGTGCTCTCAAGCATATAAACAGTTGGCACTCTAATTATGTTTTGGCCAGGTTGATCAGATAATCTTATTAGAGCCTGAATGTAAATTAAGTTGGTGTGTTCTCAAGCTTAATTTCCCACAAAACCCCCGAGCATGGTTAGCTACACAAACAGCAGCTGGGAGGGAAAATCTGAAAACAGTAAGTAGTTCACAGGAGCTGCACGATGTTGCACTAGAGATTGTAATCCCAACCAATTTGAAAATGAAACTCAGATGCTGTGTTTTTGCACAGCAACAGTTTGGTGTTGATGTCTTATTACTCTCTATGTGAGTGATGAAGTGACTCTCACCTCTGTCCAATTCTGTAGCCTTTTGTTCAGCTCGTATATCCGGTAATCTGTTTGGTTCCCGTACGGTGTGGGTCTCCTGAAACAGAAAACGAGGGGGGGGGGGGGGACCACGAGCAGCGTCAAACTTAAGTTAATTACAGGGTGTTCTAAAATGAACAGAGTACAAGGCTTTAGAAATGACTTCTGAGCTTAGACAAACCACAACTGTGTGTTCACTATGCAAGCGTCAGTGTTCTCACCCCATTCCAGGCTCCATGTATGATGGGGGGTACATGGGTGTAGGCCTAGGAACAACAAAAAGAACAAACATCAGCAAACATAAGTAACAACAAGGATGTGCGTCTTTAGTGCTACACTTTGATCTCAGAACTGCAAAAAATCAACTGTTAGAGCCAATTACTGGATTACTGGATTCAGGGCTAACAGGGGGGTTTCAGATAAAAAAAACACATTACAATAGAATACGGAGATACAGAAATATGGGTTTGAAATATTCAACAACGTAACATTTAATAAGTACTCGAAAATGTTCTGACTGCACTGCCTGTCAGTATGGCATCCGTCTTTGTTTGTCACTTTTAATTAAGCCGGTTGTTGCTGCTTCTCTTTTTTACATGATAAGACCGCCACATTGAATAAGAACAGAAGAAATCACCAGTCAGTCACTGGTAGAAGAAACCACAAGCTCAGCATCAAATGTGTGCAGATTTAAATGGAAACAAGTTTCGGGTTCAGTGTCAAGTGCATAACAATGCCCACAACAAGCTGTAATATTATACAATTTTTACCTATTATTAACAAAGTACAGTTTAAATCGCTTCAATCTAACCACTGAACAGACCGCAGAGGGCTAAAAGACAAACAGCTCCACATCAATTTAACAGGTGAGTCCAAACTTTTGAACGGCGAGTACAAGCCATAAAACATCATTACAGATCATTATCTATAAGAAACCTACCCCACATCTCTGTCCAGCATAGCGCCTGGGTGGAAAGGGGGGAAGCTGCCGCCGTTGGGGGGCTCCTTAGGAGAGTACAGCTTGAATGACTTTGACGAACAGCCTGCACACAAGCACACAGCAGAGACGGAGGGGGAAAAAGAGCAGAGATTTAGAGGAGATTTAGATTTAGCTCATTCAAATCACAGCATCATCTAAGTAATCTAATGCTGGATGATTCTGTTGAGATTTACTCAAAAAAAAAGCACACTGCCAAAACAATTTCCTGCTGCTTTCATTATCTAATCCATCTTCAATCTGGTAAATGGACAAGAAAACAAATCATCACAGACAGAAAAAACTGAAATATTTATTAGCCCACAGAAATGAGAAAACAATCAGTGAAATGGGGAACAACACGCAGAAGAGATCGTCTGACATGTTCTTTGTACCATTATAGGGAGCCCTCTTCTCTGCATTCAGCCCCATGTGATCCTAACCATGCGCCTCTGCTGTGTGTGTGTGTGTGTGTGTGTGTGTGTGTGTGTGTGTGTGTGTGTGTGTGTGTGTGTCCCCTAGTTGCCTCTTCTACCCATCCCCCCATGCATTGCCCGGCTGTTGTTAACCCTCGTCTGTCCAGATAAAGCATTCAGGCTCAAACAGCTCAGTTCTCTTAGAAAAAAACCTTTGCGGTATCTCTACTCAAGGAGACTTTACATGCACAGCGGTTGCATGTAATTAGGCCTGATCAAAAAAAATCTGCATACCCAAGCAGCCAAACCGTAGCGGACTGGGATGTTGAGAAAAACAACCTCTGGAAATTTGACCCATGGCTTGCCCATAGCACCCACCCTACAGCTTCAGATAACAGATAAGGAAACATTGAGTTCCTGTGTTGGACCCCTTTATAATGTTTTTTAGCGTGTCCTGCTTGTAAACCTGGTATTCCCAACAGGCACCTTAAGGCAGCATTATGTTAATTTGTTGCTTTTACACCGTTACAATTGATACACAACCCTCGGCCACCGTCAGATAGGGTGATTGTGCCAAATGAACACTGGCAGGGGGGGAATCACTGAGCCACACTAATGCAGGATCAAACATAACTGCTGAATGTTTGATTAGGCCAACTAATGGATACCCCACAGACAGACTACTCTACAAATGGTAATGGTTAAAGTCAAGATATACAAATGGGAGCGAGAAAGGCTGGCGTTGGGGTTAAGTATGACAGTGTGAACTGTGATCTGTCCGTCCCCCATTCACCGCTCCTCCAACAACCACAACTCCTCCTTCGTTTGCTCCATTGCTTCAGTACAACCCTGGCAGGTCATCCTCTCCTCCCAATTGCTATGAGGGTGAACCTGCTCAGGGGCACCCAACAATACTTCTCTATATGCATTACGTCTGACCTATAGACCCCCCTCCCCCAAACACAAGCAGCCCCAGACAGCATTCAACCCACATATGCTAAGTCTTCATCCAATCTAATGCTGATGCATATTGTGTCAAACAAACTCCTGCAGGAAATACAAGTAGAATTCTTGTTTTCTCCATTATGTAACGCCTCCACGTTCAGAAACGTAGATTCTGCAAGCACAAAATGCTGACACAGTTTATTCTCGCCCTTGAATAATCACCAACACACACCCTGTAAAAACCATGTACCGTCAACAGCGTGAAACATATCCACAAGACAACAGATGCATTACGTATGGACAATTTCACAGGGCAGGCATCTTTTGAATAGGTATTTTAGATGAAAGACATGTTCAGGTACACATGACAAATAACGCTAGAGATGAATGACTCCACCAAGTGAGCATCCTTTGAAAGAAGGACATCATTAAGATGAGTCACCATGATGCATGAGCACCCCGACAATGATGAAGTTAAAATAGTGAGACTTTTGGGTGCCGTTCAGTCCTCTCAAACAATAGAGCTGCATCCAGAGGCTGGCCCACAACCAATAAAACATCCGAAACAAATGTGCCAAGACTGCCAACATTCTTCCACTGCGTACTGGTATAACGCTAGCTCAGTCTATAGCATAGTCGACATTTAAAAAATAAGCCTGTGTTCACTTTAACACACTGGACCAGGCGTAAAGTGGAGCACAGGGCCGCGTTCATTCAACGTTTACAGAGGACAGATGCCGTTGCTAAGCTATTAACGTAGCTAGTTGCTGAACTACCGCCATCCACTTATAATTCATCGTGCTTGTTTACTGTGAACCAGCAGGGCTGTCAGAAGTAGCGTGGTTGTAAGTTTGAGTTACCTGCAGAGAAAGGTCCACCGAAACGCGGTGTTGCTCAACACCTCCGCTCGGTGTTTCTAGCCAGCTAGCTTCGCTGCTAGCCGGAGCGGCTGGACGGTGAAAGCTCCAGCGCCGACCGTCGATAATGTAGCGTTAGTCCTGCACCCCAACAACACGAGGGACGGGAAGTAAGACACTCCAGCTAGTTGCCTTGGTTCCTGTCTATTTGCAATCCCCAACTAAGTGTTTTTAAATGTCATTTGTTTAGTGGACGATGCTACCTATTTACTACTAACGTTACTACTACGGGACCCTTTGTTCCTGCCAGCCGAGACACGGTAAAAAAAAAACAAAGGCCCCGCCTCCTGCACGCGCCCCCGCCCATCCCATCAAAGACACCGAGATAAACACAGGCCTGCCTCCATCACAGCCAAGGACCCAAATCTGTCTTGTCCGGGACCCATGCGTGCATCAGTGGCCCCCATAGTGGTACAGGTGGGACCCATTAGGAGGAGCGGTTATCAGCCTATATTTGGCATCTTAAACATGCTATTACAGATTGACAAAATAATCTTATTCCATACTCTGACAGCATCGTTTGGTATCATCTTGTAACGACTCCTCATGGAAGCTTTGTGGTGTTTACAAAGTGTCAACAGGGTTCATGCATTCTTGATATGTGCATTATTTTATACACATTTCCACAATACTCACCCTGACATATTAGGTACTTTTGGAAACTTTCGGGGTCTTAACTAGAATTTACAAGTTTGGTGGATTCAGAAAACATTTGGCTACACTGCATGGATTTATAAAGAGTGACAAACGTGTGGATCAGTGGTATTTAAGAGGTTAAGTTTACAGTATTTCTTCATTGTTACAAGACAGACATGATGCCCTTAGATACAAACTATCCCTGTGCTCTCATATTTATGACAAATGATAAATACAGTCTTTACAAAAGTCATAGCGTAGAATGAAGTTGGAGGTATTAAGACTGACATCAATTTAAGAATGAAGCCTTTTCAAGTATTTTTCCAGATTGTATTAAATATATACTTAACAGAAAGGCTGAGACCTACAAGTAGACCCTCAGTATATCTCAGCACATTTCAGTATAAAGGTTGATCGTTATCGATCGAATATAAACGATATGTCGGTATGCATTTATAAAACATTTCTACGGTGTGGACATTAACATTCAGTTCAGTCATGAGGAATGAAGGGAGAGAGAAATTATTTTTGCCAGGGCTGCTGGAAGCACTGGTCAGTCTGTCCTGACCGTAACGATCCCAAAAAAAACAAAAAACATGAGCGTGATTCAGACATTTTGTTCACACTGTTCAGCAAATCTGCCACAAAGACTATTTACCTAAACAGGCTGTTTAATTCAAGCCAACTTTGTAAAGGCTTATGAAAAATGATTGACTGGCTGATGGCTGCTGTCCTCAATCCTGAGCCTCAGATTATGTAAGGGTATAATCTGCGCCTCACTTTTAATCAATAACCACTCTAATGTTTACAAGGAATATATTTGCAGCCTGGAAAACCTTTTGTGGTCTGAAAGTGCATTTAAAGCTCAATTTGTTGAGGCTTTCACTTGAGCTGCCAGTCAGTTTGTAGAATTATATAAGTGAAGCACTGCATTTCATTGAGAGAGTAAACACATCTGACCCAGACCAGTCACTCTTACTGCATAAAGCCCCCATCAGGTTTAGAGTGCAGATATACAGCATCATCTGCAGCTTGTACTCACTATTCAGATTGGAGGAGAATGACACAAAAATATCGGGTGGGATCTGTGGGCTACATCATCGGTTAAATGTCGGAAAACAATGCAACTCAGAATTTCGTTAAAGTAACTGTGGTCCAATCTAGAGAGTTTGGCTGTGTAGTTATGACAGAAAATAAATGATTAGACAGCTATAGGGGAATAAAAGAAAGACTAGAGCCTTTTGTTGTAACGTAGGACTAGATGTATAAGCTTTTGTTGAAAACAATGGTTCCCCAGTCAGTGTTGATGGACTGACACAAAGAAGAGATGTGACAGAACAGCATCTCCCTCTGCTGGTGTATGCTGCAAACATCCTCACTCTTCAATTATTGAATACAATAAATAGAATAGTATAAAATGAAGTTTACTGTACACTATTCACAGCTAACATAATCTATAAAATCTCTAATTTGTATAGCTTTATCTGCCTATTCCATGATTACATCAACCAATAACCTTAATAAGCACAATAGTGCTTATATTAATGGAATCTAAAGGTATCGTTCCAAAAACAAAAGAAACATGAAAAACATGAAAATGGGTTGTATGGAAGTGTGGATCATACAGAAACAAATATGGAATATTGCATACATTACTGTGGGAGTGTTTCAATCCTGAGAATTTGATTTCATCTGTATTCAGTAAGAGTCACATTTAGTGATAACATGAAATGGCAATACACAAGAACTAAGTTTTAATTTTGTAACTGGAAAAACTGGTCTTGAACTACACACGATCTCTTGTATTTATAGATCCCTATAGCTCCGAAGAACACTTTACACATACTATTTTATGCAGAGGCGGACTGTATAACATTAACACTGAAATGCCTTCCAAGCATTGTAATGGAAAACAATAATGTGGTCTCTAATACAGAAAAATGTCAAATGGATTTTTAATCATTTGGTTTGTTACTCAAGCATCCTTCCAGTTAGACAGCTATTGCACTTTAAAAAAACTGACCGTGATAAAGAAACTGAGGCGAGCTGTAAACAAGTCGACTCCACACAGGCCAGACACGTGTAAACACGTCGTAAAGCTTTTTCCGAAGCCCTCCAACGTATTGTGTCTGTACACAAACGTGTGACAGAGAGAGTCAAGCATTCATGAGGAAATCTGTAGAGAGCGCTGGTGAACAGCATGTTCAGACGCCTGTCGCTGCTTTTCTAGCCGCCACAGTGGAAGCACAAACCTGTCAGAGAAACCGTTCTGCGACACCTGACTGGTAGTGATAGCAACACGGCAGCAGACAGAGCTATGCAGGCTGTGGCCTGACAGCAGGAAGTTAAACAGCGTGTGTTCAAGATAAAGAAGGATCGGTGTTGTGGACGCTTGCAATGACAGAGGTCACTGATCTGAATCCAGGCAGAATTAGCCAATCCATAGAGGATTGCTGCTGACAGACGGGACCTGGTGCAGTTTAACCTGGAGGTTTGGTCATTTATATGGCATTACTTCTGTAATGTGTTACAAAAAAATGTAAATCCACCATGAAATAGAATTCACTTGTATTCTTAAAATACTGCTCAGTTTTAATGTTCTTAAACTGAACAACGAAGAAACAGCGATGATGTTATTTTGAGACTAATCTTGGAGCCGCTCCACAGATAGTGAATAATGAAACAACTGTGACACAGCACCTGTTTTTACTGGAATTTGGACACTTTTAACTCATTTGCAACATGAAGCCCTGAGTCACCCGCTAATTCCAAGTAAATGGACAAACTCCACCAAATCCACCTCCAATTCAAGTCTTGAAGCTTTGCTTTTTTAACTTTAGGGAAACACTTGTTTGAATTTATAGTCCAAAGCACAATATAAATTCTGTTATATGGCAGCAATTCCTTTAACAACATGTCAACATTTGCCTCGATTTGCATACACGTTTATCAAATCAAGTCTGTTTGAACAATCCATCTTCAACACAAACCAGCTCAAACAGGCTGGTAAATTCATGATACACTCATTAACAGAAACAAGTTTGCATGCTAAATTTACACTAACAGTCCCACTTGCACATACACGATTGGC
Organism: Cebidichthys violaceus; assembly: GCF_023349555.1. Classification (NCBI taxonomy): domain Eukaryota; kingdom Metazoa; phylum Chordata; class Actinopteri; order Perciformes; family Stichaeidae; genus Cebidichthys; species Cebidichthys violaceus. The sequence goes on from NW_027176263.1 coordinate 6,594,106, forward strand.
ACAGAAGTACAGCACAAAGCTCTCAAATAACTGCGGCTGTCCTCACACCTTCTGTTTTCAGCACAGCTCTGTTTCAGTCTATCTTCAGTCAGTACCGAGCCTGCTTTCATGTTGTAAAGACTCTGCGGCTTGCACATCTCCCACAAATAAAGGTGTGCTTTGATAGAAAATCATTTTTTCCATCCCACACATTTTGTCGTCTCCCCATCCTCCCCCTCCTCTCGGCTGTGGCACATGCCAGCTTTCCTCTGCCATCCTGTCGGCCTGCAGCAGATGTGACATCACTACAGCACGTCCCCCCCCCCATCTCTCTGACTCCCCAGCATCTCTGTCTCCCACGCATTCCTTCTTTCTCTCTGCCTCTGCACACACAGCCATTTTGATCTAGCAAACAAGATCTGAGAGACTCACTAGGGTAGAGAGAGGAGGGGACGTGGAGAAGAGAAGAAATGGAGAATTGAGGAAGGAAAAAAAAAATGAGAGGCACAAGCTTTTCAGCGCAGTGAGATAATGCTGAGGCAGTCGTGTTGTTGTGTAACGGTAATCAAAAAAGCCCTAGCTGTTTGGCTGCCATCTTGGTTCTGCTTTAAGTCACTTTTCACCAATCAGAAGCCATGTGACTTTCTGCACGAGGTAACACTGTTACTGCAAAAGGCAGAGAGGAAGGGAAGAGGGAGTGACAGAGAGTGAGAGAGGGGGGGACAGGAAGAGGGGGGGTGAGATGAGGAAGGCAGAAACGGGAGGGAGGGGTTAAAGTGAGATGGGTGAGAGATGGTGAGAGTAGTGAGCAGAGGGGAGCGCATGCTTGATTGCATGTGAGAATGGAGGGGAGGGAGGGGGGGTATCTTCAGCTCACAGGCAATCTATTTTTACCATTTAGTCTGAACAAAGGATGTGATTGGCTCCACTGTGTTAGGACGGATCTCCTTCATGCGGGGAACAAAGCCTTAAAAAGGCTGATTCACAGCAAAGTCACAACAACAGCAGGATGTCACAGGGTTGTCAATGAGCTAGACAGACATGAGAAGTCTGTTCTTTATTATGGCTCACATTCTGCCACATGGCACATACGCTCCGTTCAGATTCCTCTCTTCTATAATGCTCTGAACCAAGAACAAAACAAAGATGAACGGGCCCAGATGAAAAGAGTCAGCGCTGTAGAATAAGAGAGGATTCGTTTTTCCAATGCAAATTCACACACACAAAGAATGGGGAGGATCTTCTGTCCACCATCGTACAAGAATGTAAACAAACCAGTCTTCAAATATAATGATTTACAGCGCACGGCAGCAAGAGAGAGATAGAGAGAAACTGCAAACCAGTGTTAATCAATGTTGCCTCGTGGTTATCTGCCAGATCAGCCAGCCTAAACTTGTCCTAGCAGGCTCCTCGTGAAGGTGTACGTGTGTGTATATACGTGCATGCTGTACACGTGCACACGCGCCTGCATGTGTAAACCTGTGAGTGTTGGTGCACAACATGCACATGGCAGATCTCTCTGGTTCCGCCTCTTTCTCCTTACATCCTTCGAAAAAACATGTGGATATCATTAAAAGTTTCTGCTCCAGAGTTAAGTCTGTCAACAGACAGAAGGAAGCAGATACCCTGGAAAAACGGCAGCAGAGGGCAAAGAAGCGAGCTAGTAGAGAAAAGATCTGAGAGGAGAACATCAAGCAGAGGCCTCTCTAATATTATTCCATCTGATAGGCGACTACCAATGAATCAGAGCAGCCCCATTAAAATGATACTGACACCCTAATTCAATCTGCCCTCTCTGAGATCCCCCTGAGCAGATGCTACGATTCAATTTCTATCTGTTACTTTCTCCCTTGTGCTGCACACAGCCCGTCCCCTGGCACTGTGCACAGGGCAACGTCTCTGCAGCCTGCCTGCTCTCACCGGGGTACCGTGGAAGAGAAATTGCTCCAAAGTCAAATTGTATCAAATATTTTATGGGAGAGAATGGATTATAAGATCTACTTGATAAAAATATTGCCACTACATTTTGCTTGCCAAAGACTGACATGTTCAGAAAGTACTAGATTTCCTTCCTATTGCTCTGACACTGTAGCACAGAAGCAGAGTGTGGATACTGAGTATCAATAGGACACCATAACATTAGCAGCAATCCAGATTTTATGTAACCTTTATTTAAAATTCAAGAATGTTTAATTAAAGAAAAGCCAAGCCAAGCATAACAACTGCATTCAAAAACACAAATATGCAGGAATGCAAAGTCACAATGACAAAGAGCTGCCTAATATCCAAACAGCAGCTTAACTCAAATTCAACTCTTAGTTAAATCTATTTAAGTACCCTCATTAATGGTTTAAATTTATCAAGAAAGACAAGCTTTAAACCATTTTGCAGTGAGTAAAGTACTTTTGCCTCATTCAGTTGTGCCCCATGGGACAAATATAAAAGTTACTGTGACAGTAAGCAGGGATTTCCACCAACTCCTCTAGACATATAAGAGCACAAATAATAGAGAAGCAGACCTATAGTGGCCAGATAAAGCCGAGAAGAGGAATGAAAAGCAAGCGGAGCACTTATTGATATCTCAGTGTCTCTGTATGTGACAAAACTCAAAGAGCCATTGATCTGCTGCGCAGCAAGCTAGCGTGACTGAGAGGGTCTGCTGAACAACTCAATCCCAAAGTGTGGTAGCCTCAGTCTCCAACCTTGTTTTAGGACATGTGTTGAGAGTGTAGCACGGCTTCACTGACACACACTCACACAGCTTGCCGCTGGCCCTAGGCGGCTTTGCAGCACTTTTACATAAGTCATCTTTCTGACAGCACCACTGAGCACAGAGACGGAGGAGGAAAGAGAACCAAGACAGGCAGAAAGAGAAAGAGAGTATAGGCACTCACCGGGACAAGCACAACCTCCAACAGACATCTTCTCACATGTTGGGCTCTGCTCTGAACGAAACAGCTGCACTCAGTCCACACGCTGCTCGCATGGGCTAACTCTGAGGAAAACAACACGGACAGAGGGGTGGAGAGATTAGAGGGAGTGGTACAAAGCAGGGCATGCACACCACAACTATACTCCTCTCTCTCTCTCTCTCTCTCTCTCTCTCTCTCTGTCAGAGGCAGGAAGTTGGCAGTGGTGCTGTAACTGCATCATTAATAGGCATATTGCAACACAAGTGGGAGGGAAAAATGAGAGAGGAGGGAAATAGGAAGAAAGGGCCTTTACATAACGTGAGACTTGAGTAAGTAATATGGAATGGAGCGAGGGACTGTGAGTGTGGTGTGTGTGTGTGTTTGTGAAAGGGAGAATGCAAGAGGGAGGCAATTAGAGCGAAGGAGAGGAAAGAGAGAAAACGCACAAGGTGTGTGTGTGTGTGTGTGTGTGTGTGTGTGTGTGTGTGTGTGTGTGTGTGTGTGTGTGTGTGTGTGTGCGTGGCAGTGATGCATCGTCCATTTTTGCTCGGTGCTGCCGTGGGAGATAAACATACTCAGTAGGAGCCCAGAGGCGGAGGGTCATTACTGCCAAACAAACACACACACACACACACACACACACACACATTCACTCATACACCCTGCCTCGTGTATGACAGATTTCCATCTCTCTTTCTGTCTCCCTCTCTCGCTCCTTCCGTCTGTTTTTTTCTTCTGCTGCAGAGTGAAGACTTGTGTTAATCACTACAGACAGTATCGATTAAAAATGCAGAGCCCACCTGGAGCGCAGGGACACTGGAGACCCATGGGAGGCAGGAAGAGCGCGCATGTACGACCGTGCACGTGCTCACACCCAACAGGAACTGCATGTAAACAGTCTGACTTGACTGCAGACGCTTTGCCCAGCGGCCTCTGCTTCTTTTTCCCAACTCTTTTCTCGCTTTTTAATCTTTCTTCACTCTGTCAATTTAATCTCCCCTCCCTGTTGATATTACCTCAACCTTTTTCTGCAGCTTGATGTGATTTTGTTTCATTTCCTTTTCCCCCCTCCACGTCTCTGGTTTCCCTTCCCGTTCATCCCATAACTTCTCTTGGCTCGAGCGGGCCTGTTCTCCGAGCCAATAATCTCATAATCTCACACTTCACTACACAAACACACGAGCACGTAGGTGACTCCCATGAGCTGGATGTCTTTGTTGCTTGTGTGCCTGATCCTGTCGAATGGATAACAGACTGAGCAGCATCATTGAGTCATTGTGGCTGAATGCAAGAAAAATCAAACATGGAAAATGATTAAAGAAAACACAACCTCAGTCTTAACTGACAGTATTGACTACATTATCTAGTACAGTGATTCCCCAGATGGTACTTCCACAGATGCCAGGGGTAACTTGTAAAGACTGTAGAGCGGCTCTACTTATTTGACAAAATAGAATTTTCATTAGCAACTATTTTCACGTACTGAGTCAGCTTTAACACTTGAACAATACATGTTGCAATTGAGAGTTTATGAAAACCAATTAGCAAGCAATAAGAGAAGTTATATAAAAGTAATGGATAGTTGAAATACTTAAAAGTGATGGATGAACAGTTCAAATAAAAGTGTCATTGTGATGGAATGTATCCCCAAGTAAATCAAAGCCCATAAAAACCTCATATCTCTGTTGTCTGTCACTTACAACCAATATACTAACAAAAGACAAGCGACTGTCTGCACTGAAACCAAAGCTGACAGACGCATTCCCCACACACCAGCACACTGGCAGAAGCATCACAGTTAAATGTCATACACGATGTCAGACACTGTTCTCAGGACCGAGACACAATGAACAACCCTGCGGGCCTCCTCTTCTTTTCCCCTTACTTGTCTTCTCCCCCTCTTTTCATTTCCACTTCACACACACACACACACACACACACACACGCACACACACACACACACACACACACACACACACACAATCACACACACACACACACACACACACACACACACACACACACTTTTTGTTTCTGTTTCAACAAGGTCTGTCTCTCTCTGAGTCCTCTCATCTCTTGCTGCTATTCAGTTACCATTCGGTCCTTTTGTGCGCCTTGTAGGTCGTAATTTGCGGGTTTGACATTTATGGAAGATTCTGCCACTGTAAGACGGTGAACACTGAACAAAGGCAGATATGAGAGATAGAGAGAAGCATCCCATACACTGCAAGAGAGGGGGGGAAAAAGAGCGCGAGAGGGGAGAAAAGGAGGAGGGGTGCGTGAATGTGATTTGGGAAATGGCTTCTGTTTTCAGGAGCGATTAGGCTTTGAAGCTGAGCACTTCACCACTGACTTCACTGTCAGGCATGCTCTCTCTCCTCTCCTCTCCTCTCCTCTCCTCCTCTCACTCTCAGACTCCTGCAGATAAAGAGATTCCCGCTCTGTCAACACATCCAAACATCGCTCAAAAAGCTGCTCTGAGAATAATGAAGTTCCCCCTCCGTTCTCTCCACTGTGGGCACACAGTTCCATAACACTATGTGACAGACAGCAAAGTGCCTGCACACAGACACGCCGACTGCCTTGCTTACTGAGGTAGACATCTACTCCCACTCTAACATACTCGTGTTGTCCTCTGACAGCAGACAAACACTTGCTAGACGTGCACTGAAAACCTTGCTTTTTCCTAATTCTCAATAAAATGTTTAAAAAGCTCCTGGTGGCATACTTGTTATCTCAGGTGAGTTCATGCCATTAATGGTCACCTCTCAGTCTTTTGTCTTGCAGCTGTTCTGCGCCTCCACGGCTTTTCTTCTCTGCACACTGTCTCTCTCTCTCTCTCATAAACATTCATTAAAAATCCTCCATCTCAACGCTTACCTTTGTCTGCCTCTTTCTTCTGCGCCCACACTCGCTTGAAAAAGTCCACCCGGGTCAGCCACGCAGAAGTAACCAAGCTGCGCCAGCAGAGAGAGAGAGAGAGGGAGAGGGAGAGGGAGAGGGAGAGAGAGAGAGAGAGAGACAGAGAGAGAGAGAGTGAAAGAGAGAGAGAGAGAGAGAGACTGTGATGAGCAGATGCAGATAGGAGCCACAAATGGAGGGGGGTGATCTAGCAGTGTACAAATTGGATGATGAGAAGGAAGGAAGGAAGGCGGGAAGGAAGGAAGGAAGGAAAGAGGAGGAGGAGGAAGAGGGGGAAAAGAGTGGGGGGGCAGCTCTCAGCTGCACTGGTATGAATATGACGCAGAGGCAGCAGCCAGAGCCTCTCCTCTCCTCTCCTCTCCAGCCCCATCCCTCCATACCCACCGAGGGAGAGGAGAGGGGGGTGGGGGGTGAGGGCACTGTATCCATGGCAACGGCAGAGCAGCGGTAGGTAGCAGTTAAGGAGCGTGTTGGGGCACAGTGGTGTTCCTCTCTTTCTCTGTCTCTCTCTCTATCACAGACAGACAAGCTCACAAGTCTCTCAGCTCCCATACAGTGCACAGCCTCTGGTATAGTGGAGGAAAAGCTGTAGAGGAAACATGAGCAGCATTGGATTCATTAGAACGTGTAATGAGAAGCAGACTGGTTGGGCCAGTTGTGGACACATGGGGGACAGGCAGCAAGGAAGCACAAGTTAATTATTCTGTAACAGCAGCGAACTGCCAGCATCAAGTAATGGAATAAGTAACGTATGTGTTAAATATTGATTCTAAAAATGCAGATTACTGTGGCCACATAAAATACTGGACAGGGAAACTGTAAAACACTGCAAACACAATGACGTGGGACAGAATAAAGACAGTGATTTACTGTCTCTATGTGAAGACAAAGCTTAAAAGAGATCTTCTAACAACACTATACGGATCCAAAGATGTCTTGCTGAAGCATTCCACTAATTTTAAAGGAACAAATGTGCAAAACTTTCTTCTGAACATCTACCTAGTTATTCTACCTGAAACACTGCTACAGCCATTCAGCATGTGTTTTTAGTTCAGAGTCAAATGTTTGAGGAAGATCTTAACCGATCGAAACGTTGCCTTAAAAGAGTCAGAGAAATAAACTATTAATTTGGAGCCGAACAGTGTCCTTTGTGCCCTCCAAGTAAATGTGAACTCATACATCCACATTCTTCAGGACCAAGTTCAGTATCTTGCTCATGGATAATTCAACATGTGGAAGCCAGGGATCAAACTACAAACCCTTCAATTGTTTGCAAACCCGACTACTAAACTAACATTATATACTGTACATATTTTGTAAATAAGTCTTATATGCCATGGCACATAACTAAAATGGACCCTTTCTTCATAAATCTATATATTCTTGTTCACTGAGACTCGAAATTTACACCTGAGCGATTCCTGGATCAATGACAGAAAATATACAGCTCACAGACACAAAACTACACTGCAGAGGTTTTTTACCTGGTGTGTCTGTTCTTTGGAGACAAGGATCCTTTTTCTAATTTAGCATAAAACGTGGATGAGTTTACTGAAGAGCTCTGCAGCAGTGAGGAAGCTGTTAAAAAAATGTAGAAATATTCTGAAACTTTACAAATGGTTCAAACAGCAGAGAATAAATGACATGTGAAACAGACACACAGACAAAGTGGTGTACCACGATGGAAGACTACAGTGTGTGTGTGTGTGTGTGTGTGTGTGTGTGTGTGTGTGTGTGTGTTGTGGCTGGGCTCACCTCTAATCCATTTTTGCTTGTGGAACAGAGGGAATTGCCGATGGCTTTTCTGTGCCATTAAGTATGGATCCTAATGAGGGACACATCCTCCCCACTTTTGTATTTGACCCAATTTAATCTCCACCTGTGTGTTTCAGTCTTCCCTTTATGTATTACACCCAGTAACAAAAAGACATCCACCACCTCCCCAGCTCTGAGGGGAAAACTATTTTTCTTCTCAATGTGCTGTTTGGTTATAGTCCTCAGAGAGCGATATATGTCGTACATATGTGTGTCTTTCTCTAGGGTATGAGTTGCACTATTAGGTCTAAACAGAAACATAGAGTTTGACAAAAAAATAAAGACTCAAGGTCTACTTACTAGCTGTTCCCAGAGCTTTAATCGCATCTCAAAGTCTTCATCCATTAGTGCAGTTTGTTGAGATTGAAACTTTTATCTCTGTTAAAAATCAAGGAATGGCCTCCTGGATCTTTTTTGCAGCCGTCTACTGATTCCTTGAAAACAGAGAATGTCATATTAATTTTCAGGGTAAAATGTGCATCAAAAATAGGAAAGTCAGCACCTTTCAAAAAAAAAAGTGTTTACAGCCCATATAACTGTCGCTGAACAGTGCCCACTGGAGCCACAAGAGACAATTACAGGATGACGGTAAGTGCTATAAAAAGAAGTCAACCATTACTTCTTTTGAATTCAACTTTTTATTCTCAACAAGATGAATGTGTTATTTGTGCAAAAGTTATAAAGTGTCTTTTGGACATGACCTTGGAATTTAGTATTTTCACACAAGAAAAAAAATAGCATCTAATTGTGTTATTTCATGTAACTTATTCATATATTTACACACTTTTAACGCAAGAGCATTAAATAATCTTAATTTAATCAATATAAATTGAATTAAATGTATATAAATTAATTAATTCTAACATTTTTGAAATTCCTGTTTGAAGGAGAACAATCTCCAGACAAGTGTTGTTTTTCTCATCCAATGAACACTATAAGAGTCCTCCATTCCTGAAGAGCCCTCTTTACTTCCTTTGTTTCCACGGTCATTGAAAGTAGAAGCAATTAGGAGTGAAACTGTGGGAGCAGAATGATGTAAAAGAACCAAGAAACTGCCAATTAACCTGCTTAAAAAAAGATGACTTTCTCTAAACATACTCCTACAATTTTCAAACTAGAATGCTTACTAAAACAAGTCAGACGGAAATTAAACACAGAATAGTTTCAGACTAGTTTTCATTGTAAACTGACAACTTTTTTTTCTCTTGTTTACAGTAATAGAGTCAATATTCTACCAACAAGTAGTGTTTACACAATGCACAATAATTTCACTCAATATATCATGACACACAGGCAGTTCTTACAAAACAACAATCTCATTAAGAATTTTACAATAATTGCATTCAAAATGTTATATCTTCCAAACAACAACAAATGCTGCATATGATACACACCTATATAATCCTAAAGGGATATTAGTGTGATGTGAAATACTATCCATCCATCAAAAGAGTCCAAGATGGCGTCTTCAAATGTCGTATTTTGACCAACTAATAATCTAAACCCCCAAAATATTAAATTTAAAATACAATCAAACCGAGAAAAGCAGCAAATCAACCCATTTGTGAAGCTGGAACCAGCAAATATTCGGCATTTTGATTTATCACATACTGTAACTAACCTACCTGTTTACTGGTTAGTTAGTTTGTATCCTGTCGTTTCTGCCATTGTTATCAGTGTGCCTAAATTAAAAAAAGTAATATATTTTATATAAACTATTGTTGTGGTTTTGTGCGTGGTGTGCATTGTTGTCCTCCTCGTTTTGCAGCAAAGATAAGGGAGTAAACAATGTACAGATGTATTAAATAGAACTACAGAAAAACGTGACCATGTAACGTAACGTAACGTAACCCCTGACCGCCAGCGTCCCTTTGCGTCATTTTGCCGGGAATGTCGGACCACGTGTCTCCGGCCGGCGTGCTTGTTCCTCCAATGCGCGATTCACTACTTTTCAGTCCGAAACGAGTCGGGGCAGGGAGTGTAGGAGCAAGATGGCGGCGCGGTGGGGAGCAGGCGAGGAGACTTTAACTGCTTGCAATATGGAATTTTTCCCTATGGATACACTAGACGAGGTAAAGCATTTGTTCAACACTTTATTTCCTTTCATGTGATCCTAACGGTTAGTACTTTAGTGTGTGTTGGGAAGCGGGACAGAGCGTGTTGTGTGGAGGAGCTGTACTCTGCGCATGGAAAAGTGACACGTGGATGCCACCGTAGTATCTAGAGTAAAACTTATTTAAAAGATGTGCGTATTGTTTAGTGACGTTTACAGTTAGACATGTCTTTCGTGGTATATTAACTAAATAATGCATAATGCGTCACTCTTAAATGTGCTGTTGTCTTTCAGCAATACGTTAACGCTAGCTGTGAGTCCGTGTAGCTTGACTGGCTGGTTAGTGAAGGTTTCCTCCCTTATAATAAACATTTGTTTAAACATGTGAAGTGACAGTTGTGTATTTGTGTTGGTGGTTGGCCTGGCACGTTCACCAGTTGTATAATCATTACGAGGAATGCGCATTTAAGCTCAATCAACGTGCAAACGTAATGTATGTACTGTTAATCTCATCAAACACACGTGGAAATAAACAATGCGAGATGCTAGTCACGAGCGTTTTTCATCACAACGCATTGTATGCATAGCTACTCTATTCCTGTTTTGATTGACCGTGATTGAGGTGACGTTTACGTTAATTCTGCCATTGTTTAGTTTTAAGGCTCCATGCCAGCACGTTGCAGTGATGTGTCATCGATGTGTGATGATGCACACAATGATGAAGCTCTTGTATATTAAGACAATGACTGCATCGGTAAAGTAACACACACACCTGGGTGATTATTCCCTATGTAGCAGCACACCACGTTTTCATTCAAAGCCTGTGTGTATCCGCATGTGGTTCAGTCGTGGTGAATCACATGTTGGCTTCCTTCACGCATGCGCAGCAGGCACTGTATTTTTAACCTCTTCATACGTCCGTCCATTGAGTTTATACATGGCTACATTGTGGTTTTAAACGTTTGATGTACAAATGTGTATTTGAATGTTACGTATCATTTGGTAATTGTTAAAATATCGGACAGGAGCAGAGACGAGGGCCCTGCGCGTGTTTGTTGTAGTGCAACACGTGGGCTAGGTGGCCTCCCTATGGACGGGGTGAGGCAAGGATCAAACATGTCTGCGCACTGTGTGTGCATGTGTCGATAGCAACACGTGGGTTACTATAAGAGACTGCTGCGTTAGGTCAAAGTGCATCATCTTATCAGTTATGGCTGCTTATTAAGGCGGTTGTGTGCTGGGTGTAGTGTAGTTATGTATACTCTTAAAATATAAAGAGGTGTTATACACTACAATCACACGAAATCTTTCACTTTTCGACTAAATATAAAATTATGTCTTTTTTTTTTTTTTAAACCTGTATTTAAAATGTAACTATCAGACTTACAGATGTTGTCCCTTGGAATTGTGTCCTGGAACGGATTATTTAAGCTATTTAATGTATCATTTATGTAAATGACGCTATCATTTATATAGCTAATGTGTAAGTGTACATTGGAGTCTTGCATGCCTGATTGATACTTCCTTTAATGCTCTTGCATATTTCATATTATAGGAACATGCCTCCATAGGTCCAGTTGAAATGGAAATACACCCCAGGGGTCTTCATATGATAAGACAGGATGTTTACCTAGTGGAACAGGTCTGACTAAACTCGCAGACCACTAATTACAATCATTTAATTTGAATAGCAATTGTGTGTCTCAACTTAGCACTGTGGTAATTAAATGTTAGTAGCCACAAGCCAATTGTGTACTTGCCTAAATCATGTTGTTGTTGTTTTTGTCAGTTGTCTTTTTGCCAAAGTGTTTTTTATTTTTTTATTTCCCCTCTAGACGGATGTACTAAGCTCTGCCGAAACTCTGGAGGCCCTTCAAAGCTGCTTAGACCCCTCAATTTTTTCTATGTTTGAGGACACACCAACAACAGAGGCAAGACAAATTTCACATGTTTGAAATAAGTATTCCAGTAGCACGAGATGGTATAGTTGTTTGTGTATACTCCCATTGACCTAATTTCCATGTGTTTATTTAGACTAAAGGTCTAGACGAGGAGAGCGAAGCCACGCTGCTGACCGCCCTGACGGAGATCCTTGACAATGTGGATGATGAGAACTTGTCCCCGTTTGACACACTACCTGACTCAGACCTGCTGTCCGGTCAGAAGGGCAGGGAACATTCTCCGGTTAGTGCCCAGCTGTCATACACGACTCTCAAATTCCCCCACCTAGCCCTTGTGCAAAGAGTGAAAGGACCACTTGCTGACCTGTCGTTCTTAACATGCTGTAGTTTATTTATGTTGGTCTACAAATGCAGTCGTCATGCTTTTGTTTATCTTTCACTCTCTAGCTCAGGAGACTGCTGTGTCTGTCCCGTTCCCCTCCAGAGAAGGACACACTATGCAGCACAAGAGCCATATCAACTGGAAAGGTAGCTTTTCTCGCTCAATAGCACTGTATATTTTGTACAGCAGACATATTTCTGAATTATGTTATATATTTGTTTCCTCCTCAGACCCTCCCCAGGATACTGGCAGACTCTCTCCAGAGAAGTGATGGGGAGGAGGAGGAAGATGGCTCCCTCACTCTGAGCCCAGCGAGTCATGATTCGTCTTCTGACGGTGACCAGCTCCACTGGGAAGGTCTGACCCTCCCGCTTCCCGTCACCTTCGAGCAGGAGGTCGAAAACGGTGATTCAGTTAGCCTGGGGGACTTCGTCAGGCACATGCACCCGTACTGTATGGCCATTTGTATGGAGGATGACGAGGGGGAACAGATGTTGCCCGAAGGAGGAATCTTACTTGAAGTTGTGGACCAGGGTGAAAATGGAGAACCCATCCTGGCCATCCCAGACATGGATCTTTCGCTCTCTCCTCCACTTAAGAAGCAGTCTTCCGAAAATATACGGATTGTTTCAGATGAAGCAGAAGAAGTGGCCTCTGACAGCTCGGAGCATATCGTCGTTGATGATGAAGATGAGGCTCCAGTGCAAGTTGCAGTCCCTTTGACGCAATACATTTGTTCAGATGTGAAAGGTAACCTGGTCATTAAGAAACAAACGGAAGAAATAAAAGGGAGAAGCCCCTCCCACAGAAAAAAGAAAAAGAAATGCAAGGAACTGCACGACCCAAACCCTGTGGAGGGAAGGGTCCTGAGGAGTGGCACTACAAGAAGGACTGGACAGCAATCTCTTGAAAAACCTGAAAAACGGCCTCTCAAAGAAGAGAAGAAACACAAAGCCCCAAAGGTTCTTCTTGCCTCAACCCCAGCTTCTTCCTCTGTAAAACCTAAGAAACCAAATCCATGCCAAACTGAAACAAAAATCACCACTACAACACTATTGCCTGTAATGAAGGTGCAAGTTGCCACACCGGTGTCAAGCAGACAGGAAATGGTGCCGTTAAATACTAGTCGTGAGAAGAGTCGACCTAGCTGTTCGCCCACAGCCGTGATCTCCCAACAACCCGATGAAACGCCTGAACAGCGTACCCCGGCCTCCGAAAAGCTGGAAGACTCATCAGCAGCTCCCTCTGCTGTCCTGCCCCCGTCGTCTTTAGTGAGCCCTGCAGCTGCTTCTAGTCCGACAGAACCCCCGCTGACGCCAACCCCCCCTCCTGTGGCGCCTGCAGTCTCAGAGCCGAAGCCCAAATCACTCAGTCTAGCAGAGTACCGGCGACTCCGGCAGCAGAAAAGGCCAGCTCCGGTGGAAAAACAGGAAAACAGCACCAAGTGGCCCAGCCTCCCAGAGCTCCCCAAAGAGCTTCCCCCTCTTCCCTGCTTGCCCGACCCCAGCCCCAAGGACCTCCGACGCCCCAACCCCCCGGCAGAAGTGGAGGAGGTCAGACCTGCCTGGCAGCCAAGGGGACCGTGTGCACCACCCACCCCTGAGGCCCTGTTGGTGCCACCGGCATACATGGCTGCCTCATCCAGCAAGGTTACACCTGTCCCTAAACCACAGCCAAAACCTGAACCTTCACCAACTTCTGAATCCCAAAAGCCCTCAACCCCGGCCTTTAATTCAGAGAGGAATTTACCCTCACATCAACACACCACTGCTCAACCTGTAGTACCTTGTGTGCCTCAAAGCTCTGGGTCTCCAGCTTCTTTAACAGCTGCCACTGAGGTATTGTCATCGGCAAATGGGAAGTGCTCTCCTGCACCTTCAGGAGGAAAGAGTGGAGTCGGTGAAAGGCCTCAATCTGCATCTCTTAAGTCTGTAGAGCTTCCTAAACCCTGTCTTAAAACTACTACAGATAAGATCAAAACCAACACTGCTCCTGTGTCTGTGACCAGTGCCCCCCAGAAAACCATTGTTTTTCAGAAGGTGCCTACGCTTACTGCTCCTGTTTCCGTTAGTAACCCCATCACACCTGAGAGCAAGTCCTCCAAACCCCCAACGAATGGTACCCAGCTCAGTTCTCCGATTACCCATCCCTCGGACTCCCAGAGTCTAAAAGCCAAACCTGTTGTACTTGAAACTAAAGACAAACCCGCTGCAGCAGTAAAACCCCTAAGGGCAAAGAACCCCACCCAGGAGCTGATCGAGGCCTTCACCAGTGAGATAGGTGAGCTTAAAGTTGATCGTGCATTTTGATTGTAAAGTTTTTGTTTTGTTCATCAAATGCTTACTATACTGACCTACAAAGTCCTTGCTAAAAAAACCTGCTTTGTCAGTGTCTCATCTCTGCTGCTCTGCAGCTCTAGCCCATATTTAATCTGCTCCAGTGATTGGCTGGTGTGCAGGAACCCCACATCGGAAATGATTTAGGAAAGGTCTGCCGGTAGTGCAGTAAAATAATAATTAGCCCTCTGTAGCTTCAACATCATTCTACACACGCCTGTCACCACTTTAATTTAGCCTGCATCCTGTTTATTGTCTGTCCCGTCTTGTCTGTTGTCAGTATAACTAATGTATAAATTTTAACATGACATCATTTTTGTGTAGGTATTGAAGCTGCTGATATGACCAGCTTGCTGGAGCAGTTTGAGGAAACCCAAGGTAATCAATGATGGCTGGTTATTATTATTTGTATCCATTTCCATACAACATCGCCGCGCTATCTTTGGTTAGCAGTAGTGGGTGAGAGGGGAGAAGGAATTTTACTAAACGCCTTGAAGCAATAGAAAGAGCCTTCCTAAAGAGGCTGTGCATATGCTTAGAGGTGGATGACCATTCCTCTGCTTTCATAGTCTTATCAGGCTTTTCTTATGAGCCTGAAGCGTATCTGATCCTCCTAGAGAAGACAGATTGTGAGGTTCTAAATGGCAGGATTTTTTCTTACTGAAACATTCCCCTTTAAGAGATGTGTGCTGCGGGGGGGGCAGAGAAGCTGCATTGTGCTCTTGTCCGCTCAGCTGCTGGAATTCTGCCCTGTTCGCAAATCCATTTAACTCTCGCCCTGCTGTCTTTGTTTGAGCGGATGTACGAGCCTCCAGCCCCAACAAGTAGCCGGACTCTGAATGTGTCAATACTTATGTCAGTGGGCTTGTTGTTGAACCATCACTGTGGACTACGGCTAATGTAAAACACATTGTACTAGTATTACAAGGGCAAAACGCATGATACACTGCATTTACACCTGACATGCTGCAGGTTGCTACAGTTCATCCAATGTTGGTCAAGCAGAATTTTTATTTCTGTTTATTGGTGTGTGTGTTGCTCTGTTCATTGTGTCATTCCTTGTGCCGATGCACTTACTTCCTTGTTCCTTCTCTCTTCAGCCAAAGAGGAGCAATGTGTGCTGGAGGTCTCTGGTAGAGCAGCAGCTGTAGGAAACTCGAGGTGAGTTACCCTACAGCCCTCACGCTGCTCTGTGTGACTGACGGGAGTCACGGTTTCTCTAAATGAAACCTGTTAGCCGTGTGTGTGTAGAGATGACTCGCACACACCTTTTTGCCA
The DNA here is from genome assembly GCF_023349555.1 of Cebidichthys violaceus. Classification (NCBI taxonomy): domain Eukaryota; kingdom Metazoa; phylum Chordata; class Actinopteri; order Perciformes; family Stichaeidae; genus Cebidichthys; species Cebidichthys violaceus. The sequence continues at coordinate 6,609,684 of NW_027176263.1, forward strand.
AGACCTACCGCAAGCCCTGCTTTTGTCTGGCCAGCGTGATGGCCTTCTTGGGTCTAAATTTGTGCAAACTGGCTTTACGTTGTTTTTTTTTGCTGCACTCTGATCAAGAGGTGGCAGCTACACAATTTCCCACTGATCGTAACCGACCCTGTGCTCCTTTTACAGTGTTGAGCTGGCTCCAGAGAAAATGGTCTTGGAGCGCGTTAGAGCAAATGACCTCTCGAGTACTGCAGGTAATTCCGAATTTTGATTTAAGATGAGTCCATTATGTTAAACCATCAAAACGGATAAAGATCATGATCAGAGATGTGCTACCTAGATGACCAACTGCACTTGAATGTTTGTAATTGTGGTGCACTTTATTTTCCCCTGCTTCAGCTTTGACTCCCCCAGCTACTCCTCCCCACCAGATGTGGAAACCCCTGGCCCCTGTGGCCCTGCTGGGAAAGAGCAAGGCTGCTGATGCCTCAAAGTCAAGCTCCTCTAAGGTTATCCAGATAGAAGCCCGGCCTCTGCCCTCATTCAGGTCCCGCAGCAAACCCACTCCTGCTGCCGCCACTGTAGCCCCCGAGCTAGCATGCATGGACCACGACTACTGCCTCCCACAAAAAGGTACTTCCACTGGAGAGCCAGGCCAGCGTTGGAATGTCAAACAGCCATCGTTTATCACTATTAAACCCATCGGGCAACCCACTAGAACCACTACACCAGCTGCCCCGGCACCGTCTGCTCAGCCTGTGGTTACAACCAAAACGCAAGAGTTTCCTGTGACGAAGCCCCTCGATCACAGGCCTGATGAGATGGAGAGAAGCTCTGTCCTGGAGACTCCTGATGCTTCGCCTGCTCATCAGGACACTGACGCCTCTGTTAAAGAAGGAAGCCCCAGGAGAAGGCATTTTGGGAGGTCCTACCGTCAACCTGCTTCCTCTCGCACACCCAGTCCCAGATCTTGCCCCCAAGAGAGGACCGGAGGCCGGTCTAGAAAAAGAAGATCCCATCGTTCTCCCAGCCCCATGTCCAGCAGTTCAGAGTCAGACTCCCATTCCTCTTCATCTCGGTCTAGATCACATTCGCCATCTAAGAAAAGGTTAGGCCCACAGTCAGGATGTCTTGGGGTTCATGCAGCATCTTGATTACAATTTCTACGGGTTATGATTTCCTTTGTTCATCACCGGCATTCCTTCCCATTTCCTCTCTAGGTATCGTCTCCGTCACTCTGAAAGTAGTTCCAGCTCCTCATCCCGTTCCTCCTCCAGGTCCTCTCCCTCTGTGTCCCGCTCCCCTCCCAGGAGGAGGCGATACTCGTATTCCTCCTCTCGTTCTGGCTCTTGGAGTCGCTCCAGATCGCGTTCTCAATCCCCTCAGAGACGAGCACAGTGGAGTAGAAGCAGAAGATTGCCCAGGTACAGTATTTGTGTATATATATATCATGCTCTTTTGAGTGGTGGTCTTTGTATGGATTTTATAGCTGGTTCACTTGTGTATAGCAAATACTTTACCGAGCATTTTTGAAAAAGGCTTTATCTTCTCTTCCTCTGTCCCTCGTGTTCGTCCAGCTATGGTCAAAGTGCAAAGACGAATGTGGAGGAGGTGAAGAGACTCAAGGAGAAAGCCATTGTAAGTAAACCCTACTCCCTCTAAGCAAAGTAGTTAAAATATTCTCACTATGAATCGTCTGATCGACTACTTTCTTCTCAGGAGGAGCGCCGGGTTGTTTACATTGGTCGAATTCGGGGAACAATGACCCAAAAAGAACTTAAAGAGCGCTTCTCTTTGTTTGGCGAGATTGAAGAATGCACCCTGCACTTTAGAGACCATGGGTAAGTACATCAACCGCTTGCTTTAGTGTTATTTTAATAAGGATATGATATAACAGAATTGCACTGTAGTTGAACCGTGTTGGTCTCGTCTGTGACCTCTGAGGCCAAGCTACAGTGCTATAGCATATCAGCCTTGTTCATAACTGGAGCCTCCTGGCAACGCCCCCAGTTTGCTCTTTTAAATGCAAGTCACAGCTCAAACACGATGTACAAAGCCGGACGTGACCGTCCCTAGACCTGTGATAAACTACAAATGAACACAGGCTAATGGTTTGCTTATCTGTCACAGGGACAACTACGGGTTTGTGACTTATTACGACACCAAGAACGCGTTCACGGCCATTGAGAATGGAAGCAAGCTGCGCAAGCCTGATGAGCTGCCATTTGATCTCTGTTTTGGTGGAAGGAGACAGTTCTGCAAAAGCAACTACGCTGATCTGGGTACGCACAAATCCACAGACACAAAGTTCTTGTAGCCCTCACCCAGAGTGCTGGTAATTCATCCAAATAGTATTGATTTGGTTTGCAGAAGATTGGACATATTGGCTGCAGGTTATCCCAATGCAGTGTGCTCAGCTGAGAGCCGTTAACTATTTGAGGGGATAATCACTGCAGCAAGGAGGCAAAATTTAGACTTTTAAATGTGCATTTTGTGTTTTTAAAACTAACAAAGACCCAATTTTTAATCAAAAGTATACATTAACATTAAATGTTGAACACTTAAAGAGATCGATGGATTATGTGATGTGGGGCTGCATGAGGTACTTTTCCATATTTGTGTATAAAGGCAGTCTACATGCCCCGAGTTTGAAGAAACAAATCAGTTCCCTGTTGGAAAATATTCTAAATATAGAGTGCACGTAAAACTGTTTTTGCCCCACTCTTCAGCAGTAGATTGCTCCCATGCTGGTACTCCCATCTGTTTTGGGGGGCATACCTAGTACAAACCCCACTTCCAAAAATCCAATCTTACCTTTTTAACTGAAGTTTCATACTAATGTTTTTTTTTTTTTTTTTTTTTTTTTTAATAAATGCCATCATATATTACACACAGATTTCACATGATGGGTGTTTAAATGTTGATTCTGTTTTGTGGCTCGATATATTTATATTTTAGTGATATAAATTGAAATGGAACTTAAATGATCATATAGGGAGACGCAATAAAATGTCATAAGAATAATTAATTTTTCTTGGCATGTCAAACATTTGGGATTTTAACTATTTCATGCTACATCTGTGGTGTTGTCACATCACATGTTCTGCTGTCCTTGTCCCTTTTTTATTTTAATGCAATGCTGACTTTGTTTTTCTTCCCTTTTCAGATTCGAGTAGAGAGTACGAACCATTGCCTGCGAAAGGCAAGTTTCATGGACTAGACTTCGACACTTTATTGAAGCAGGCCCAGCAGAATCAGAAGAGGTAACAGGAGGCCTGCGGCAGGAAGCAGCCGACACTTACCTCAGAGCCAACGGTTGGCTTCTCACCTGCAACACTGTCTTTACATTTTAGTTGTTGCATTAGTTTTATTTTGTTTCTGCAAGCTAACACCTTCTATTGAAGTGAAGATTTGTAATGAAAGTGGAAAAGAAAAAAAATGGAACAAGTCAAATTAAATATTTTTTTTTAAAAGTTTATTTAAATGTATAATCAAATCTGAATTGTATGGAGAGAATCATTTTTAAAAGGGGAAAGGCAAGTGGGGTGGAGCTCCCCAATGACTGGGAGAGGTTGTGATACATTGTATGTACTACAAACCTAAATAAATACATAAAAACATGCATTATTTGTTTTCATTCCAACTCTAGTGTCTGCATTACTTTTGTCATTATTGAAAAAGGGAAGTATTTGTCAGAGGTAATAGGCCATTTGACATGTCCCAAGAAAACTAAAGGTAATTAACAAGATGGATGCATTTGTTTCTGCTTTGTTTTCATGGACATCTTTTAAAGGCTGCAGAAAAAGCTCAGGTGAAACTAATTCTGTTAGCGATTTGCTCGGCTTCCAGTGAGCCAGAATGCAAAATACCAGGCCCTGAAAGTGCACTTTTTAATTGTATTAATTACACTTGTGCTTGAGCAGTTATGACATGCCAAAATGTGAAAACGGTTTAATTGGTTCACCATCACCTGGTGACACTTCTAATAGAACAGAGCCACCCTGCAGGTTATTAGTAACACCAGTAGTAAACATGGCGGCTATGAAAAAGTTACATTAAGAACAAAAGGCCTCTAAAGAAGCACTAGTGTGACCAATGCACAATGCGGTGTCCTTGGAGAGTTGCCAAGATATAATTGGATAGTGATTAAGAATAAAGCACGAGTGTGTTTTGCTGACACAGGAGGCGCAGGTCCAGGTCTCAACAATTGCGCAGCACCTCCCCTTTTGAAAATGGTGTCGGAGCTCTGATGCGTTCCTAATATGGACTGGACTCTCAATATATTAGAAAGCTGGTGAGATATTCAACACAACCCCTGAAAAAGAGCGATTTGGTAGGCATTAGATAAACCTTTGCTAAAAGTTTAGGAATTTTGCGACTATGAATTACTCCTTAACAACTCCACGAGGTTATCACTGCTCTGACCACCAATAAATCATGTCCAGTACTTTTCTACCGCTGTTTATAACACCATGTACATCGTCTTTAAGACAATTTGTACACCTGTAAATGCCCTCTTTTGGATAAGGTCATCAGTTGGCCGTTAGTGGCACTTGTATACAATAATAAATATTTGTACTTTTACTTTGACACCTGCGTGTTGACGTTTGTCATCGCGGAATATAAATGTCAGCTATCTCTTTGACGCGGTAACATCTTTGCGCTGTTTTGTCACGCAGATCTAGTTCTAACTGGTTTAATCCAGTCCTCGGCGCATGCGCACTCGGTGTAAACAGGAAGAACCGAGTGAAAACCAGGACAAATCTTAGCATAAAGAGAAGAAAATGATCGGACAAAAACAAGCGAACGTCTCGTTTCCCTCTATATTTTAACCACCGTACATGTTGTCCAACACCACCTGATGTTGATTTAGATTGTATCTTGTAAAAGCAGTTGCTAACTTTTCGACAATTTTGATAGACTCGTTAATGCCGTACTCCAGCTAACGTGAGACAGGCAGTGGCCATTTATTTCCTGCAAGATTTGCTTGGCGAGTTTTTCTGCTGAACTACAGATATAAAAAAATCGCTCAGTGCTCGCTTGATTTGCCTGAATTTGGTGACTTTGCAAAAGAAATCTGTAACAATGGTTCAAAAAGATAAGGCACTGGAGACGCCTCAAGTGGCCGGTGAGCAGAGCCCCAGCCCGGTCTCCGGAGAGGCTCGTGAGGAGGCCCCTGATTCGGTGGAGGAGTCCGGCATCGAAGTCGAACCCACGGGCCACAGGAAATTCATATGCGGAGTCGTGGAAGGTAATATCAGCTAAAAACAATCACAGTTAACATTTGATCTAGTCGTGATCTGCATGTCATCAGAATCCTGCAGCACTCCCTGAGTGGAGAAGATGGAGTCAGTTGTGTGATTCATTTTAATCGTCATCTGTCAAGAAAATATGGCAAACATTGTCAGGTTGCACCTCTACTAAGGTGGAGAATACATTTGGTTTTGTGTCATAATATAGATTGAATGTTTGGGGTGGTTTTGGCCTCCGGTCAGAATGAATAAGACAAATATTCAGACAGTGTTGTCCTCTAATGAATTAACTTAAGAAGGCCCTCTCATATTTTATGATAAGTCATAGACAAAGTGATTAATTAGTACAGAAAAACGGCCTTAATAAGCAAAAAGATGCATGTCCAATGATGACACTTACAGCTTAAACCCAGCAGCAAATTGTTAGTTGCAGCAAAATATGCAGAAAAGATGTAGTTGGTAAAATCATCACTGCATACTGCATGTAAACTGAATGTGTTTGCTGATTCAGGCTTTTATGGTCGACCATGGACAATGGAGCAGAGGAAAGAGTTGTTCAGAAGGTATGAACTACATGACTTATTTAAGCAGTCAAAAAAATCAAACACCCAATAATATTACAGCTAGATGATTTGAATTGTCCTACTGAGTTTGTACAACATTGCGTTTCACAGGCAGCAGAAATGGGGACTGAGTACGTACCTTTATGCGCCCAAAGATGACTACAAACACAGGATGTTCTGGAGAGAGCTGTACTCGGTGGAAGAAGCAGGTGAGTACTCACAATAGATCTTGGGATCAGCTGGAAAGGAAAATGAGTAATGCAATTACTATAAAAGCACAAACGTTCGTTCAGTTAGTGATGTCCCTCGTCTGTTTCTTAGAGCAACTCATGACTTTGATTGGGGCGGCTAAGGAGTACGGGATAGAGTTCATCTACGCCATTTCCCCTGGCCTGGACATCACCTTCTCGAACCAGAAAGAGGTTTCTGCACTCAAGAGGAAACTTGATCAGGTATACCACATTTTGATTGATAGTAGTGTGAACAATGTGTTCAAAGTCTTTACATCTTCATATCATCAAATGTTCCCAGTATGTAACCATTTTAATGGCTATAATCCCTTTCTCTCCCCCCTCAGGTTACTCACTTTGGCTGCAAGTCTTTTGCCTTACTTTTTGACGATATCGACCAAAACATGTGCCCTGCTGACAAAGAGGTGTTCAGCTCATTTGCACACGCTCAGGTATCCATTACCAACGAAATCTACCAGTACCTGGGAGAGCCTGAAACCTTCCTCTTCTGTCCCACAGGTACATCAGTTCTACTTCCGAATACGCACATCTTACACTATTGTTTCATCTCCTGATTGATCCTTTTATTTGTTTGTTTGCCTTGAAACACAGAGTACTGTGGAACATTTTGCTTCCCAAATGCCGCTCAGTCCCCCTACCTCCACACAGTAGGAGAGAAGCTACTGCCGAGCATTGAAGTGCTGTGGACCGGTGAGTCTTGCACAGTTTCCTGTCAACGGACCACACCATCACTATTGTTAAGCATACAATCATACATGTCAGAGCTGTAGATGAAACAAGTAACCGAGATGTGTTTTCTTCTCCGCAGGCCCCAAGGTGGTGTCCAAAGACATCTCGGTCGAGTCAATTGAGGAGGTGTCAAAAATCCTAAGAAGAGCCCCGGTGATCTGGGACAACATTCACGCCAACGATTATGACCCCAAGAGGCTGTTCTTGGGTCCGTACAAGGGCCGCTCCACGGAGCTCATCCCCAGGCTGAAGGGAGTCCTCACCAACCCCAACTGCGAGTTTGAGTCCAACTTCGTCGCGATCCACACTCTGGCCACCTGGTACAAGTCTAACATGAATGGCGTGCGCAAGGATGTGGTCATGAGTAAGTGTGATCCAGAAGTTAACTCATTTGTATTGTTTTCTGTGTGAGGTTATACTCTGTCACAGGTTATCACAACGCAGGTCGGTCATTAATGCTGGTTTTTCTGTTCGTTCGTCCATCTTACTCTTCACCAGCGGATGGGGAGGACAGCACCGTGTCCATCCAGATCAAGTTGGAGAATGAAGGCAGCGATGAAGAACTGGAGACAGACATGCTCTACAGCCCACAGCTTGCTCTCAAACTGGCTCTCACAGAATGGCTCGTGGATTTTGTTGAGCCTCATCAATACAACAGTGAGAGCAGTCCCATTATTATATCATATCTCTATGATAGTGGCTTTTACACTCAAAGTGTTGGCCTGAAGTAATACATTTGTGACTGAAGGACGGGATGCAGTGAAGCTTAACTTTTGTCTCTCAGGCCGACAGGTGCCTCAGTGTGGTGACAAGAGCACAGCCATTGACATCGTGTCACCCATGGCTGCTCCCTCTCTCTGCTCTTCCACAACAGTCACCACTGTGTTCCAGCAGCCCATCATGTCTCCAGCCATGCCGCCTCTCTGTCTGGATCCACTCTCACACACCATGGCGAAGATACCTCAGGAGGAAGAGGAGGTGAGGCTCATTGTTACCATGAGACGAAGTAGCAGCGCTTGAATGAGTATTTGAGGTTTCGGAGACAAAAGCAACTGTTTATGTTTGTATTGCTCCTGTGCAGGTGGAGGGGGAGAAGAAGGACTCAGATGAGGAGCCCATGGAGATGGTGGTTGAGAAGCTGGATGAGCCGGAGCCAGAAGCAGAAGCTGACCCAGAGGAGAAGCAGGTTGGTCCTGTTTTAACCGAGGACCTGAAGCCCATGGACACAGACAAGGAGAGTCTGACAGAGTCTAAATCCCCCGAGGAGTCCATCCAGGAGGACCCTGGGAGTGATATTGCCCCTATGCAGACCGATGATCTGCTCAAGCAGGTGCCACAAACATTTGTGACTTTCTTTTTTCCTTATTCATATCTGCAATTGAAGGCAAAAACAAATTAGAATTCCCTACAAAGTGAAACTTATTTCTGGTTTGTGTTCTCAGGATTTGTTTGTGCCTGGGCCCGACGAGAAGCCCCTGTTCAAAGCAGAGCCCCTCACAATCGACGACCTGAGCCTGCTGGCAGAGCTCTTCTACCTGCCTTATGAACACGGGCCCAAGGCCATCCAGATGTTAAAGGAGTTCAACTGGCTCAGAGCCAACAGCAGCGTCGTCAGTGTCAACTGCAAGAGGAAGGAAACAGAGAAGGTGGGTTGATTCCTTGAATAGACACAGTTGAGAGAAAGAGGTCCATCTGAGGAAACTAGTTCAATATTAACTGGACTTGGTTGTTGAAAACAAAATGGTGGATGTGTACTACCCATACTGCCCATTGGGTGGTGTGGTTATGATGGGAGAAGCACCAGAGAGCATTGTGTTCTGTGTGTTTGTGTATACTAGAACTCAACTTTTTTAAACCATCTTCCTCAAATACATTTTGACTTATTACAGAAAAGCACATGTATGAATAAAATCAAAGTAAAGACATGTTAAACATGTCCTGGCTGACTGGGACACTTGAATAAAACACAACCATTGTTAATGTTTATAACGAAACCTTTGCTTTCCTTACCATGATGTGTCAAAATGTCTGTTGCGCAAACAAAAAATGGTTCAGTGATGTCCTTTTATTTATTATTTGTTCTTCTTTTAGGTAGAAGAATGGCAATCTAGGGCAGAGAAGTTCGAGGACATGTGCTGCTCCGTCATCCAGATGTTCACACGGCTGTCCAATTCAGCCAACCGCACCATCCTCTACGACCTCTACCCTTACATCTGGGACATCAAGAGCATCATTTCTATGGTCAAGTCTTTTGTTCAGTGGCTAGGTATGTACGAAGGTAACCACGAGGCCCTTCATCTTAGAGCACTACAGTAGCATCGCAAAACTCTGACCGAGTCTGGTAATTCGGACCTTTGTTATTCTCAGACACACACAAATAATTCAATCACCTTTTTAAAAGGAAAAACTGATTAAATAAAGATAAAGCACTATAATGGTAAGCTGCATGGATTATGTCATAGTCCAGAGCTACGTAGTTGAATGAGAGCAAAGTTATAATTATTTCACACATCTTGCACAGTCTCTTAGAGATGTTAGCCACCACCTGTAGACAGGCTGACAATCTGAGTAGTGGCTTATAGCCCCCGTTTTAATTGATATAGATTAGCTATGCACAGATCAGGCGAGTTGCAACAACTCTCAATAGTTATGATTCTGTTCATTTGTCTTGTTTCACACCTCGATTTTGTTTTCTGACTAAAAGCCGCTTGCACTGCTGGCATCCTCCCTCATTTATCCCATAACAAGCTGCCCCCATCTTGGCGATCTCTGAACTGGGTTTCTGTGGCGAACGTCCCAGCAGGGTTACTGCTGCTTGCTGTGTATCCAGTAACATCACCGCTGCATTCCCACACAGACACACTTGCTTCCATCTCTCTGTCTGTGGGGATGGGAGCCAGGGGGAAGTCCTCACCCCCCGACCCTCCTCCTCCTCCTCCTCCTCCTCCTCCTCCATGCCCTAGCGCGCACGCGAGCTTGAAGAGCAAGCTGACTGACTATGGAAGGCCATTCTGGTGCATAAACTCAGAAATAACTGAATAGTTTGCTCAATCTGTATCGGTGTGTGGTCCATCACGTTTATAAGAGAAGATATTCTTTCTCTTCTTTCAGGTGGAGCACTGTGATGCAGTTTGAGTGACATTCAGTCTTTTGTGATAACACCTCCATCTTTTTTTGGAGTGTTGTTTTGAATAGTCTGAAGCACCAGCATGGTCTGTAGTATGCCCCCCTGTAACCCAGTTTCATTCACAGGTTTCTGTCCTATATGGTAAAGCTGAGGACTCTAGCCCACAGTACACAGCAGGCAGCATACCCACACTGGCAAAACCACGTCAAAAAACCCCACAATGCATCAGTAAACGATGGTAACCACTCTAGCAACATAGAGGAAATCAAGTGCCCCATGAATATAGTCATCTTTGAATATTCCTTGTATTAACTGCAGAGTCAGTAAGTTCCTAACTGTTGACTTCTGCTGTTGCTATTATCAGGTTTTTACATCGGTCCCCATGTTTCCCCTCAAGAGAAGCTGTGCAAGCGGTACTTAGTCTCAACCTCCCTGGTTATTGTACTGAGAACACTTACTAATAACTATTCTCTACTGTTTTCTCCCTTCACTATGTACAGATGGAAGAATCCACAGTACAAGTTTCTTCTGCTGTTGGAGCGACAGTGACCGATGTATGCACAGTGCAAGCGTCGTGACTTTTTAGTTGAAAGGGATTTATGTATTTTTATTATTTATTTTTTATTTTAACTAGATTTATAAATGTAAGCGATTTTTATTTGGAGGAAAAGAAGCAGTCCTCCGGATGAAGTCACATTTTGCGCAGCGACTTAGCTTTGAATCCTAAGTGTTAACTCCCAAATTTCTCTCTTTCTAACTTGTTTTTTGTTTCTGTCAGTAGGCCTATAGAACTGGCTCAAACCAGCCGGATGCACCTGCTCAAGGGAATTTATACTTGCCTTTGAAATGTACCCGCGGCACATGATCTTCATCCCACACATTGGCCGGAACATTGCGAGGGCAACAGTTGCATGTTTTCCTTCATACCTGAGGCAATGCAGTCTGAATGGATCACTGAGGTGGAAGTTATTCACCCAGAGATCATTCTTTTGTCTGTTTTTGGTGATTTTTAAATTTGTGTAAGCGAGTTCACAGTTCCTTCCCCGTGGGTGCATCTGCGTGCTGTGTTGTGTCAGTTCATCAGAGGAATTGTTTTAGGTGTCAGGGTGAGGTAATGTAAAGCACTATTAGGTGCTCTTACTGCGCGCTGCGTTTGTCTGGTCACATGACGGGGCTTGTCGTCAACCAGGGTTAGACTTTGTTAGCAGGAACACTTCTGTATACAGACTCTAAGAGCCCTGTGTGCTTTAGATGTGTGTGTATATATATACTCTTTATATGCTTTGTCCCTGCAGCGTGTTTCAGCTTTGGTCTGGCTGGTTGTGGATTTCAATAGTAAGCTGAGAGGCCTTTAACTCCGGGAAGGTTCATGTTTTCCTGGTTTGATGACTCATGCTGCCCGGTCATGTGACGAGGCAGATAGATGAGAATGTGACTTCACACGGGGTGCTAAGAGGAGTGGGGTGACGGCAGCTGAAGCTTACTTTTGTAGTCCGTAGACAGTATGGGTTCCGGTTCTGATGGTCAGTGAAAAAGTGACAGACTTCATGAATATTACAGTATAGCCCTCACTGAAACACCGAAGGGTTGAACTGTACTTATTTCAGTTCCCTCACCAGGCTTTTTGAGAGCATGAAAGAACTTATTTCTGAAGACCTGCATACCAGTTAGCGTGGAGCAGTTTGACATCGTTGTGTTGACACAGACACTATAAGGAGCATTTAGCTCTTGGACCTGATTTTCTTCTGGCAAACACGTAAGCTTTAGTTGCTTGAGCCTCATTTAAGATATTTCCTCTGAATATAGTTTATTCCAAATTAGGTCCTTTTTTATGTTTTAACGAGTAAAATCAAATTTATTAATTTATATGGATTATGTAATTAGATACATATGACCCCCTTCCCCATTTCCCCGCTCCCTCCATCTGTCAGAGAGCCCCATCCTGTGGTAACAATGTCCGCTTGGCTCTGCTCCTAACAGGGTGTCGTAGTCAGTCCTCAGCACAGTTCCTTAGAGGAGACCAAGAACCCTGGGCCTTTAGGGGAGGTCTAGCAGGAGAGTTCCAGGTATCTAATGCACTGAATTTACAGCAATCTTTATGGAAAAAAAGCGTGTTGTGAGCAAAGCCCACAATGGTAATATGTGTGTAGGTATGAGGGGCTTTGGTCTGTCGAAGGTGAGCTGATTGTGATGGGTCGGGCTTCATAAAATCCGGGTTCCATCCCCTTCACTTGTTCTCCATAGAAGCTTAAACCCTTGGATTATTTATTGGGATATGAAACCCATCCTGATGGGGGGGGGGGGGGGTCACAGCCAATGCTCGGCATGGCATTTCCTGATTTGATTAATTTGAATTTCTTTCAGCAACTGCCCAAGGAGATGCTGCTTTCCCCTAGCGCGGCGCAGCGCAAGCGAGCATGGCTAGGTTTTTATTTTCATGACATCTCATTTCTTTGCAGGAAAAGCACAGCGTACAAATTACCAACCCAGCCCCTTTGCCAGCGCACGCACAAGCATCGCAGCGCCAGCGAGAGCGCAAGCATGTTTGCAATGAGAAAACTCCATGATCAAACGCACCTGTCCAGTCTCAAAGAAGCAGCTCCAATCTTCGGAGAGTAGCAAGACTCCTAGCGGCAACTAATATGCCATTGAATTACTCCGTTAGCTCACATTTAATTTGCCTCATTGGTTTTTTTTTTCCTGGAGTTCTCTCAGCCTCTCTGCGCCAGCATCATTATTTTTCTCAACAGGAGGGTCCTGCGCAGCGAATATATTGCGATGTGTTACAAAAGGGAAAGGAGCATCTCCTTCAGCCAGTAAAACCTTAGTCAGACCAAAATACCAACTTTTGTTTTATAATATTTGAAAAAGCAAACATGTCTGTGCTTGTTGTGCTATGTTCCTTGAGCCAAAAAATGAGAAAGATGTGCCGTTTGCTCTTGTTGTCCACTGTCAGTTCAACAAGGAACGTCAGTTTGAATCTGGAGCATTTTAATTATTTGCCGTTCCAAAGCGCTTTGCTCTCTTCTGTAGTTCCTTTTGTTTTGATAGTGGCACAACTGTAGCAAAAGCACAGTGAAGCAGTGAGTCAATGCGTCACTCCACCTGGTCTCAGTAAAACTGAACCCGTTTCTTTTGATACCCACAGAGATTGTTGCCAATAGAAGGGGCAAACGATCTTTTCTACCAACCTCCACCTTCAATGCCAACCTCCAAAATGTATTCCATAAGGCCGTACTATCCCAAAGATGTGGTAAGACCTTTGTGTTTAGCCTTTAACCTTATTTTTTTTACCAGCACTTAAGAATTACGCCTGGAATACCAATACCAAATGTAATACATGTATGATTGCAGATATTATATTGGCCAGTTGCTAGTATTCCCAGCAGAACTGGCCTAGTTTAAGCTTTTGAATGCTTTGCACTCAATGTGGCACGATACTGTGCTCACATGCTCTTCACAATCAGCAAATGTGCTGATTGTGAAGAGCAGCTTCAGATTGTGAACTTCTATAAGCACATTGAGCTTCTTTGTGGCCTTTCCTGGGCTTTGCTTTGGCTCTTGTGTCTCGTGTCATAGTTGGTCAAGTGACAGCTGTACCCGTCTTCTTTCTTTCAGACCGCCATTTATAAAATCTGTAAAGAAATGTACAGTGAAGGGATGGAGGATGAACCCGTCTCTGACGAGGATTCTGATCTCATAGGAGACAGGTAAAAATCACGCATGGAGATAACGAACGCCTGCTCTGCAGTTTTCCCCCTGCAGTGCAACACAACATGGCTGACACAGTCCTTCCTGTCTTTTCTACAGGTTAGTAGGAGGTCTCCTGACACTGAGTTCAGACTACGGGTTTGTGCTCGAGGACGACGAAGGGATCTGCGGTTATGCTCTGGGTACTGTGGATGTCCAGCCCTTCGTCAAGAAATGCAAGTTGAACTGGATTCCGTTCATGAAAGAGAAATACGTCAAACCTGACTGTGAGAAGGACCTCACAGACGCTGAGGTAGGCTCTCCATCCATCTCTTAAACCATCGTGATGTTCTTTATTTGTCGGCATACCTGTTGTTGAGTTTCACTTCACCTTCTCTGTAGAAAATGATGCTGAGTTTCCACGAAGAGGAGGAGGGTCTTCCGGACTCTTTCCTCTCCAACTTCCCCTCTCTCATCAAGGTTGACATTCATGCTAAAGTCACTGACCCCAGTGTGGCCAAAAGCATGATGGGATGTCTTCTATCTTCTCTTAAGGCCAACGGTACGTCGCTCAGGGACACAGTGGAAGTTTATTTGGAAATACTGATTGTGGGGAAGATGATTTTTGTTATTGACTGAGTTGTCTGTTTTTCTTCCAGGGTCCCTAGGTGCGTTCTGTCAGGTTCGTCAGACCGATAAGAGAATGTTGGACTTTTATAGTAAACTGGGGTGCTTTGAAGTGGCCAAGATGGAGGGCTTTCCCAAAGACGTCATCATTATGGGCCGCAGCCTATGAAGAAACCTCCTGCTTCAGTAACAGACAGACGGAGAAGACAGAGAAGACAGCAAGTCATCGTGGCTTCAAACATGTTTGCTACCTTCATGAGAAAAACTTCCATGATGATTTTATACTACATTACCATCTGGGCCAGCCCCGGGAAAACCTCTTTTTAGGATTTGTGTACAGAAGCACAGCAGTCGCACACAGATTCCCTGCGCTGCCATTAGATGTTATGGCTCTGTTGGATCCAGCAGATCTGAAGCCAGAAGGCCGATGAGTGATCAGTAATCAGTCGATTTTAGCCAACATGGAAGAGTGGCACTCCAGCAATGATTGTGGGGTCCCACTTCTCATATACCTCCAGGAGGCAGGAAGTGAAAACTCCATACGCCTTTTTTTCTGATTTAATCCAGTAGTCAATACATGGATATTTCCCTCATGCCCTAATGCAAAGTGTCTGTATCTGAAATGGAGGCAGAGCTGTAAAACGAGGGTGGCCTGTATCTCAGGTGATGTCTTACTACCCGTACATCCTGGGAAATAACACAGCTGTTGACATAAGTAGGACACCTTTATACAGGATGTGAGGTGCTATGTGTCACTTCATGGATTCTGCTCCACAATAGACTTGGAGGAAGAGGCCTTTTTAGTGGCTTGTTTCTATCAAAGACTGATGTGAAATTCTGAGCCTGCACACATGAAGGGTGGGAAGACTAGATCGTCATAGACCAGCAAGGGGAAAGTATTCATGAAGTCCTCTGAATTTTTGTTCAACTAGTAGTAGACGTTTGGAAAGCTCTAGAAACGCTTCCACAAGTTTACAAACATCAGCCTGTTTCTGTTCTGCGCTTTGCTTGTGGCCATTTTATTTAATTTATTTGAATAATTCAGCTTATTTCCCTTTTGAGCTATTGCCTTTTGGTTCATTGCCTTTGGATTTTAGGTTTATATTGCAGACCCCAGTGTCTTTTGTTTTAAAGGCGTTCTGAGACGTATCGGTCAGATATAGCTAGAGTAGGGTCATTTTAGGACATTGGCCTTGTCGCTCATATTCCAGACATGTGGCGTAACAATCGATGGTCACATGTCTTAGTTTTGCCCGACCGGATCCCAAACTCCAGCACAGAAAACCCTTCAGTAAACCTAAGCTAACTGCCGGGGACATCCCTCTCAGAGAGAGTTCAGACCATCTAGTTTAGTTATGTCAAATTAATTTAAGTAGTAACTCAAATCAACACGTTCTTATAGCAGGACTTGTGGGACCAAAATCTTGATTTTCGGCTCTGCTATTAAGAAGAAAACTGTAATATTTGACTGGCATTGGAATGGTTAAAATAGGTAAGAATCTTAAAGACCTGGAAGCATTCACCCTCCCACTGTCACAAAGCTCCTCCTTTTTTTCTTAACCACTAATTCCAAACCTGTAAAGCAGCAGGTGAGCTGGACTATGCTCAAGAGATGTGCTCAAAGAGAATATATTTTTTTTGCTTTGTATTGGTAATGTAAAATAATCACTTTACGTCTATCAGCTTGCATCCCTCCCTGCATTGTTTCAACATGGCATCCTCTCAAATGAATGTCTTGGAGCAGAAATTCCTCGACCTTTTCCCATCTGTCCATTGAATGTTTTATATTCTGACACATTTCTCATTTAGTTTTTTGTAAATCTTATGTAGTTTGTTAAAAAGAAGCGTTTGGACTATAGCTAGGCGTGTTCTGTTGGTTACGTGAGGATCATCAGTAGCTGTCTGCCAATGTGATGTTTTGATACTGTGTACATTCATAATGTGCATGAGGTGTAATGGATTTGCTGTGACGGTCATTAGAATAACCTCATCTCGTGCTCCATGGAGGAAGAAGCATGCCACGCACCTCTATGAGCATGATACTGTAGATCGTAGACGGTCGATCATAAAGTGTTATTATTTTGTATATCCTTATTAAAATTGTGGCTGGCTTTCTGTTTAAAGTGCTGGTCTGGTTACAATGCCCCGTCTTGTTCAGTTATCCAATGTGCTGTGTTTCAGCAAGGTGTGAAACACACCCACAGGTCTGCTGTCCGTCTTCTGAAATGACAGTTTTCTTTCTCGTTTTAAAATGTTCAAGTTGCAGTTGGTCGATGCTCAAGCTTTCTCATCTGCCAACCGGTCTTGAGGGAAATGGCTCCACTTGCACATTTGATTATCTGAGTTTGGGGGGGGGGGCATAAAAGTGACATGTAAAATTTGTATGTAAGATACATAAGATTCAAAACTAATAAACCATGATAAAGTCCTCTTTGTCCTTTGTTATATTTTATGGGGGGGGGGGGGGGTCTGTCTAATTTACAGGTTGTTTTTAATCTCTGTGCCCTGAAGGAAGATTTTTTTCTGTTTTGACAAATAAAGAGAAAGCTCTTCATTTTTTTGGCAACAAAAAAAAGCGATCTTTGTTTCAAAATTCTCAAGCGTGGATTTGTGGTGTTTTGAACTTCCCTTTATAGTTGCATTATTCCTGAAACAAGCCACTGACTTATGGAAAATCGTATCTATGCATAAGTTGTCATGAGTTATTAGGAAAAATACATATTTATACATGCAGAGAGGCATTGTTAATGAATTTAAAAGTCAAACTACACATTAGAACAAGCAGTGCCATGTATCCTTTATTGTTCTACTTATTAATGTATTTGTTCATCTTGTGATATTGTTGTTGGTATATTGTATTGGTCTAAGGAGGAGAAAATCGATAAATACATATCAGAACCAAAGGCGCACAGTGATGACGCGTCAGGCATGCTCGTAGTTTGCGACGCGCTTGTTATTTTTCGTGGAGGGTTCATTTGCCTATAAAGCGTTAACAGCAAACCCGCATTTTGTGCTTCTTCAACATGTCTCACAACGACGATGACTCCTCTGATCTCGGACTCGCTGGTCAATCGAAGTTGGAGAGCTTCCTGTTCAGTAAGAACCGTTTAATACAGTTGATCAGCTCTGTCGGCGCACACGTGGGTCTCTTCTGCACACGCTCTGATATTTCTGTATCTTAGCCAGTGCACTAACTGACATGAAATACCAACGTAAAAACCTGTTCTTAAACCCATCCTGGTGTTGATGTGTCTTCCAGGCTGCGAGCTGTCCTCCAAAGTACCTTTCTACACTTTCCAAGGAGACGAAGAGGAGGACCTGGAGCACTTCCTTGAACTCAGAACAGTATGTACAGAGTTCGTTTTATTCAGATTCACTGGATGCAAAAGGCCTCACTTCACTCACTCTAACGCAGGATTTACAGGAACGTGTGTATCCAAGTATCCAAGCCACAGTTTTGTCTTCTAATCAGCAAAAACCTACTTTGATCTGACTGTCTGTTTGAATGAACTGAATTGTTTCTTTTACTCCGACAGGTTTGTCTGGGAGAGGGCGCCAAGGAGGAGAGTAATGTGGTGGAGGTAACGGCCATGAACCACCAAGGAAAGACCATTTCAGTGCCCATCGCCAACCTTCACCTCAGCTGCCTGCCCATGGTACAGCGCAGGGATTTCTCTCTAAATGCAGGTTAATGTGCCATGGTGGAGCTGTAGCTCAACTTTGACCTTCTTCTTTTTCTTCCTCAGGTGAGTCTGGGAGACTTTGAGCTGAAAGCACCAGTGACCATCCGGCTCAAGGCTGGAACGGGACCAGTTACCGTCAGCGGGTTGCACCTCATAGGTAACACTTACATTCTTCTATTTTAACCACCCGGTGCTTTGGCTAACGGCCCACTGAGAACATCTCCACCGGTTGATAAATTCACTATTAATGAAATAGGGGAGTGATATTTTCTATTTACGTTAAACATTTTAACAGAAAAATTACATTTGCAACAATTTAATTATCAATTAATCATTTCTAACATTTTTATAAACAAAAATGTCATATACTCTGGTTCCAGCTTTTTAAAAATGTCAATAGTCTTATTTTTTATTCTTTTTTTCCAACTAGTTTTGGTCTGTTGGTTGGACAAACGAGCTATTTGAATAGGTCACCTTGAGATTTGCTAAATTATTTATCTCTCATTTCACTGACTAATTCATCAAGAAAATAATCTGCAGATTAATTGATAACGAAAATAATTGTTACAGCTACAGCCAAACACTGATTTGCATTTTAGAACAATGAATGCAATTACCAAGCAACTAATGTGTCTTTGTAATACCTTCATCCTCAACACTAAGTAGATGCCACAAACTTTTGCTTCTCTACATAATGTAATAGAGGAAGCATTTTGATCATTATTGTTCTGAGTTACTTAGTTTTTCCATTCAGTTTCTCTTTAGTTTGACTACATGAAAAGATAAATGCATCTTTGGGCAATGAAATGTCAAATTTATTTAAAATTATCAAATTAAAATCCAAGACCTTTGACACTTGGAAATGTATTTCAATTAAGTTTTAAATGTAGGTTGTAATTTATTTGAAATAATCTGTGATATGCACCTTTCTCAATACTGCAGGTGCCTTCTGTTGCCCTCATCACTGGTTGTAATGAATGTGTGCAGCTGCATATCATCAAAAAAGCCACTCTACTGACCTCACATTTAAATATAATACCAGGATTCAATTTAATACAGTGATTTAACTTCGTCCTTCGCAGCCTCACAGGATGAAGAGTCAGACCTGTCTGATGAGGATGACGAGGATGATGACGAGGAAGAGATCAGCCCCATTAAACCAGCAAAGAAGAAGCAGAAGCAGTAGACGGAGAGGTCACTGATAGTCTTTTGGAATGGCCGCACTCACTCGTTGATATGTTTTTGAGAAATAACAACTTTTTTTTGTACAGGACTGACACGTTTTACAAAGTTACTTCTTCTCCCACGCAGCCAAGTGAATGCTTAGTGTGGTGGAAGCTGAGCACGCTGTTGGAGGAAGTGACATCATGACCTCGCCTCTCTTTTCCACCGTCAGTTTGTCACTGCGAGCTCTCGCTGTCAGCAGTGTATTTAACTGCGGTTAGGAGGTTCACTTGTAGAAGAACTGTTTTTGCTATTAAATGATACCCAGTGTTTTATACTGTATATGATACAGGCACCACTGACATGGAGTTATTGCACCAGTGGTGGAAAATGAGTTTTACCACCAGTGGATTCTGGTATTGTTTATAGATACTGTTCTTGTAAAAGCAAAGTGTGTGTGTGTGTGTGTGTGTGTGTGTGTGTGTGTGTGTGTGTGTGTGTGTGTGTGTGTGTGTGTGTGTGTGTGTGTGTGTGTGTGTGTGTGTGTGTGTGTGTGTGTGTGTGTGTGTGTGTGCCCAACTGAAAGGTGCAATCAGATGACTTGCATACATCCAATGTATTAAATGTTCTCAGTGCTCAAGACTATCTCCATTTGCAATTGTTTGTAGTTCCAAAAATATTGTTCATCTGTGTGATATGGCATTCATAAATGTGAATATTTTGTACTGTAGTGAATGCATCAAGCAAACATTTTGTTTGTTTTCATTTATCTCCCATTTGAAATCATTAATAAAAAAGGAATTTTAAGCTCATTACATTAAGTTTATGTATCTTAAGTTTAGTGTAATTTTTTATTATTTAGCCACTTAGCAGAAAACACTATTGTGCTTAAGTTAATATTACAAAAAAAACTGTATGTGTATGTTTTCAATTCTAATGGATACCAATTTCAAAAGATCTGATTAAATAAACAAAAATGTAATTTCAGAAAAAGACAAACTCAGCTGATCTACTTAATTATGACTGTGGATGTGGTTTCATCCAATTTGATAAACAGTGGCCTGCCATTATAAGCACAAAACTTAAGACAACAAAAATGACCAAAACCATTTGAATTAAAATATTAATTTATCCAAATATTTTGTGTTCTTGTAGGATCGTGTTGTAATCGTTGTACTTCATGGTCTACAGGCTCAAAATAATAATAAGCAATAGAAAAACTAGAGAAATGAGTAAAGACAAATGTTTTCTCAGAAAGCACCACTTCTAAACTGTTGCTGTTTAAAAAAGTATTGGCCAAGCTTAAAGTAGATCGCGTAGACATGCACATTACGATCACATCTGCACTGTACAAACATCCTCTCATGTAAACATGATCTTCAGCTGTAAACAGCAAATCACTGTAGTGGATTGTATAACTGGTTCATCTGCAGATTGTCAGAGCCGTTCCACTCCGTCTCATTACATTCCCTGATTGAAGTAGGCACACTGCACTTCATCTCCATACTGAGAAGCAATGGAGCTCCTTAACTCTGATTGGATGCAGCCATAGAGCTAGGAAATTACAAGGAAGGAACTTCCTCATCACATATACTTCACATTTAAAAGTGTTTATTACCTTATCTGGAAGATAACTGTCACCTGCAAAATAACAAACAAACCTCAGTCCAGGCAAAAGGTGTGTCCATCTGTCAGCTGCTGTCACATAACTTCTGTGGGAAGAGCCATGGAGGTAAGATTAAACTTCTTTGTATACTGCTGGGTAGTTAAATCTACAGTAATGCATCCTGTTCTATAAGATCAAACTTTTCATGAGATCAGCTTTGTGAAAAATCATTTATGCAGTTGATCCAAGAGGCTTTTTAAAAAGTTTACTCAGTGAAAGAAGTAGGAGAATTTTCTAAAACCAAAAAAGAAACTTCATCCTTCAGTTTATCACAAACATTCATAATCAACACATCAGAGACATGGTTTTCACTGGAAAGCAAGGGTATGTGAAAACCACCTGGTAACTAAAGCTGTCAGACATTGTACTGGAGTAAAAAGCACAATATTTGCCTTTGAGATGCAGTCCAGTAGATATGTATATACTGTATATAGTTCCATAAAATGTACACTAAAAGTACCTCAAACTTGTAGAAGAGGGAGCGGTTGAGGGAGAGACTGCTGAACAAACCACACCGCTGAGCACCAGATGTCCGTGAGACGAGTTTGGTCCCAACAAGTAAGTCATGCCAGGTGCTGCCATGGCAACATGAGAAAGGACCACCTGTGTGATGCCCTTGATGGCAGCTTCCTATTAACAAGGAGACGGGATTGAGGGGGAGGCACAACAACAAGAAGGGCCAGGATGCTTTAATCAGAGGAAGCTTAAATAGATATGGTTTAGCGTTATCATGGTGTCACACTCAAGCTCTTACCCTTCATTATCCCAGGTGGTTGACTTTTTTTTGCCATCTCTCTCTCTCTCTCTCTCTCTCTCTCTCTCTCTCTCTCTCTCTCTCTGGGAGGGGACGATGGTGCTGATTGGAAGGTTAGAAACCAGATGAGTAAGCCTCAAAAAAGGACAGATAGCAAATCAATGTGCAACAATGCTCCAACTATTTAATGTCACCTTGACTTGAAGCAGGTGCTGCTGCTCCTTATTTTCTGACTCATAAACCACATCCGACTCGATGTGCGCTGAGTGGCTGTTTTGTGAACCTTTACACCACTTTTATTGGATAAAACGGTTTTATGGCCCAGCGTCTGTGTGATGCGTTAAGTCCTTAACCTTCCATGTAGAGGTTAAAGCTGCATCCAGAACAGTGCGGTTAAACACGCATTTCATGTTGAAAGAAATGTCACTGAGAAGAATGTATCACTCACTGCAAAAATCAAAAGTCTCGCATCGAGAGTTCCTCCTACACCAAATAAACATTTGTGGGAAAGAGGTAGCAGTTCTGGCTTTTTCGCTGACTCTTATGTTTTAAATTCTGTTTGATTATTCTGTGTTATATGCTCCTCTGTAACATATGTATTATGTTCTACCATATCTATATACTTTATGTTAAATACAAAATATTAATTATATTCTACAATGTAAAAAACTGGCTATTTTTCTGTCCATAACAGCAAGGATGTGAGCTTTTTTACAGCTTTACATGAGCATAAAATGACACAATTCTCCAAACAGCTTGTGACATATATTGTGACATATAATTAGTTATCCATCAACCATATGGTGACAATGTAATGTTTACCACAGCATTTTTGAGAGCAGACAAATAAGAAGATATATCTGGGAATAAGATGGCCTCATTAATTTAATGAGCTAAAAATGTGTGACTCAGCATCAGCCATATTTATGATGAGCCAATTTCAATTACTCTCACTGTACTTCATGGTACTTCATTTGTATTAAAATCAGTAATCCATGCACTGCATGCGGATCTCTAATACTTCCACAGATCAGTAGTTCTTAGCCCTCTCTTGAATTACAGAAAAGCAGTTGGCATGTGATGGGAAATAAGATTATTTAGCTTTGTGGTTGGTGTAGTCGACAAAGATGCTAGAAGACTGGCAGAACACCGCCGCAAGTGCTGTCCTGAAGAACAGCATTCTCAAAAACAATATGTCACACAACAGTGCATTGTTGATTGTAATTATGACCCTGCTGAGTTTCGAGTTTCCGGGCTCACCTGAAGTGACATGCCTTCAATAGTTCACAAGTAGAAGAAAGCGTTGTATGGTTTCTAAGTGTAGAACTGCTGATCTTCAGTGGAATACTGCCCACTTTAAAACACACACCCATAAGCAACATATCACATTTCAAAACACTTCCTGTTTGTACCAACTGACTGAATCCATCTAGATATGTGCCGTGGTTGCCAAGGGCTTGTTGTCCGTCTACCTGTAGCTGTCCACCAGTCCTCTGACCTGGGCCAGGGTGGCAGAAGGCAGAAAGACTGTTCAACAGTCCGTGATATTAAAGAAGCCTAGTCAGCTAGTAAATGTACTCTGAGCCCACCGGGGAGCGTCAATGTAAAAAAACTTCAGGTTCACTGTTGCATCATGTAGGGAGAACGAGGTAAGAAATGTACATAATTATCGCGTATCACTTACCCAATGTAGCCTATTGAGAGCTGTACTGTGGGAAATCAATGAGTACAAACATTAGCACACATAAAAGGACAAATCTGACTCAGTGACATGTTGTGTGTTTGCTCTGGTATCGGATTTAGGACCTGTGGCTTAATGCATGCCAAATTGATTGTGTTAGTGACATGTCTGATGCAGACTTTCAGCTTTGCTTGTCACCACAAAAAAAAGGTCTCCTGGTAAAGACTATTTTTAAGTCTCCTCTTTACCTACTGAAGGCAACAAACAGCCCCTGTGACTGTTATACTCTTAATTAATAGTTTATTACCACCTGGTATTGTGCATGCTGGCTCACTGTCACTCTACTGGGAAGCTTGCATAGATGAAGCCATCATTTATTTTATTATTTATACCTGTGCTTTTCCTACTGTGACAAGTCAAAATGGCTGCTGTAAAAAGGTCTGTAATTGGATTATTAAAGCAATTTAAAATTTTAAAAACATCAGTGTCTGTGAGTGATTATCACAGTGAGTCTATCAGACAGACAGATAAACAGACTATTCCCACCTGTGGTTTCACCCATTTCCTCAAGATAGGAAAGCCATTTAGAGCAGGTGCGAGTAACAGAAATCCATAAGCATGCACAACGCTTGATTCCCGACAGGATGAAGCATCCCCTACATCCATCTTAATCACCAACTCCCTCAATTTGTTTGAATGTTGTATTCTATCTAAGCAGTTTTGTCGTCTGCGACCTGTTGCCACCACTTATAATAATAAATAGCCTGTAGCCTTGCATATTGCCAACCACAAATATAGGACCAAAGTAGGTAAACACTCCAGTAATTTAGGTAACTAACGCTACATAGGCCTACTGCCAAATGTAACCAAGACACTCAACACTACTTTGAAGAAAGTCTACATTTCAACTCTTTTAAATGTGTTGGGGACTCTCCAGCAAGTGTTCCAGTAAATGAAGAGCATCCTGGAAAGTACAGTTATTCTTAACATACCAATAAAACTGAAAGAGAAATTATGACACTTGGAACAGTTGACAGGGGATTTTGACCACTCCTGTCTTCGTCTGCTCAGTTTCTGTCGGCTTTATCTGCCCAACTGTAACGTGGCAGACAACTGAAGAAGAATTCCAGAAGTCCAGATTCAAAGTATGTATGTAAATCTGAGGTGCGATACAGACGTTTGGTAGGTGAAAGAAAAACACCTGGCTGAAACCACTTCCTGTTTGACAGCTTGTCATCATCACATCATCATGCGCAGCCAGTAAAGACCTACACAGAGCACGCAGCGCACACACACACACACACACACACACACACACACACACACACACACACACACACACACACACACTGTAGAAAGTAATCCCTTAATTGTGCAATTACATGTATACCTTATGAACAAATGTTAATAAAGTAAGGTATGTTTATTTTAATAATTTCTACTACAGCCTTTTATTGAAAAAAGTAATAATTTTCCATCTAAAAATAATAATACAGCAAATAAATTTAAAACTATACTTAGGAGTGCAGTACTTGAGTAAAGATATGTTATTATTCCACCTCTGATACTTACATGTGCCACTACAGTGTGGCCAAAGTTACTATAGCCACAGCTAAAGCCTGCCACTGTATTCTCACTCAATAACTGCATACAGCTGTTCTCCACAGAGGGCCTCTGAAATGCATGCCTGCCATATTCATAACAGTTTACCTGCACACACCCTTTCTGTCTTTGCTTATTCCACTCGTATACATTGTTTTATTGTTGCCTGTTTCCATTCAGCTGAAACGCGACAGAAGACTGGTTTATGTTACAATGATTTCCACTGGCAAAAATAGATCGGTAGATCAAAAAACATTGGCCACAGATCCTCGTCTTTGATGTTTTTGCACCGTTTATGTGTGTGTGTGTGTGTGTGTGTGTGTGTGTGTGTGTGTGTGTGTGTGTGTGTGTGTGTGTGTGTGTGTGTGCTGCTATCCTTGATTGGAGTTTTGGCACTGATTTCAAAGACCTTATCAGATGAAGGTTAGCATTCTGCATGTTTGATGAATAGCCACTCTGAATGCATTATGCTGTTTACGTCCCTGTTCCTGTCAGTGTTACTGGGAGGACTGCTAAGAATCTGTGTGTGTCCAGACTAATAGCACTAATGGCCACTCATGTATTCCAAATACTATGATACTTTAGGTTACCATGTCAGCCACTTCTCACATTCACCACTGGACTGACAGGACAGTTACACATGCTGCGAGCTGTGCAAATGTATTGGGACAATGTCAATAATATTCATCAGAGGCCTGAGTTACAGAGGAAAACACCTCCCTCAGCTGCTGTATATCAACAGCGATGTTCAGTGCATTCCAGGAGTTATTCAGTGATGAAGTGTTTTCTTATGTCCAATTTATTTTTGTGAGTTTTGGGATCTTCTTTATTTTAAATGATCACTTTCACCCCACCTTCTTGTTGGCTATATTGACCCTGTTTGATTGTTTAATCTTGGTGCAGGTACTGCTGGGCAGTAATGCATGCTGGGCAAGAAAATGTGTGTGAAAAAAACAGAGAGAGGAAGAGAGAGAGAGAGTGCCCACTGTAACTCCAATAGTAGATCTAAACACTGACTAAAGCACACAAACAACAGCTGCACAACAGCTGACAGTTTCCCATGCATTGAAAACACACACACACACACACACACACACACACACACACACACACACACACACACACACACGTCCTGCTGCAAGCAGGGGCGTGTTGTACTCATACATATACAGCTCAACACACCTGCCACAACAGAGCACAGCTGTCAAGTGCATCACCCTGTACCCTATATGTAACCTCACTGAGAACAAACAAACACACACACACACACACGCATATGCAGAACCCACTTTTGCACATACAGTATATGAGGAACCACACAGTAACTGGCTGATTGAGCTCCGACACCTGAGCACACATTCGCTCACACAACAGGAATCGACTTGCACGAACCAAACACACACTAAGCTACACACCTTTGGTGCTTACGCAAAGATTGATAAATTACTATGAGACTGAGTAATGAACTGTCGTGGACACTCAAATATTTTGTACTATTTTCAAAACAAAGTAAGACTCTTTACCATTTAAATCCTTGATTTAAAAATGACAATGTATGAAAATGCAGCTATGAATGAAATTATTTATATGGATTAAATTAATGGTATGGCCTCCTTCAGGACATCTACTGTATGTTTTATTAATAACACACAGAAGGAACGGTGCTCAAGGGGAATGCTAATAGGCTTTCACTCTCTCTCTCTCTCTCACACACACACACTCTCTCTCTCTCTCTCTCTCTCTCTCTCTCTCTCTCTCTCTCTCTCTCTCTCACACTCACACTCACACTCACACTCACACACACACACACACACACACACACACACACACACACACACACACACACACACACACACACACACAATGTCAGATTCATGCCACACTGTAACTAAACCTCAGCTCCTCCTACTCTGCCGCGTGTATTCACCGCTAAAGGTGGCCGAGCTCTTTGGAGAGAATATCAAAAATGTATGTGTTCACACAGAAAAAAGCAACAGACAGACTGGACAAGAGAAAAGGAGAACGTAACAAGAGGGCAGAACATTTCATAACCCATAAATAAGTGATGTGCCACACTCTGCATTTCCCCCTCCCCTCTCTAACCATTCCTCCCTTTCTCCTCTCCTCCCTCTAAGCCCTCCACCCCGCCCCTCAGCTCGCTCCATCTATCTCACCGTCTAGCTGGGGGGAGGGGAATGATGAAAGGAGTATGAGTGACAGATAAGTAGATGACTATGCTGTCCCAGCCCTCATTAAAACTCTTCGCTTATATCCTCCTCCTCCTCCTCCGCGTCGAGCCCCGGAAAATTATACCCCGGGAGACGAAGAGGTGAGGGGAGGGAGGTGCTGCTCATCAGTTATTCCTGTTTTCTGACCTAACTTGACAATGAGCACCAATAACGAGACAAAGAGGGACGAGACAGAGATTCTGCCAGAGACCAGGATGTTGACAAGGAAGTGAACTGTCCTAAATTGGCAGATAATGGGCCTTCTGTGGCCTGGCCTGTAACAAATCATTGTCCAAACCTCCTCCACCGTGTTCTGAGATTCCTCTGAATGCAGTATTTCTCAAACATGTGGTCACCCAGTGTCTTCTTTTCCCCTCATTTACAAGTCTTTGAGCCTATGAATAGCTTGTGGGTGAGCTGCAGGGTGGGATGCACTACAATAACGGCTTTTCTTATATTTTTACAGGAGGCTGACATTTCAACTGTAACCCAGAGTTAAACTGTAAAACCTCTTAACCTAAACAAATCACACAATGTGCGTCTCAGTTTAATCTGACCTCTGTGTCACTGTTTAAAGTTTACACTATAACCATGGATAAAAGCCCACAAGATTACATTAAACTGTGTGAACCCATGCTTAAAATACAACAAAAGGTTAAGTAATATGCTTGTTTATTTTATATTTTCCACTGATTTTGGTTTATTCATAATCTTGTATAAAAATTCATGAAAAACCTGACAAGCATTTGAAGTCCAGTGTGTTTCTAAAGCCACATGGACTTTGGAGTGCATGGAGAGGCTCCCTGCATGCTTTCAGCCGCAAACAGGAAATAATCAAGAGCTAGGAACTTGCAAGTACAATAAGAGCGTTAACAGTCTTTTTAGGCACTGAAGTCTCTGGAGTCCCATGTCAGGACTCATGATGAAGGATATGTTATTTATTTTGTTCACTGCCTGAAAGGATTTAAGACTACATTATTCACATTAGCACTTCCAGTCGAATTGAAACGGAAAATAAATAAAATACAAACTTGTTGTCAAATTACAGCATGACTACTGCCACTGTGATTCAAGAAGTAAACCGGGCTACCAACATTAACAGGGCATGGTTTCCCAAAATGGGGTCGAGTAAATGTCAAAATAATCTAACCACGATGGCGGGTTGGAGACACAAATTGATAACATATCTCTCCAAAATGGAAAGTAACAAAAAGCAAACATGGATATTGATGATAATTCTGATTTCATGAGAAGGGAACAAATGCTGATTGTGGTTTATTACTTGGTCCCATAATGCTTGGTTGAAGACTGGCCATACAGCCCGTAGAAGTCAGGGTGCCTGGCTGTCTGTGAGGCTTCCATCATTCCCCTCATGGGAAAATGCTGCAGCGGCTGGCTTGTAGGTAGCGGGGCATGTGGGGGAAACTCCTGAGAGGTCATGGAGGGGAAGGAGTCCGATGCTGGGTACGGAGGCCGGGCGCGAGCAGCGGGGGCCCTGGAGCAGCAGCAGTTATTCAGAGTGCACATCAGTACTTTCCTCCCTTCGTACATGGCTTGTTGCGAGGCACCTCCACTGGGGAAATGGGAGGGGGTGAATATGGTCCCTGAGTGGTGGCTACTGGACCCTAGACCCACCATGTGATGGGCTGCAGTGCCAAGGAGTCGGCCATGGCCGGGACCAACGTGGGGATTCTGGGAGAGGCCTTCAGAGGAATACATGGATGAGGCATGATGGGTCTGATCAGCCAGGAAGGTTTTTTTGCTGCTGTAGAGCAATGGCGGAGGATCCTGGGAGGTGGAGTTTGTTGTGTTACTCTCCAGGAAAGCCATGCCATATTTCCTCTTCTGTAGTCCTGAACCCGTCCCCATGTGAGAGCCAGCAGAGCTGCTGTGAGACTGGACAATCTCAAGAATGGGCGCCTCATTGAACGGTTCTGAGAATGGCAAAAACAAAACAATAGTTCATTCTGACTATACTATATCCCAAAGATTGATCATTTAAATACACTTCTCCCTCATCTCTAGTTACTCGTTCCAATTTTTTCTTACCTTCCAGCATTTTTCGTATGTTCTTTTCTCTTGTTGAAAGTTCAGACAGCAAATGATGAGAATTGAGCTGGCCCACTCGGAGTGGAGGGATGGTACTACTCAGGTGCGTGTTTGACCTAAAAAAAAAAAAGAGACACATAATATACTGTGGACCAGATTCAGTAAGCCGTTTGCACCGTTGCTTGAGATGCATTCTGCACCTTGAGGCTTGCGTTTTACTTGACTGGAAGACTGGAAACATACTTTGCTTGTCAAATGACGTATACCTACATGCATCAGTGAAGATTGAATACACATTGTGGGTAGGATTAAATGAATAATAACAATAAAGAAAAAAACTGTGGTTGATTGCATATTCCTCTGTATTTACTAGGGCCCTCAGAATAGATACAGCTATATGAAAAATGAATTGTGGTTGGAAAGAGAATATTTGTCTATCCAATGTTCTAACCTCAATGATAGCAGAATGAGGGTCAGTGCACCAAAAGAAATGTGCACGAAAGCATCACTGGTTTAGTTAAAGAAAGGAACAGCTTCTCAACCAAACACATTACTACAACAACAAATACAATCACGTAGCAGTCAAGTGACATGGAATAGAAGTAGAATGCTCACCTGTCCATTAGCAGCTGATACGGTTTTGTGTTCTGAAAAAGACAATAAGATGCACCGGTCATTCAGACCCACCACCTGCCTTCAACAAACAGCTACTTTTTTACTTTTTTATTATATTCTTGAGTATGGATGAGATTATTTGATATGCTGCTAAACAGAAAAGACTGTTCAGACAAAGTTCCGTTGTAGAACATGCAATGACAAATAAAGAAATCTAATCTAATCTAATCTATAGGAGAACACATTCATTGGTGTGTGACAGTGACATTGTTTTTGTGTTCTTGAGAGCAGAACATTTGATTCTGTGGATACAAACACTGTAAAACATTTTTCAGTAGGTGTGTGTGTTTTGTGCGTTTGTGTGGCTGTACAGACATGAGCGCTATTCGTACCTTCATGAAGTTAATGCCGTCTGCTCTTTTGAAGAACGTTTGTACGGAGCTCAGGAGCTTTTCTGCTTCCTGGCGCTTCTCGTTGAGCTGCAAAACCTGCTGGGAGTTTTTCCTCACATACGTGGTGTAGGTGCTCTCCAGCATCTGCATGGTTTCAGCCTGGTTGGCTTCTAGCAGCGCATGCATCCTCTGATACTGGGCTCTCGCTCGCTCCTTCAGTTCAGACACTGCGTCCTGTGGAGGATGGGGGGACATGTTGATCTGCAAACACATACACTTGCACCAAATATAGAGCACGCCACCTCTTTTACATGTCAAATTGAATTTACTAGCAATGGTTGAATAATAAAAAAAATACTCAAAGGGCATCACTTTTGATTTCACCATTCTCTCTCTAATCTGTCCCGTATGAATCCCCCGAAAGTGCAAAATTAAATGCAAACTTTTACATGCAACTTTGCCTTTTTACCAATTATGTCTTCAATGTCTTAACATAAGGGTCTACAGTATACTACATACATTACAATTAATACCATTCAGCAACAAAAAAAAGCTTCAATACACAGGAATTAATTGATGTGTTTAGTTATTGTAGGTTCAAATATTTTTTCCTTCTTACTTCATTTTGTGAAATCGGTGCTTTTTGAAGCGGAAAAGTCATTTGCAAAATGCATTTTCCACCCCGAAGCACCAGCCATTCAAAGCTGGAGATAAATTACATTTTCTCTTCATTTTTGCAACAGTGAACAAAGGTACAGAGTCGTTTCATTACAGCAGCGTGTGGACGAAAATTATAGCACCAAACCCACACAATGACAAAGAACCGAGGACTGCGTACTGATAATGTTCTCCGTAAGTACATGAAATGTGTGCGCCGTGCTGTACCTTCATCAGCGTCTTGTCTGACTCCAGCTTGGTCAGCTGCTCATCGATGTTCTGAACACGACCATCCAGTCTGCCTTGCTGCCTCATCAGCATGGCCTGTTGAGAGGTGACATACAAGAAGATGGATTAGACAGATGAACCACAACAGGAAACACCAAAAATATAAAATACTAACTCTTTTTTGTTCCTCTGGCTGCTATTCACGAGTCACAAAGACAATCTCCACATTTGTCAATGAGGAAAGCACCAGAAAATGCAAACGCAATTGCACAAATCCATCTCTGATTTCATCTCTGTTTGTCCCTGCTACATCAAGTGGAGTCCATTGTTGGGGCCAGCCTACTTCCTGCATGGACTCAGCTAGAGTGCAAAAAGAGCCAAAGGCCAGTCAAAGAGCCGGTAAACATAATCCTTCTCCATTTACCGCAGGAGATGGAAATCAATCTACTGTCACAGGCTGACAGCTAACTAGGAACAGGGGGGAGGGCAGGTACGCTTTTTAATGAACTGCTTCTGCATGGGAAAAGCACCATGCCCAAATAAGTGAAGACCTGCTGTCATGGCAACAAAGCCTTGTGTATGTATTTATATGTGAAAGCTAATGTGTATGTGAGGGAGCAGAAAGCGGTGGGTGTCTCACTACCCCTCTCTGCTTTCTCATTTTGCCACATGCATTGCTCCCATTGTGTGCACTGGCCCTCTGTGTCAGTGACAGATTGTCATGTCTGTGTGCATAATGCCGAGGTCGGCTCTCTCTCCCTCCGCATGAGTGTGCATGGGAGAAAGGAAGGGAACGGGAGGGAAAAAGTGCTATTGGGCTCCGCTTGCACATGCCAAGAATGGACAGAAAGAAAGTGAGAAAGACATACAAAAAGGAGGGTGAAACCAACAGAGGGAAAGTTTGAATCAAAAAAGAGCGATAGGGAGAGTGAGGACATTCCTGCGGTCTCTAGTGAGCGAGTTTCAGGGTAGCTACGTTGTGGTATCACAGCAACAGCCCTCTTCAGCTGCTTACAACACTCATGGAGTCTTATGTACAACAACTGGCTGGCAACTATACTAAACCAGAGAGAACACTTGCAACAGTCCCTCTAGTTTCTAAAACAAAAATACTCTAAATTACATTAAATACTAGCCAACATGTAATAGTTTGCATATTCCCTATTTTCACCTGGGTAACAGCAGAAAGATTTCAGTCTCTTCCAGTTCACATGGTTCACAATTTTAGGTAACTTTGAATGTGACAAGGACTTTGTCTATTGACAAATGATGCACTAACAAGTGAAAAACCACATGAACGGATTCTTTTGGGCCGCTCTAGCTAGGTTCCCACTACCCGACTTGGTGTCTTGTGATCGGATGTCTTGAAAGTTGTTGTGATTTTTTACACTGTATAACTGACCGGCAACACACTACAAGATCTTTCACCAGGAGGAATCCCAGATGAGGTCTCCAAACTAAGACAAAACAAAACACGCGAGAAGTGACACGGGCGTAGCCATGCTGGTTGATGTTCACATAGTAGCCTGTTTGCACATGTCTTTACTATTCACCCGGTGTAGATCAGTCCCTGTGTTAAACGTTACGTTTATTCATCCGACACCCTAGGTGCAACAACAACTGACAATGCAACACAAAGGAATGCTACAGGCGAGGCAACCCCTCCGCCAGGTTTCCCCTAAACCCGTTTCCTGCACTCTCATTGGCTGTAGCTCCCGCTCACACACATGGCGCTCAATCGCCAATGTGCGAGCGCAAAGCAAACGCGGATTTGTCTCTGATCTGGGGATTTTGTCTTTGGTCTGGGAACAAAAAAAATCAGGACTACAGTTATGTAGTGTGAACTAGGCATTAGGGACAGCCAAACAACCTGTAAACACAACACTGACATTTTTTTACTTTAAAGAATTGTTGCCGAATGTGTTAGCAAGCAGTAGCCTAATCACACATCCAGGAGGATCAGACCAACATTCAAATAATATGGCCACCCAATAAATGTAGGTCCAATACTCATTCTCCTTTTAGCACCGTTTTGGTCTCCACCAATCCCGATCAGCTAAATGCTCCCTTAACATTAGCTAGTCACTGGCTGAGGGTCCAACTTCTGAATTCATGGTATTACTTTCTGCCTACAATCCCACAATGCAATGCTTCGTCAGTAAACGATTGAGTGTCGTTTATAACGAGAGTAGTGAATAAGTGACACCTCCTCTAACTGTGTTAGTTAACTTTGATGTTGGCTAGTCGCTAAGCTTCAAGTCCACTATTTGCATCCCTGTAGCAGTGTTGACCGTCAGCATTAAAGGAGGTCTCACTGGAAAAATAAAAGGACGCATTTTACTTTATGGTAAAAAGGCCAACACGGTGTGAGCACAAGAGATGGGGACCAACCTGAGATGTTAAAGCAAGCCCAAAATCATAAAATTATCAATTATATTTATTATATGTTATACAGGTGCTGGGGCAACAAGCCTGCCTTTAGGTAACCGCGTGTTGTTACATTTTTACTTTGGAGGAAGTTCATTGATATCTACACCTCTAAAAGAAACTACTCTTAATTCTACATTTTCTGGAACATATAACCCAGTGGAGTTTTTGACCACTGACTGCACTTCAGAGCAATGTTAAGATGAGCAGTTCCTTATATTGTTTCTATCACATGTTCCATCGGCATGAGGGCTGGCTGAGCAAGTTATGTTTGATGAATGGTTGGCCATTTCACCACAGCACATCCCGTTCTACTTAATCGATCAATGATGAGGACACACAACAAGCACAGGGGCGAGGTGGTAAGTTGGTGGAGCTTATCTTTGTTCAAAAACAAAAGCAGCAATTTGTTTTCATACATAGGAATTAATTGTGTTTGTCAAGCCTTAACGATACACACAAGTAGACAGCCTTTAGTTTTGCTAAGTAGCTACCGTTAGCAGCTTAAGTTTAATGCAATTACTTTTGTGCACCTAAAGGGGCGGTGACATGGGTATCATCTTATTGAAAAGTGTGTGTGGTCCCTTATCATGTGTCACACACTCATGACACATCCCAAACCTGTACTACGTTTCCACACCACATCTTGCTCATACAGTCAGTTTAAGGTTAAGAGTCCTCTTCAAACAACCGAATCTGCCCTTTAAACTCACATGCCACTTAGTTCCTTGGCTGCGTTTCTTGTCTCATCCAGTTTTTCATGTATTGTGTGCGCACTACTTTTCAAACGGCACACTTGTATGAATAAAGTGACAGCTTTTCTGTGCCTGGATGCTTCTAGTCAACAACCATGTCTTCCTCATTTTGCCATGTTTCCTCCAATTCCCTTTTTTTTTGGTCTTGTGTGCTTGAAATAGCACAAGGGGACAGGAGGGAACTGTCTGGTGGCTGGTCTCTGTAGCAGTGTGAAAGTCTACCTTTATCAAGATTAAATCCACCAATGATCACTTTCCCCACTGTCCTATTTAGGCATCCAGACACCCGCGGGTTGCCAGGAAGCTCATGTTTAAATGAAGAGCCTCGGGCTCAATGAACAGAGAGCCTCTTTCACAATCGACTGACGACTATTCCCCACGTCTGATGTCAATGGACTGCCCTCAGCATTCTGGGTAACTGACTCACTCCAGCCCAGATACAAGAAACTGCAGACGGAAGAGCTTCCATGAGCGATGGTTTCCTGCTGTGGTGCCGGAGAAAACCAAGGTGAGGCTGAGTGGGAGGGCTCCACCTCCGTCTGTCCCAGGGCCGACATTACTATTATATTACTCTTCCTTTCTCGTCTCCAAATTACCAGCGAGCCTTGCAAAAGGTTACTGTAAAAGTCTCCATGGAGAGCCAAAGATATGAACATAGCTACATTGGTTTTTTCCCTTTTTTGTTTATCCCAAAAGCAACAAGAGTGCTGCCAGGGGAATTTAAAATCCTTTTACCAAAATAGACCACAGCTCTGTCAAGGAGAACGACCTCTTAGTAAGAGCTGAAGAGAAGCCACTTTGGCCTCGAATTACTTGAAGAAATGGACAAGAAGCCTAACTCCACATTTATCAGTATGAGAGTGCACTCTGTGACTAAAGGCCCAAGCATGGACCGTGTTCATCTGAGAAGAGACAGGAACTCCGACTCCTGGATATCTCCATTTACCCTGCGAACATACAGTTGTCAAAGAACAGAACGATATGTATGTGTGTGTGTGTGTGTGTGTGTGTGTGTGTGTGTGTGTGTGTGTGTGTGTGTGTGTGTGTGTGTGTGTGTGTAGCGACAGCAGCTGTGGAAAGGGCTGAACAGACATCTTTTGTCCCAATTATAGCTCCGGAGCAACAGTTTTCACCAAATATTTCGAAACGATTTAGAACTTTGTGAGCCACACACACCGGAAAGAAGTGCGTCTGTAACTTTCCCAACTGGAATAACACAATCACCAAACATATTAAGGCCGCAACATGGCAGATGCTAAAACTAATCCGATTCTCACTTCCGCCCCTTCGCCGACAGAGAAGAAACAGAAGAAATGTGTATGAGGCAGAGTGGGTGGCTGTGTTTTTTTACACCTTGCCACTTACATTAGACTTGTGAAAAGAGAGTGAACTGAAATGATGTATTGAACTAAAAGGAAAATACAGGAGTGGACGCAGCCATGACACCCTGGCCTTATGTGAGACACCGCATTCCTCCTTGCATCCTGAGGTCAACCCCTGCCAAGGCAGTTTATTATTCACATGCCGTCAGTCATATTTAAACTCATATTGTTGAATTCCTCTTTCCCTTCCCTTCTTTTCTACCTTTGTCTCCCTGAAAACGCCCACCTCCTGCTGACCAATGGCTGAAATGCAAAGTTATAAACTTGCTGACTTGAGAAAACTCGCACACTACCCGCATTTTCTTCTCAAAAACAGTACGTCAGTTAATCCATCCGCCTCTATAGCCGTACTAGTATGCAGCTCCCCCCCTGAACAAGTCCTGAAACTGATTGGGGAAGCTAACATAACAACTACAGGAGGATCCACCCCCGCTGCACAGGGGTCATCATTTCCGGTGGATGCAGATTGCATCACAGCACTTACCCGAGGGCACAGGGCGGCTAATGTGAAGGCGTGGCAGTGTGGAATGGGTGGTTTGATCAAGGTTAAAAGCTGTGTGGGACGTATGCCTGCATGTGTGTGCATGTGTGTGCGTGTGTGTGTGTGTGTGTGTGTGTGTGTGTGTGTGTGTGTGTGTGTGTGTGTGTGTGTGTGTGCTATTATCTACCCCGAGGGGTCGGCTTTCACCTGTCCGGTCCTCTCACATCAGATAAGAATAAAAGGAAGAGGCAAAGAGAAAAGGACTGATTAACTGAAAGAAGGGTCTGCTTCCTTGAAATTAAAATCCATGGAAGAAAGTGC
Organism: Cebidichthys violaceus; assembly: GCF_023349555.1. NCBI lineage: Eukaryota > Metazoa > Chordata > Actinopteri > Perciformes > Stichaeidae > Cebidichthys > Cebidichthys violaceus. The sequence continues at coordinate 6,645,987 of NW_027176263.1, forward strand.
TTCTATCAAAATCTTTTGACTGTCACCTGCCTGTCAGCGGATAGTTTCAAGCGAAGTGCAGAGAGAGTATGTGTGGGAGCAATTTATGTACCTGCATTTGTATGCGTTGCGTGTCCACATCGCACACTGTGTGTCTTTGGTTAGTGCAGTGAGAGATGCAGCAGAACGGACACAGAGCCACCTGCTCCTCCTCACAGTGGAGCAGCCTGTACTCCTCATGACTGGGACAGGTCCAAGCGCTCAGCTCCTCGGCGTCGACTAGCAGGTGTCCCGGGGCCGCACACGGCTGCTGGAGGTGCGTCTGGATGTGAGTTTGGCAGCAGGGCTCCTTGCAGCGCAGGCAGACTTTCCGCACGGGCAGCGGGGGCCCTCGTCTGCAGAGGACACAGTGCAGCACGGCGGGGACTTTGTCGGTGTTCAGTGCATTGAAGCGCTTCACTATGTTGGCGAGCTTGAAGTTCTTCTCCAGCGTGGGCTTCTGCTCGTAGTCGTGGTTACACTCGGGACAGCGGACCGCGGCGCTGTCTTTGGCCCAGGCCTCAGAGATGCAGCCCTTGCAGAAGTTGTGCTTGCACGGCAGCTGGATGGGCTCGTCGAAAACATTCAGGCAGATGGGACACAGAAGCTCCTCTTCGAAGCAGTTTTTCCAACTTTCATCCATGACTTCAGCTGGATCCAAACCGCTGATGTGTGGACTGAAAAGAGCAAGACTGAGAATTAATTTTTAAATATGTATTACTGGGCGTCTTATCTATAAACACATTAAATAAATACCCTTATTCAAATTAAGCCTACCACAAACTTATTTCTACTTGAATTACGTCTCGTCCAAAATGGCAAAGAACGATGTGGGCCGAGCACCAACAGCAGAAATTATTTTGGGGTTAAATGCGCATGAGGAGTAACAGTAGCCTCCAACAATGAGCAAACGGAGCTTTAGCAGGCGACGACTGACTTACAAGAAACAGGTCAGATGAAGTCAAGTGTCCAACGAAGTGCGACCACAGTGAAACTTCGACAACACATCTCAAAACAGTTGTCACAGTCAAACAATTACGTACAACGACAATGAAACAATCGGCTCGTGAACTCTCGTTTGGAGAATTCGCGACAGGACGGTACAAGCTGTAGCGTTTGGAAAGCAAGTGACAACTTGCTACAGAATAACACGGGAAAAAGGACTGATACAATGTCACTGGCTCCACTGACATTTTGTTTTCACGCGAAGACGCTCTTTCCTATCGTCAGCAAAGCGCTACGGTAGTCTAACGAGACGTGTTAGATGTGTAATTGTAGAATTAAAGCAACGTTACCAACTATTTATTCCCCATGTCGTCGGCAGACTCCGGTGCACCTATAACGCCGAGCTTCGCATCCAGCCCGCGGTGAGATCGAGCTCCTCCGGGTAAGATTCCAGCCGTGTGTCCGACGTACCCGCTCCACGCCGGGGGTTTGAGACGATGTTTATCCGGCTGGTTTTGCTTTCCCGTCAACTCTTTTGACTAATATTTAATGGTAAGTGCGTGCAGACGGTGACTCGTCGGTATGGAGCTCAGTGCTTCCACACCGACTGCCCCCCCTCCTCCTCCTCCTCCGACAACGTGACCCGTCACAGAGCCGACACAGAGACGGGGAGGAGCCGAGAGGAGGAAGGCAGAGGGAACGAGGCCACAGCAAACTCTACCGGAGAGACTGGAAATGAGCAGGAGACATTTGTGTGACCCGTCATTCTTTGCACCACGGGTTTCTGAAGTGGAGTCCTGGGCTGGGCCGGGACAGAGGCCCCCAGGGGCCCAAAAGAGGGTAGGTGCACGAGGGGAAAGATTGTGGACGCTTTGCTTTTGGGTAGGCAAAAGTGTATTTGGTTGTAACAAAAAGCTTTATCAATGGGAATTACAGTTGTGTTAATAGTTCAGTTATAAGCCATTAATGTTTATAACTGTTTAATCTCCATAATGAATAAGTCAACACAAGTCAAAGGGATTTTTCGCAACCAAAACGTGCTTTTATTACGGACTTCTATTGGCTTCTACCTATAAAACGAAAATGAGTAAACTGTTGATTAAAAAATAATGCATTAAGATACTATTCTAAAACCTTTATAAAACATGCCTTATTATTCTAATGTATTTGATTAAATATATCAATTATATTTTATTATTCATTAAATAATCACCATTATATTATAAGCCTTAATAGAAACAAACATAATCCAGTGTGTCTCAACATACTAAACGTTATGCACACCAATGGTGACATTGCATGTTACCATGGGTGTGTGTTTGTGTTAAACACATGGATAAAAGCATTCACACACATCTTGAAATAAAATAAGCTCCTCTGTAATTCTGCATTAGTGTTCCAGCTTTATTTGTGTAAATACCTACACGCTTTAATGCACTTGGGATTACAATCAGGCAGTTCAGTCATAAGATAGTAATAACAAAATACCATGTCAACGATGTCTAAACCTTACATGTGTCACTCTGAATAGATAAAGACAAACGAAAATAAGATGTTGTATAAGAGTACATATCTGTAGTAAAAGTAGTCTTATCTGTTTTTGTGTCCAAATGGAATGCAATGACAGAAAAGGACTGAACGCAGCAGCCTTGATTTAATGTGACTTCTCTTTAACAACCGAGGGGCTTTAGGCAGCATCAAGAGCCAACAGAGAAGATGTGGTCCTTTCCAACACAAGGCACTGAGGAATTTTACTCATTTTCAAGCAGGTCTTACTGATAAAACAAAACTCATATTTATGTGGCCACTGGAGACAGCACTTGAGAGGACCCTGATCAGATTCCTAGTCTCTGAACATTTACAACGGACTTGTAATTAATTTCATAATAAAAACACACAAAAAAAAAACCCTCAATACATGAGTCATGTTCTTGGCACAGGGGAGAAGAGGTGGTTATACCTGCAGCATTTGCCAGATAAGAAAACAAGTCAGATGCTTGTTTGATTATTCCAGACAAACTGTGAATATCAGTCAATCATAGTTCAGCCTGACATTTCATTAATAAAGAATCGGGACATATTTGACACAAGACTGTTTTGGCAACGGACTGCCAACAGTTCAAACTTTGGTATGACCACAAACAAACAAACAAACAAGAGAAAAATGTCCAGCATTTGTAAATACTATACACACACAAGCTCAATCAAAAGAAAGACTGACAAAAAATGTTCTAAAAAGGCCAGTGGAATAAATAGAATTGCTTTTGAGAACAGCAACACGGTTATCGCCCTTAGACGCCGTGTCTGGAGATCAAAGGATACAGTATCAAATGTATTCATGACGCATATTTTGGACCTCAGACCTTGGCAGGCCATATTGGAGGAATGACAACATCCTGATTTACCCTACAGCTAGTGTGTCACCTATAATGATCGGTCGACCATCTAGACAGGCTGGCTGGACATTCCCAAAAGCATTCAAGCCCGAGAGAAATGTTGTAAACAGTAGGGCTAGTCTAAGAATGCGGTAACGGTCAAAAGAGTTTAGATCATCCCTCAGATCACGTTCAGGAGTGAAACGGTCTCCGTCCGTCCACTGAGGGATCAACATATCTGTGCGCCCAGACAGCTCAGGGTCGCTGCCTGCTCTGCGAGGTCTCCTGTTCATGATGGTCCACTCTGGAAGTGTGTGTCTGCTGGAGGGTTCTAGAAGTGTCTCTGTCTCATTGCAGTGGATTATCAAACACAGAGTCTGGAAGGACAGAGATCTTCAGCTTCTTTTCTGGCCAACTGTACTCCTTTGGTAACTTTGTCTGTATAAAGAGAGAAGATATATACGAGGTAAAACAGAGAGTTGAACAAAACCAGAGTGAAAATCAAAGTTAAAACAGGGTTTAAGTTACCTCCTCGCGAGTGTTGAGCTCCTGTAAGTCCCCAAGCATCTGCTCCACAAACTCCTCAGTCAACAATATCTATACAAGGAGAGCAGACGGTCAAATATATGCCCTAAATAGGAAATCACCACATGGAAACTTTGAGTTTATCTGTGAGTCTGTGTGTGTGTGTGTGTGTGTGTGTGTACCTGAAGCCAGGGGCCATGGGCTGCATATGGATGCTCTTCAGTAGCAAAAGCTCCTTCAACTCCAGTAGACACAAATGTAATAGCTGTGTCGCCATTGATGCTTTTGTATGTGAAGTGTCTCCCATGGAGCAACCGGCCTCTGTATAAGATTTAATACATAAATGTTTCCTCTTCATTTGACTTAATGGACTTCAGAATTTAAATGTTATAAGTAAAGTTCACTAGTCGTAAATAACATAGCGGCTTTGTGATTAAATGAAAAAGTAATTTACCCTAAATTACCAAGACAATTGGTAATTAGTAAAAATGTTCAATACAGTATTTGTAAAATATGTCAGAGACATCCTAATTTGGGTGCGGTTGGGAGGGTAGCATAGTTCAAAATGCTCACATATTTTCACAAACTTTGCGATACTAAAAGTCACATAGTTTGTCGGCAACATTTGATGTCATCACGCCCAGTGTCAGTATCACATAATTGGGCCTTTTACACTGTGTTCTCACACAAAGGTCTCCTCCTTTCCTCAGATAGAGATCACATAAAGCAGGTTCGTCTCAGTTATAAATAACCCGACAGTAATTTCTTAGATGGCATTTTGTCTACAAAACACACATTCCAAAAAAATGTCACTTTGCAAATAAAAAAGGTGAAAAACCGAGCCCAGACAGTTATCAGCCATGGCTGAGTAAGCCCAAACACAACAGCTCCTGCAAGCTGCTGTGTCTTCATTTACTCATTTTGTCGCCATAGCACATAATGTAATCACTTTTTACAAGTTTGTGTGTATTTATAGTGCATGTTTTTACCCTTTTTAAAAAAGATTTTTCTTACAGTATGTCTGGGAAATTAAAATGTAAGTTGGCTGACACGGTGAGGATCCATCGATCGTGTTAGCTAACACTGAAAAGGACACTTTATTCTAGAATTATGATCACTGAAAATCACAGTTCTGATTCAGTAAATCATGACCGTTGTCTAAAGCTACTTCCTGTCATTTGACACACTTCTCGTTGGGTGGGTGAGCAGAAAGAGAGCCAGACACAGTTCATGAACTATGTTGACTCCAGCGGCTCAATGATGGCGTCAACGTACAGTCATGACTTCTCTAGTTTGTCCAGAGTCAGTAAAAAAGAAGTAAAAACAGCAAACCTATTAACATGCCAGACAAATACAGGGGACCAGAGTCCAGACCCTTTCTTTAAGTTACAAGTGGCCGACAATGAATGCATGATGATCATTTTATCCACTTCACAGGTTAGATTTATGTTCACTTCTCTGGAAAGCTTTTTATTTTCTCGGCATCAAATTGAAAGTAGGAGGAGGAAAATTAAGATGATGTCATTTGTGATTTGGCTCTGGTTCTATTAAGACATTCTGCCACACCCATCCAACAAGATGTGAACTGAACTATTTGTTTATCTGTCTGTCTAAGGGGGCATTCCAAAAGGATAAATACTGTGTGTGGGAGTGAAAGAGAGAGCGGCGCAGTACCGCAGGCAGAGAGGCAACAGCGTGCCCGACTCTTGGTTGAATTTCAGATGGACGCTCTCCAACTGTCGAGTTCGGACCAACTCGTGAGGAACAATGGCTGCTGAACTCTCACTCTCTAAACTGTCCTTCCGACTCCTAAGAAAACAGACAAAGAAGAGAAAATAAAGAGTGGAAGGCAACAAAGGGGAAATATAAGTGAGGAAGTCTTGATTCGGTACAATCGGCGGCGAAAGAATGGCCATCTGTGAAAAACAGCTGCTGTGAAGGAAATGGCAGCTCCTTGGCTTTTGTCTGTTAATGGAAACGTACAGACACAGATTACACAACTCCTTTCAACAAGTGGTTACCTGAGTCAGCGGAAGACTCAGCAACGACTTCCACAGAAAAATAGCAACATATTTGTGCCATACCACCATGTTCGGCCTATAGCTAAGAAACAATGGGGATAACAGTTCAGATGTCCGTTGAGCTGTGAGTCATTGCACACAGGGAGTTATGCCGCCCGTGTTCTCTCTCTCTGTGTGTGTGTGTGTGTGTGTGTGTGTGTGTGTGTGTGTGTGTGTGTGTGTAACACTTACTGAGGTCTCTCGTGGCTCTGTCTCTGGCTGCTGATGGGTGGTATTGCTGCCTTGCTGTTAAACTCCAGTCCTTTTCTCAGGGTCTCTCTAATCTGCTCTGTGTCTGTCAACACACAGACAAAGATCAGCCTGGAACTATTCCACCGTGCACTGCTGACAGCATGGAACCAAAACTCCTATGTGCCGATTGGTTAAGCCTTCTTGGATTAATTAGACGATGTGCTCTTCTCACTCCTTTGAGACGTACCTTTGTCCGAGAGCCTCCGTGGCTGTGAGCCGATGCAGATGGAGCGGCTGTCCTCCTCGTCCTCTGGCGGTCGACTCAGATCGTCCCACACACATTTGGCGCTGACCCCGCTCAGGTTAGAGCCCTCTGTCTCAATACCCTGGTCCACTCTCTCCTGCTTAGATGAGCAAGACATATATATACGCAATCATCAACACTAGCTCACATAAAACTCACATGACGCTAACAAGATTTCGGGGCCAACAGGCGGCACTAAATAGTGCCACAGAGCACATCTCTGGTAAACACAGGATTTCAAAAAGGGGGCTTTTGCTGTGATGCAGGACTTATTAAAGCCTTACTTGTAGGTGTGGATCAATGTCAAAGATGGTCTCCCCTCTCCTCATGTCTGTGATCAGCCAGGAGCCACCAGCTCTGTACACAATACAATCATCAACATTAACCACGATCATTAATCAAACTTAACTAAGAGTTAATAAATGAATAAATAACTAAGCACTCACAATAGATTTCTCAAACTGGACCTCATACATGTGACTTAATTTATCTATATTTGATTTGCTTATACTGAAAAACAAAAGCAGATCTAGATCTATAATGACAGAGCGATCCTGAGCTTTGAAAAAGAATAATGAAAATGTACAGTGTCGTTTTAAAATCTAAAACATGGCTTCCTAATTCTCCAGCTGAATCATGTACTTATGGACAGTCGTACTCACACTCCGACTCCACGCATCAGCTCCAGGATGCCCTGGCCGTTCCACTGTTGGGCTGCCTGGAGCTCCTCTGTACACACACCCACAATCTATAGGAGGCCGTGCAGAGCATGAACGCGTGTGGTCTACAATGTCGTTACTTTCTGAGTTAAGTTTAGTCAGCTGCAAAATAATGTGTGTCCTGTAGCATCATCACTGACGCATGTCCATATTCCTGTTATCGGCATATTTGAACTCACCTGGAGAAAGCTCACTGAGCCAAACGGGGTTTGAACCGGTTGCATCTGTGGGTCCTCTGTAAGCAACATGTGCTGGATACGAGATTCACTGTTGTCTAGTGGACTGTGCCACGATATATGGTCGCCACTACAAAATGTGTTTTCTGTAGAAGAGACAAAATAAGGAGACATTTGTTTCTAAATTTGGGCAAAATGTGCTGTTTTAAGTCGTCTAGAATGCACACTTAGTCGTGACTCTTAGTCTGCAGAGTGCATTTGAGCCTGTACTGTCGGTAACCACAGGAAAGCAGTCCTACTTTCCTACTTCTCCTGATCCGATGGTGCAGAATTGATGAAGGAAAGTTGCAGTAATGGGGAAAGATGGGACACAGATCAGCAAGAGAATGAGAGGGAGTAAGTGAGAGAAAGAGAGAAGCAAATGTGGCAAGAAAAAGCATAAATATGTACATTCCCATCTGAGGAAACTGTCGGCTTGGGAGGTAAAATGCACCCAGTCCAGATTTGCTGCAGGAGAAAAGCGAGGGGGAAGATGGCCAGCATTCATTTAGCTCCGGAGCCCAGCCCACCCACGCGCAAATTGACCCCAGCTGGAGAGCAGAGAAGGGCTGGGTGGAGAGGAGAGCCTTCTTCTCTTTCACAGCTTTAAAATGCCCCCTCCCCTCTCAACCACTCCCATGTGCACATTATAATACACAACTGAAGAACTTAGCAACATAGTGTTACACCCATTACAAATAGCATATACATTCACACACTAAAACAATGTCTTGTTTGCTATTTGTGAAAACAATCCGTTTCAAATGGTGACGGGAAAGAAAGCGAAATTAGACTTCCTGTCAATACCCAGAGCTCCAAAAACACAAATAATGTGTCCTAAACCTAAGACTGCTGCCTGCAGCCGACCCCTCTTTTCCTGCATATTTGAATGTATCACAGGAAGTCCAACAACCATTACACAGAACACATTCTTAGCATTCACAAAGACCTGACAAGGAGGCATGCCAACTGCAGCCCAAAGAGTTGGTCCATCAAAAATACACACGCTCAGATAAATCATTTACTAGACTATTAGCAAAGTGTGACTAAATGAAGAACCCAAACCATTGCTCTTTGTCACACATTTTCCAGGTGAAGGATGAGGAATGTAGGGCTGGAACTAACAATGTTTTTCCGTGGTTCACTTTATTGATTAGTCAATTAATCAGTTCCTAAAATGTCTTAAACAACAGAAAATGACCAGAGCCCAAATGAATGTGTCAAAGCTGCTTGTTTAATCTGACAAATAGCTAAAACTTTTAAAGAAACTAAGAAAAGCACTTTATTTTACAAGCCAGCAATTATATTAATACTATATTTTTGGTGATTTTAATATAATAAATGAAACCTTAATAGTTCTCTTATTAGTGGATTCTCCCAAACCTTCATCATTATTGCTGCTAAACGATCCAAAATTAAGTTGTTCAAATAATTTACAATTTGTTCTACAATAGAGTATTAGAATAAATAGCCAGCCTCGACGTAGAGGTGTTTTAAATGTTTAGTTTCCTCTTGCAAACATCCTCGTGTTTTGGTTTACTGTGCTCTTACCTGACTGGAACACATAGCGAGCCAAGCCTTGCATGAGTTCAGCCGGCCAGGTTGGCGGTGCCGTCTCTCCCGTCTCTCTTTTGAGTCGAAATGTGAGCTCAAAACCAAACCCACTGGGCCCGTCTGCCCCTGTGAATCTAACACATGCACACACACCCATTAAGAAATTGGGTGAACAAAACATCAGGAGCTATTATGATTTCTTATATGCGTGAGTGTTGTTAAAATCACAATGCGTCTGTGGTCTACTCTTTAAGGGCTCATACTTGGACAGGCTTGATGTGACGTACAGACAGCTTTTCATCTATCCCATCAAACGTGTTGAAAATTACCCCAATTCCCATGTGCAACAGGAAGTCACGTGTTTACATTAGCGCAGCATACTTACTCATGGACCCTATTGTCCCCATACAGGTCACTCAGTCCGAAGCTGACATAGTGCCAGTGCTCCTGGACGTCCTGAGCTGGACAGCCCGTACTCCTGTACATACTGATGTAGTCTAACGGGTCAGGTCCCCCTAACCTGAAAAAAAAAAAAAAAACATAAAACGAAAACCATCAGCCATGTCAAACATTGTTATTGTTGTCATTGTTTACTTTTACGCACACCCACGTAAAGAGAGTTAGCTTAACTTGTAGGAAAGTAGTGGTTAACATTTAAAGTAAGATGTTCTAATTAAACTAGTATAGTTGGGTACTAAATAATAATAAGTTCGCAGTTAACGTTACGCACAGCATGGCTCCAGTAAAGTTACGTAGTTTGCTGAAACGTTAGCTTAGCTAACTAGCTAACTACTGGCTAAACGTCTAGCCACCACTACTTTAACTTGTTCAACAAACTTGGGGCCTGACGTTACATGCTTGTTAGACCAGCAACAACAACACAGAGTAACGTGACCTACCAATATTTCACAATGGCTGTGACTTGAAGCGGGTTGGCCTGTTCGGGGTAAAGTCGCCGGCATTCCCCGTAGATAGCCTGCAGTCCGGGTGGAAACAGCGGCACCAGCCCGTGGGTTTGAGCACCACTGGTAGGCCGTACCTCATCCATGCCACGGCCTTGAACAAATCTGGATTTGTATTTAAAAAAAACAGTGTATGTGTAGCTATCTTCTGCTGTCTACCCCCAGCTCCACGACCGCCACACAACCCTAAATCATAAAGGCTTTATTCTACTAATGTTGACCGATTAAAAACAGGTTTAATCCCGACCGTTGTGCTACACCAGCAGGGTCTCAGCCTGTTGCTCATCCTGTATAGAAACTACTTCGCCATTGGTTTGATGGGTGTGGTGACGTAACTGACTGATGGCTGGTAATGGCCAATGAGGAATGGGATTATAGCAGAGCCGTTTAATGAGAGTCACGGCATTGGACCTTTTTTTTATAGCAATGGCTGCTCATGGAGCTTCTCAATAGTTCACCGAAGTTAAGTAAAGTAAAGTTAAGTAACTTATAGCGGAATATGATGGACGTTTAAAATATGAAACGTTTAAAGAAAGATATTGTATATTATCAGCACAACGGATTCAAAATGAACATGTGCATTAAAGCATGTTAGTGAAAATTCCACCACTAAATCTGTAGATTAAGAGCATGGTACCAGAGGAATGGGAGAGGGAATTTGGAAGACCTTGTGATATTAAAAACACAAGGTGAAGCCATCTGAGGCAAATGTGTGATTTTGGGCTGTACAAAAATAAATTGAATTGAATTGAAAAACTTTAAAATAGGCCAGCAATTAAAAAAAAAATAATCATACTAGATTTACTGGAGAATAATACTGAATACGAAAAGTATTATACGACTGTATTTTATAAATAATCATATTAAACATGTATTATATTACTGTATTGTGTCTGGAATCTTGATAGAGTATATTAGTAACCTACTTCATGTGTGATGGAGGAGCAGTGATGCTGCTGGTCATGAGTGCTGAGTTAACTTTTGTGAAATTGAAAACATAACAAGGTATGTTTCAAATAAGACAGCAATAAGGTTCATGCTAAATGTGTATTATACTGCCATAGTATATAAGGTATTATATTAAATATTTATATTAATTATACAAGTAATCATACTAAATATGTAATATCCTCATAAGGAGTCATACGGCAGTGATGTAAAAAACTAAACTAGTGATGTAAACACTATTGATGATCACAGTTATTGAAGTTCCATAACTTAAGTTGGGGAACAAAGACCACACCTTATTTCTCAAGGCAATTTCCTGTCCAAGGGTGTGACTAACCCTCTCTCCTTTGTCCTTTTCTCCCCCGTCTCTCTCTCTTTCAGCACAAGAGGAGTGTTCAATGGAGACAACACCAGGACCCTAAACTACCTCGGTTTTGCAAGCCTTTCCCTGATACTTAAAAACTAATAATAAACTCATTAGTAATCATCCCAATGGTGTGGCCTTTGTTTGTGAAAAAGTGCAAATGTAGTGTTTGAATACAATTACCTCGCATCAGTAATGCTGCAGGTCAGGAGTGCTGAAGTGACACTGTTGTTTTGTTTGTTTTGGATCATTTGCTTTCATTAATCGACATTCTCAGTGTATACTTTGGTTTCTCCCAGGAGTTTACGGCTTAGTTTGATGGTAGTTTATGATTCTGAGGATCTTGTGAACTGATCATATTTTGTTTAATGAGGATCACAGAAGAAGTGTTGTGTGTGGCCTTTCGAGGAGCGAGGGTTCAGCGGTGAATCGGCCCAAACCTGAACCTCACTCTGTCCAGTAATTGTGTGTTTGGTGTTTTTTGCACTTTTCATAATTTTACACTTTCTTCTTCAGTTCACAGTGTTTGTGTGCAAGGCAGACAGGTGAATAATATTTCCCCCACTAACGGTCAATGACTAATTAGTCATTTTTACTATTGTACCATTAAAATAGTATTTTATAAGCTGATATATTTAAACTATTTTAATATTTTAATAGCTTAGTAATTGTATATTTTAAATGGCGTGCTTGTGGTGTGCCACTCTTGGCTGATACTTCTCTCTCATTCTGTTTTTTGACTGCCAATTGTATAATTTATTGAATATTGGGTTAAGCAAGGTTGTAGTTTGTAGTTGTTTCACTTTAACATGAAGTTAGAGGGCCATTGTGATTTTAATTTACTAGCTAAAGTTAGTTGCTAAATAAGGCCTATAGGATGCGGCCTGGCTACATTAAGGCAACGTCGGTAGGATGCAGGATTTGTTTTCCTTTTTGGCTAAAACCAAACTGCAGTGTGCACAGCGAGGGTCCTGCTGGATATTGGAGCTGACTTGCCTCAGTTCGTCCCTGCTAAGCTGCATAGACTGTGCTTGTACTGAGTCTCTTCCTCATTCCAATGATGACCAGTTAACTTAAAAAACGGCCAACTCTCCACAGTCAAAATTGGATTAATTTATTGACAACTAATTAGCAATAATTGCTCTCTGTTTCTACCGATTTCAACTAATATCTACACATGCAAATTGCCGGCCAAGTACATCCTTGAACTATCTGAAGTCTACGTGAATCACATGAAAATCAAGCATTTTGAACTTCTCTTGACTCGACTTTCTCTTTAAATGGCTCTGGATTTTAGGTGGGTTTGTTAATAATTATGATTGGCTGATACACTGTCAATCAAACAGTGGGAAGATGTGATTATAGGCTTGGGGCTTCACAGTTTTGTACGGGCCAAATGGCCCTCAAGAAAAGCTCAACTAACTATTGTTTGAATAAGCCTTGATATTGTTTATTTTCATTTCACATTTAATGTGAAATGAAAATGTAAAAACATACACATACCAACTTTAGGAAACCAGGGTGGTAAAGAATTCAACCACTACTGGACCTTCACCTGTTATGTTGTTCAATCCATGTGGAAGATATACAGTATGTGTACAATTACAGAGAAAATCAGGAGGGTCAAATGTACAGTGCATGGCATATCCTAAAATAACTGCTTTATTAAACCAGAAGGACTACTGGTGTACTACAACTATATATGACTGAGTCTTCCTCTCTTAAAAGTCCACATAACAACATGCTGTTTTCAATTGTATACTTAAATAACTGCAGGTGACAGTTTTGTGGGATTCCTGTGATATTGTAATTGAAAAGGATGTTGGCTGTAATCATATTGTTTAGAGCTAATCTGGCTAACTGCAGATTTTTATGTAACTAAAACTGAGATAAGATCTGAAAAAAAAATAGGTCCACATGTGGGTTGTTTGTGGCCAGTAGTCCTTATATTTCTAAACATCTTTGTTCTCTCACTATTTGTTTTGTATTTCTTAAACTTTGCAGTATTTCAAATTTGAACAAAAGGAGAGTCAATAAATTACGGACAGAAATCATTATCTTTGATTAAGTTTATTAAGAATATACAATATGCATTATAAACTCTGATCAGTAATTTACAAAGTTGTATTTTATTCACAGTAAAATGAACTTGAAAAAAAGCTCCTTACTAATTTTTTAAAGAAAGGTAACAATGTAAACACACAAATATAAGTAATATGTAGGTAAGCTGATGACATGCTGGAATTAATGTAAACCACGTATTAGTACTTTGTGATTCAGTTGTGATTTTCCACTTTCTTGTGCTATGCATTAAGGTTGACAAACTAGTACCATACCAAAAGAACTGAGCCCATAGATGACACCTGAAGATGCCACCATCTATGGAATTCAGTTCTCATAGTAGAACACTTATCAAAATTTGGTCCTCAAGAGCCTCGAGTGATCATTGGACACCATGCTTCATTAATAATGTTCCTTTCAACTCACTGCCCATGTCTTAATGATATAAAAAAACTAAATAAAGCAATTTATAATCAATAAAACAGCTTACAAACCTTCTGGAATGAACAAAAGTGTGTTTAAGATACAGAAGTTACAAGATGTTGAGCTGCACGTTGAGGTTGAGTCACCCATGACCTTCCCTATATTTCACAAGAATTGCAGGGTGACGATGAGTTGATAGCATCAGCCCTACTTCATTCATTGTAAGATTGAGCAAGAGGCCATTACAGTTGCAATTGAAGTTCATCTTAAACGGTTTTAATCATAGTTGGCATTTGCATTATACAGTGTATTCCAACATGTAATTTAAATATACTTTTTCATAAATAGGCAACAGATTGAGAGGCATTTTACGTGAGTGCAATGAAACCAAAGTGGAAAACAAACCTCCAAATGGCCGCTATGATTGAATGGATCCAATGCTGTGGTTAGACAGAGCGTATGAGAAGTTTCAGGGTCGTCTGAGGAAATCCAACCGTCTTAACCTAGGTATTCCTGTAAATGCTCCTCAACCACTGAAGTGAAAGTCTGTCCACTCGGCTGATGCAAGCACTGAATCAAATGGTGATAGTGCTCTGATCAAGGCATGAAATGACTCATCATTTATGGCACACACTCCCAGGAAAAGAACTCTGGGACAATGTGACTACTGACAAACTGTTGGTCGATGTATCTTTGAACCCTGCAAAGTAAGTTTGATATTAACTGAATTGCGTTGTTTTAAAGGATGTCTTCCTTCATCTAAAAAAAAACATCTCATTGAAGGCCAGGAGTCAACATTTACAGTGACAGTATCACAAGATAATTCCTCAATGTTATCTCAGTCACTGGAGTTTGTTCAGTGGGTGTACATTCTTTTAGGAGACATGCAATACAGTACAATGAACTTTTTGAGGAAGGCCACACCTGAACACATTCAGGAAACTCCTATCTTTCCGGCAGTTGGACTGGGAAACAACCCGTTCTACAGCCTATTACTAGAAAAGAATTCCCCTATGAGGACATGAATTCACTCTTAAAGCCTGCACTAGTTTAAACAGCTCTCAAACATTAACATAGTATGAGAACATTGACACCTTTCATCTGCCAGGAGGAAGAAAATGGGGAAGTTGTTTTTTTAAAAATCTAATTTGAAAACTTCGTAACTCAAACATGTTGAAAGTTTGTAGCTGGTGGTTTTGAATAGGCATTTCTGACAATTTTAGACAAAATGATTCTTTTAAATTGACAATAATTTGATTAGTAATAAAGTTTTCTTCCTAAATACTTACCCCAGTCATTCACTGAAACTTTTCTCTCCAGATCTTGAATACATCAGAAATACATCTCCCAGGACGGTGCTCTTGCAGGCTCAAGAATTAAACACTCTTCAGCAGTCCCATCTCAACACCACGATGTTATAACAGCAGCGAGTCTCTCAGAACTAAATCAACACATGCAGTAAGCCCTCCCTCACCATTTCACCTGTGTGTTCTGCTCACTCTCCCACGTCCTCCAAGCACCGAGGAAGGATACGACATACTGCTTGACAGTCAGAGCGGAGCACCTTAAATACCACCACCTTTCACATCACCCATCAGTCGCCCTCCCTCCTCGCGATCTGTTTTTCATACGCTCCCTCCGTTCGGTAAGCCTGACAGTCACTTCCCAGTAAGAAGGAAACAGTGGGAGTGGTGAACAGCACGCCCCCTCACAGTGAATCAACACAAAATAGTTTCTGAGGAAAACCATCTGACTGGCCCTGCCCCCTGTTCCCATAAAGTAAGCAGGGGAAAGGCTGCGTCTACTCGAGGAACCAGGAATTCCCCCACAGGCCATGAGCAGCTGTCGAGATGAGAGACGATGACGAGGCAGACACACTGGAAGTTTGCTGGCCCTGCACATGCAAACAGAAACCGTGTTTGGTGTTTTGTGTGGGTAATAGAGAAATAGTCTTTTAACAATACAATATATTTACATATGTACGTGGAAATTCTATCCACACACGGTGGGTGTTGAAATGCACAGTCATGTTTGAGATGACACTATGTTTCCTAGAAAAGTGTTTTTTATCTTGAAATAAATATTATTTGTCAGGAGGGCAGCGTGTGCTACTTGCGTCATGGGCATGATTGTGATAAGAATGATTCTTGTGAATATTTGTGTAGCTGGAGTCATTTATTCAGGTGAGGTCTAAGGGTGTATACAAAAGCACAGCCTTCCTAAAATAACTTTGTTTACTCTCTGGTCTTGGTCAAACACGACAGAGATGCGATACTGATGGTGTTCAATCAGCCGAACATGACAGGACTGGGTCAGCAGGGTAAAACCACAGTTGTTGAACAGGCCAGCTGACAGTAATACAACAGTTTCGTTGGTCACTGACCCTGTGACAACCCTCTGAAGTCCTCGTCTCCAACACGAGAAACTAGTCTGACTTTCATGCACACTTCCTCAGAAAAAAAAGCCCTGTCAGAATAATTAAATTGATTTCCTTGATCTGGAAAAAGGGGATTCCGCAGAAAATGACAGCATAGTTCCCTTCCTGTACTTGGATGTGTTTTTGCACATATTTCCCGGCTGTCAGTACTCGTGCCAATGTGTCGTGACCTTTTGTTTTGCAACGGAGCACACCCAGATTACGTAGTGACATTAACTGATGCTTAAAAAACCCCCACAGAATCAAGAGGAGCCACTACTTAAATAAGAGGTACAGAGACCCCATAGAGTCCCACCAATGATGTGCAGTGACTTTAGAATCCACTTTCAAACTACATCCTTGGGCTGGTAGGATAAGTTGCAATTGACATTTTGTGCCGGACTTCAGAAACAAGCCTGGCTTTCATGCTGCTGTTTGAACACTGGGGAAATCACTTGCAAAGGTCACTGAGCCCATTTCCTTTCTTTTCTCCCCATGCATCTAAAGACCAGTAACAGCCCCTCTCAACGGCACTCCAGCTACCGGCAGACATATTCAAATTTCTATATAGGAAGAGAGAGACGGTATAGGTAACAAAAGACCAAAAAGGAGATATTTTATTACAGCTCTTCCTTGTTTTATTAAAGTTGCTCTTACATACAACTTGCAAGCACATAGAAAAAAAAATTCCAGATATTTCTATTGTGTTTAACTGTGCAGAGCGTCAGTTATTACTGCGTATCAAACCCAGCTGCTTTACTTCTTCCAGTGCTCTTTGCCATTCTAAAACGAAGGACGACTACGTGTCTCTGGAGTCCTTCTTCACCGTCCCACAGGTGATCCAAAGAGAACACACCCCTCTGCTCCACAAACGTCTCAAACAGGTGCAGTCCACCACCTACACCGAAGTAGTGGGATTTGGTGGCGAGATAGACCAGCCCATCTGGTGCAAGCAGTCTGTGGAGGGTCTCGTGTAGCACTGGGTAGTATGCCGTGTTGTAGATAGTCTCTGAAGTGAATATAATGTCATATTTGGGTCGTGGGTCCTCCTTTTTAACTAAAGCAAGAAACGTGCTCCAGTCGCCGGAGAAGAACCGACACTTGGCTAGTGAATGGTGCTGGGATGGGTCTGCGGCTCTTTTCTTCGGCGGTGGGCTGCCGTCTTTTACCTCTCGTTTCCCCTTCTTTTTACAGCCGTCTTCCTCCTGTACTTTCCCCGTGCCCCTCCCTTCTTTGTCATCTTCACTGTCTACTTCATCCTCCTCTTGGCAGTTTAGTATTACATTTGGAACTGTGAGCTGCTCAATAACTGTGCTGTTATAATCTTGGAAGTGGATCTTCCTGGCTCCTCTATGCAGAGCCAATATCCCCAACAGCCCGGCACCGCAGCCCAAATCCAAAACAGCCTTCCCCCCGAAGGTCTCTCCGTCTTTCTCCAGCAGCTCCAGAAGGTCGTAAGTGCACTCCCACACCTTCAGCCCGCCCTCGTAAACGCCGGAGATGAGGTCGGACCTCTGCTCCACGGTGCGACAGAGAATCTTCTCCTCGTCCTCTCGCTCCGAGGCCGTCTTTTCAAACACGGTCTCATTCAGGAAGTGAAGAAGGGGGAGAGTTCCTATGGTAACCGTTTCAGCGACAGCATCCCTGAGGAGGAGCTGTGGGTCAGAGAGTGGAAGGTGCTCTTTGGCCTCTTTTACTGGCTCTGCTGGTTTGGCGTCATCCTCCATCTGGAAAACATAAAGCAGTGTGCGTGGTTAAAGACCAACTGTATTCCCATAGCTACATATGCGCCTAATGGCTCTGTGAAAATACATGATTATGGGGCTTTTGGGTCTTCATACGAATATTATAGGAATTGTGGAGGTCATGAATATGATGCTAAGTCTGGATGTGAAAACAACACGCACATGTTAAAACTTGGATTTAAACAAATCTATGACAGCACATTGTTGATTGGATGTTAATTGGTTTATAATGATGCTACAGTATATCTACCTATTGAGTCTATAAACTATGTGCTCTACTAATAAACACTTGATGAACTTACATGGGACCCTTACAAATAGACCATGTCATTCACTGTGTGACTGCAACACTGTTTGCAAAGATCATGTGTGAATTGGTTGGTCAAACTGTTCCATTGTGTCACAACCACCATAGCACTACAGTGTAGATACAATGCCTGGGGAGTTGTCCTTTTAACATTCCTCTGATCTTTGGTGTCAGAGTAACAACTCATACAGTCATCTATCAGTATGAATGTAGGATTTCCGCTATGACTTTTTATTGACGGTGCAGATGTAAAGGCTTTTAGGCAAGCAGTTTTCTACCTACGCTCTAACTTTCATTTACATTTTCATTGTGAATTGTGATGGAATGGTACAGAGGAAATGACTCAATTAAATATTCTGCATATATCTATAGTGTGAGTGGGTTAATGAGGGGGCGTGCCTCTGCCGTTTTCTATCTAAACTCAATACTGCAGAATCAAATATCTAAAATGTGTCATTAATATACATAATTAGCACATTCATTCATTTAAATGGAGAAAATGATTAGTTTAAGGATTATTTTTCTTCCTTCCGTCGGCGAGAAAGCAACTGTGTAAATTGGCAGTTCTTCGAAAATCGATGTCCAATCAAAAGTAGTCTATACAGCCCATCATAATGAGTTACGTCATCTATAAAGGCAGGATCTAAGCCGATCTGGCGGACCGAGCACATCTGATACCTTCACCGGTGATATGTCGAGACAAGCCCATGATTGGCCAAACAAAACAATTATTGACAGAGGCACAGAGAGTCAACGTACACGTCAATATTTCCTTTACCAAATATGTTGTCTGTCATTTTAGGTAGTTCTTACAACGCATATGACGTTTAAGAGTTATTGTTTTATGTTTCATCTAAGGTAGCAGCTTGGTGACTCACTGCATGTGGTAGTGCTCGGCTCGTGATTGACTCGAGCGGGTGAGTGGGCGGGACCTCGAGACCGCGGCTCACGACACCGCCATTCGTACAGTGGGAGGAAGTGTAGACGCGTAGTCTTAGTCTATACATCTAACTTATAAAGTATAAGACGTCTTGAGACACAGCTATATGGTCCATTTTCCCTCACCCAACCCTCATAAAAGTATACACATAATGACCACGTCCATGCCAGCAAGTTGTGTCAGAATTCCTGCCTGACAGCTTTGGGTAACTTAACCTAGACCACATGTATTAGTGAGCTAGCGTTACTCACATATTTAGCGGTATTATCTTTCTTTCCATTTTGCGGTTCATTTCCATCCACGTCGTCTGGGCTTGTTGATTGTGCCGGAACGTCGAAGTTAAAACAAAATGACATGATGACCGACAACCCAGCTCACCGTTAGCTTGAGGTTGGAAGGTTTGTGTCCCCGCTTACTGGAAGCTCCACATGGCGAGCGAGTGGATCGAGTCGTGTATCTCTAGCTCTACGTGTGAGAACTACAAGTCCCAGCATTCTGAGAATTATAGTATGCGACACGCAGTGTGTTCTCTTTGTAAACATGTAAAACGACCGTTTCAGAAGCATACAACATAGGACATTTAGTCACATACATGTACAATTCTGGAGGATCTATCTGTCTGAAATGTCGTAATTTATTCCTGACTCAGACTACCATGATGCCTTTCGCTGCAATTCTGGCGCACGCGCACTAGCTCCGGATCAGGATCAGATCTTAACTGTCACAGAAGGTCCCTGATCCTGCTCTTCTTCGCTAACGTTTCGCATTAACCTCGTTTTTGGTTCCTTTTGAAAATGTCGACGGGAGGGATGGTTTCGGCAGCTTTCTTGCCTTCATAGAAAAGTGAGTATTCCCTTCAAATACATCTGCAATATTATTGAACAAAAGAACGCAGCACACAGTGTTTGGACAGGAAAACACTGGACGACGGGACAAACAAAAGGGATTTTGGAGCGTTAGGATTCTATAAGACTGTTCACAGCCATGTGCATTATGGACAAACTATATGTTAACGCTTTCATGAGGCGATAGCTTTACCTACTTGCCTTGCAATGGTCTTTAAATAGCCTAGCATTGCCTGATGCTGTGAAGCTGAATGTTGCTGCTGCTTGACAAGCGTCAACTCTACTTCAGGCCACTCAGGTGGCTGCAAAACCTCCACCAGACTGCACCCTGTCTGGAATGCAGAAAAACAACTAACGAGAGGCTTTGGGCATATTTAACAGCCAGCCCTTTTTCATACATGTTCGTTTGTTACCTCTATATTTCTGTTTGATTCACACGCGAATGCTCTGGCATGTTCATCTAGCTGCACCGTTACATTTAGTCCTCCCTGATGAGGTTTAAGTGTAAATTGGCACAGACGGATATGGTGAGATATCAAAACAATTCAGCTGCCAAAACATCCAAGTTGACCGGCTTCCAAATTCAGCGTTTGGTAAGTTTGACTTGATACACTGGATTAGAGGTGACAGGCTTTGGCAACTACTGTTAATCAATTCATAATTCTAATAATGTTTCAAGTTTAAATGCAAACTATTGACCGTTTACAGCTTCTTATCTCTAAGGTTTTGGGGTTGTTTGTCAAATAAAAGCACACATTGGGCTGTTGGAAATGGGCATTTGTCACTATTTTTCTGTAATTAATAGACCATACAATTCATTGATTAATCAAAATCAAGAGTATGTGATGATGATTGCAGCCCTACAATGTACACACTTCCTTACGATGTCCTTTTTGTTTTATATGGATTTATTATACATGCGATTTGCTGTATTTTTTTTGTACCCTTTTTCATTATATTGTTTCTTTATTTTCCGTCAAAGGTTCGTGCATATCACAGATGCAGAATGCGGTGGTGTCTCAGCTCAATGCTGCTGCGGTGTGTGCGGTTCAGGTCCTGTACCAGGAGAGGAAGGACCACGCTGCCTTTGTGGATTAGGACAGTATGGGCGTACATGAGACTGCTGGTGCAGTCACTGTACTTCAGCTCCCTCACAGACTCCGATGTGGTTTTCGACTCAGTCTTTGAACCGGTGTTTTGGACTGTGGACTATGTCACACGCTGGTTCGGCACGGTGAGTGTGTGTGTGTGTGTGTGTGTGTGTGTGTGTGTGTGTGTGTGTGTGTGTGTGTGTGTGTGTGTTTTGAGGCTTTGATTAGTTCCAGGAGTTTCTAAGTTCTTCTCTGAAGAAAGCTCTCTGTGGGCATCCTCTGTGTTTGTCCTGCAGGTGTTTGTTTGTCTGGTGGTGATACTGACGAGCTCCATTTTGGCAATAGCGTATCTGATCCTACTGCCTATGGTTTTCGACACATACTCTCTTCCGTGGATTGCTTGGCACGTTTGTTATGGACACTGGAACCTCGTCATGATTGTTTTCCATTACTACAAGGCCACCAAGACGTCCCCTGGGTACCCCCCTACAGTAAGACAGAGCCACCAAAAAGCGTACTAGTCTGGTTTTGATTTGAATTTACATTTATTAATGCAATGCAAATGCCCTCTTTCAATCAGGAAAAAAATGACAGTCCGTTTGTGGCGGTCTGCAAGAAATGCATCATTCCCAAACCAGCAAGAACACACCACTGTGGTATCTGTAACAGGTGGGTCGATGTCGTTTTTCTTCTGTTCTGGTGTTTCCTTAATTGATGAGTGGTTTATCAATCTGATGTGAACACGCAAGGAAATCGCTGGCAAAATTGTCTGTACAAGTTTCCAACTGAATATTTTCTTTCTCCTTTGCAGGTGCATTCTGAAAATGGACCATCATTGTCGTATCCTTTGTGCTAACATTATTTCATTGTTTTATGTGACTATGAAAAGATGGTTGTTTTCCTTAATGTCAGCATCTCAGCCTGGCTGAATAACTGCGTGGGCCATTTAAACCACCGTTATTTCTTCTCCTTCTGCCTCTCACTGGCCATGGGCTGTGTCTACTGTAGCATCAGTGGCAGAAACCTGTTCCTAGATGCGTACAATGCCATTGAGGTGAGAAGCTCAGACTCACACCACACTGTTCGACCGTCGTTTCCTTTGCCACTGCTTGGAGTTTTGTCCTTGTAAGACTTTTTGGGTATTGTCTGTTACTTTTGCTCCATTTCTGGTGTCTTTCTCTGCTGGGTTTTATGGATGCTTACTCACACTGCCTTGTTTCTGTCTTTAACACTCGGGTTTGTGTATGTGGGCTGTTCCATTAGCGCTTCAAGCATCTGGATGTGGAAAAGTCAGGGGTACCAGTAACTGGGATGGGTGTTCTCATAGGGCTTCTCCCCCCTGGTCAGGTACAGTCTCAAAAGTACACACACAATAATATAAGCGTATGTGTTATCTGTTAGTTCTGTAATATGAGTTTTTTTTTTTTTTTGTCAAGACCAACTACCAGACACATGCACCTCCGTACACCTTTAAGGACAAGTTGGTTCATAAGAGCATCATCTACATGTGGGTGCTGACCAGGTAAAGTATACAAGTCCATATTACAAACTAATTCAAAGCAGGCTTTGTGTTTGTAGTGTGTTCACACTGGAAAAAATACACAAGTATACTCAAACATATAAGTATACTAAGTTGCAAAAATGCAGGGTAAAATGTTGGATGGTGGTGAAACAGCTCCAGCTTGATCTCAGTCAACAAACAAGTGTGTGAAATGTTGGGAAAACCATCATTAAGTCTTTCATTACTTCCTTTGAGTACAAGACATCTTCAAACATTGTGTGCTATAGATTCCATACTGTCAGTATGTATTATAAAATTGTAATGTGGTTGTCTCATTCAAATGCAATGTGTTTTGTTCCATTAGCACTGTGGCAGTGGCCCTGGGATCTCTGACCCTGTGGCATGCAGTCCTCATATCCAGAGGAGAGACCAGCATCGAAAAACACATTAATAGCAAAGAAACAAAGCGAATGGCAAAACGAGGACGGGTGAGCATGTTAAATATTTCAAATGTAAACATATTTTAGGTTGTGTGAGCCACAAACCTTCAATTATAAGAAATTAGAGGGTAAAAAAGGCAATGACAGTACTATGTTTTTAAATGCTCCTATTCTTTTTCTTTAACTGCTCAGGTTTACAGAAACCCTTTTAACTATGGCAGGCTGAATAACTGGAAGATCTTCTTGGGCGTGGAGAAGACAAGGTGTGTCTCTTTGATGTTAAATGATTTTCATCTATGAACAGTGCTGCCTTGTATTTCGTGTAACCTGTTCTGCTTGATTTTTTTTGTGTGTCTCTAGTCACTGGCTGACACGTGTTCTCCTTCCCTCTGGACACCCCCCACCTGGTGATGGTTTGAAATGGGACGCCTTCCCAGTTAAAAAGGACTTAATACCTGTATGACGGACTCGACTCGGGCATACTTGTAGCCTAATATCAGCAGTTTTTACTGTGTCCAACTCACTCTGGTCATTTGATCTGGTTGACTGTCAGGATGTCTGCATGGTGGCTCCATACAAGAAATGGGGACATATCAGCCTCCAATACCTCAAAAACTTGCAGTGACATTGCTCATGGTTCGGTCTATATTTTTCACCACTGAAGCGGCAATGTGTCATGGATTGTTTGTTCCTTACTTAGTCTTACAAACAGGTCTTACTTGACTCTGACCATTGTAAAACTGCAGTACCATGATAATGTGTTATTTATCTGTATTTTTTTACCTGTTAAGTTAATAAATCTTTATAAATTGCTTTGTTTCAACAAGTAGACACAGTAAATATTCAGTTATTACTAAAGATGTGCATTCACCGTTTTTACACATACACAGATTGCATTTTTGTGCATCAAACTCTTTCCAAAAAGTATAAATATTCACTGGCAGTTTTAGGTGGGCACCTACGTCTGAATAACTGTCAATTATGGTATTCAGTTCTCTTGTCCAGGATCACTTCACAATTCCAGCTCCAGTGTTATGTCCTAGTGTTGCTTACGCAGACAGACCCAGAGACGTGCTGCTAGTAGGGGAGGATTAATTGAGATGCAGATTCATATGAATATATTCCATCAGAAACAAGCAGCCACAGCAGTGGCGATGCACAAAGATGAAAGCAAATGAGCAGATGAAACATTTTCCTCCAATTTGAGCAAAAATCCTGCTGGCATTAAACTATTCCCAGTACATATATTTTATTTAATATTCTGCACTTAATGCAATTTGATAAGCAGATGAATGACGATCTTGTCACTTAAATGGTGAACGCTGGAAAAAGAGATTTGCAGATTAAGGGATGATAACAGATTCCAGCCTGTTTCCAGCCTGCTCTCCCCCTGCCACTGCTCATCACATCCCCACTCTGTCGGAAACAGACTACACACACGCACGCACTCACATACATACATACATAGACACAAACCTGTCAGTATTATATCTCCCAGCAGATGTCAGTGTTCAACATGTCAAGTTTGATCAGAAGCTGTACTCAGTGATTGGAAGGATAAGATGATTGATAGTAATAATTTAAAAAAACAATCAAATAATCCTGCAGGTTTCTTAACGATTTTATATCAATTTGCTTTATATTGTATCAATTCTGATAAGTTGGGAGCTACAGCCTCTTTAAATAGTATTGAAACTGCATACTATTCATATATTTGGACTGTTGGTACTTGGGTAGGTTGGCGTTACATATGGTTGTGACATGCTGTGGTGAATGCTTGGCATGGATTTACAATGGCCTATGGTTAGGTTGAGCATAATGGTGCAAATATGTTCATACCGTCGGTACGTGCTGTTATGGTAAAACACCTGAACAAAATCAGTGTTTTCATAAAGGTCAGCATCAAGTTGATCACATTCAATTGGCAACAGAGTGACTTTTCTTTACTGAGAGTATTTTTCTTACATAGACGATTTGGATGCTTCATGAGCAATAGTCAAGTATTGCTGCACAGTGCACACACACTTCAGGACTCTTTGTTTTTACCCTTACCAGCATGCACTATACATACACGTAGAATTTTCAATGGACCGTATCGCCTATAGAGTTAACTGAATTTTGTTAAATTGAATGGGTTTTTTGTTTTTTCAAGTCTATCGTAATTGCTGTTTAATTATTTAAAAGTTTGACTTGTTTGCAAACTGAGCAATCATTTCCGATCGCTCTATTATTGAGAGCGAGCATTTCTCAATCCCCGCTTTTATTCTGATGAGCTTGAAGGAAGCAGGATAGAGAATTTGCTGTAAACTGCGCATGCGTGGAGACCGATAAGGATTTAATTCTAGACCTATGTTCTAGACCAGTGTGGACGGATTGCGTGGGTGAGCTGCATTTATTATGATTATGGGGGACTACGGGAATTGATTGCTGTATATTTTTGGACACGCTGTTGAGATTTCCTGGCGGCTCTGCGGGGCCAGACTGCTCACCAGCCCGCCAGCCCCGCACAGATATCAGCCTGTCAACCTGCTGACTCGCATCTCGCGTCGCGTCAGGGTGATAACTTCACTGGGAAGCAAGTTCGGATGTGGCAAGCAAACTGCAGACGAATGCATAATTTAGCAGACTGGATTTCCGGTAGGCAAAAATAATTAAAGCTGTTTCTTAAAAAAAATCATTAAAAAAAATACATCAAAAGGCCTGCGACTAATAAGACTGCAAATTCATTAAATCCCATCAGAAGTAGTCTACATATTTTAAATTACAAACAGCTAACAATACAATACTCGTGTATAAACGCATTTTTAATATGTGATTGGAAAAATCGGAGCAACGGCGGCATAAGGTTCAGGCGCGTGCCCCCGTCAGCTGGCAGTACACGTGACGTAAACATCGCAGCTTGTCTGACCTCACAGGAACAAGGAGTGCTGAGCAGTCATTATTCCCTGATGATGTTTTTCATATAAGGCAATTAATTTCATATAATCATAAACAGATTATGTATCCGACGTGGTAAGCTATGCATTTCAAAGCATTTATATGGCAAATATCTTTTTCTCCTTGGTGTTGATTGTAGGGACAGTGATGGGAGGCTGTGTGGGGAGGAGTACGATGGATGGACAAGGGAGTGCCCGAAGCTCGACAAGAAGCAAAAAACGTGGAGGTAAGAAACTGGAACACGTTGGACTGCAGCCTTGTGAATGCATTAGAAACACTGCTGCACAAATGCAAGTGATTTAAACATTTGTGATGATGTCCTTTAACCAGAAATTCGGAATAAGACATTTTTTTGAGTGCTGTTGCAAGTGAGATGAAAGGACAATGAGTTTAAGAGAACCTGTAAATATTCTAAACGGCCTAACACTGTTCTATTAGATTCATTAGACTATTATGTTATTATAGCTTCAGGTAAATGGCTTCTGTTGTGATATGTTCAAATGTTGTGTTATACAGTACCCATCCTATGTTACATAAGACACATAATTATGTCTAGACAGAACCAGTACATTTTCATGAGAAGATGAAGCCACAACAATTCATGTATTTGTGATCAAATGCAGGTTGGGGTTGGGGTTCCTAGCTACACCCCTGTTGCAATGACGTGTTGCTCTGTCTGAGAGCTTCCTGTCTGTCTCGGGCGTTAAGTGTTTCAGGCCTCATGGCTTAAGTCATTGTGTAATCTGTGCTGAGGACCTGCACTGATTCAACAGTGTTGCATACAAACACTGGTCGATCCATTCCTTGTGGAAAGACGTGGCAGTGCACTCAGCTGGATTGTCATACATTATGCATGGAGCAGCAGCAGTTGCCGGCACACAGAGTTTTCAGATCAAAGTTTGACCTACTTGGTGCATGACTTGCTTTATGTCAACCTGCTGCGAAATATAGTTACATGACCTCACAGATCATGTTCACATGCTCAGACCTGCTTTTGTGAGACACAAACACAGAAGGCCTCTGTAATGAACTGGCTGGCTGTTAGCTGTGGAAATGCAGCATCTGAGCGACAGATTTGCATTTATTCATATGAGCCTTCACAAAGGAAAAACAATAATCTGCTGGGGTCAGTTCGCAGAAGTACAGTAGCTTCTCCTGTAATGGTCTGACAAGGATTTATTATCTGGTAATAGGTTTAGCGTGTTGCCTTTGGGTATTTCTATCCTGTCTCTGAATAGAGCTGATGGGATTACTTCTAAAGAAGCAACCTTCTGGCTAGGACACCAAATGTACTCTCACCTATTGAACCTCTCTCAATGAACTGATTCTGTGGTATTTTGGGGGTCTTAAGTATTTGTTATTAGAAGGGAGACAAGCAGAAGGAGTGTGGTCATTTTAAAATCAACTGGGGAAGTGTAACAACGGTTGACTGAGCTCTGAATCGGAGTCTGCACATCGTGGTAAACTTGATCAGGTGGCTGCCAACCTGTTGCAACTAGCTGGTTGGACGCAGCAGAGCTGTCCTCTTCCTCGGGGTTGGTGTCTTTAGGTCATTCATGCAGACTTTTAACTGACTCACATCAAACCTCAGAGTAAGAACAGCTATGGGAGTACCCAACTCCAGGGAATACAACTACTATCAAGAGCCAAATGCACCCTTTAAGATTTTGCTGAAAAGTAAGTATAGATTTTTGTGTGGGCTGAAAGGTTCTGTTTTCACATGTGCGCTGTTGTGCCACATTTGTTAGGCCATCATTTGTTTCTGGGGATTTTATGTGTGTTGAGTTCAAATTGCTGGTGCTGTTGATGCTGTTGTTATTCTATGACTGTTTTTAGGGCAACAAATAATGTATACTGTAAATATGAATAGAACAAATAGTTAAAAATACATGAAAAACAAACATAAAGATTGACAGCATCCACATTGCTGCCTCTAACTGAAATGTATGCGTTCACCAATACAACTACTAGTAGTAGTGGTTATTAAAATAGTATATAGAAATGGTGCAGCAATAATAATAGCCAGAAAATAACACTTTCCTTTTCATGTCAGAAACTTCTGTTTTGGTAGAACTTAGTGGGTAGTTTTCCCATCCACCAGAAATGTTTAAAATTGAGGAAAATTAACTCTGCTAATCTGTACACTCACACTGCACTGTACACAGTGAGGCTCACTGACTTACAACAGTAAGGAGGTGGATACAATATTAAACTATTACTATTAAACTATAACTATTAAACTAACACAGAACCAAACCAAAAAAGGTGCCCACAGTAATGTTTTATAGCTATACTTACAACCAGGACGAGCTCAAATCAAGCATGTTTTGTTCAGTTGTGCTGTTGGCCATGTTCGTTCTTTTAAACTTGATGACTTTAAATATAATTTGTCGTCACACAAAAGATCAGAGCAACTTCAAATTGCCTTCCAGTCTCTTTCAGTCAGGTTGCTTGTTAGGACTCCAGACACCCATAATATTTGCATTTGTTTGGCTGGCCTGTGAATGCAGTCCTTTGCTGCCTGACAACAATAACAACAGTGGACTTGGAGACTAGAAACCCAAGTTTATGCTGGATAAGTCGACATCATGGAATTTTCATTTACATAACAAAAAAGTTTGATATTAAATCTGTGCCTTTTATTACTAATATGTAAAGTAAAATGTAAATGATAACATGTGTAAATTGTGTACTTCTGAAATAATGTATATGCAGGCACACATGTAAACAATACACCTTGTATAAATCCAAACTGGCAACCTGAAGCTCATCTCTAAAGGCCACGGTGTGACATTTATCGTTATATGGTGGCCTGCATTATTAATGACAAACCATTAAATTCTGGAAAATGGCACCTCATGCCCAACCTAATTAACAGATGCAGACATTTACTCTTGTTATGGAACATTTCACATCAGAATCTATACAGTATTTGATTGCAGTGAAGCTTAGTGTGATAACTGATTTGTAGAGGCTTTGTGTTTATTTTTCCGTGTGCTTTGTTTTTTTTGGCTTGTAATAGTCCCTGAGTATTTCTGCTCGCTTTCATTGGTCAAAGAGCGCTCATCTCTCCAACCAATGCCTTATGGGATAGGGGCAGATTAATCCTGTTGTGTGGAGCCTGATTACTGCCCATAATCCACTGTGTGTGTGCGTGCTTGTGTGTGAGTGCCTGCCAGTGCACACGTGTTACTAGCCACTGCAGTAATCCACAACACTATAAATAATCACTTTGATTCTCCTCCCTCTGTGCATCAAATGTGCTTTCTTGGTATGCTGGTACAGTGGATATTACATATACGCCAGCATGAAAATACCTGCAGCAGGTGTATAAAGTTGCTGGGTTTATGTGTTGTCAGAGTTGTGACAAAGAGCATTTCCATGCATAATAGCACTTAGCGTTACTAAGCCTGTATAGCAAAGAAGATAGTGTTGAATATCACAGACATAAGGGGGTGTACACATTGTGCATTTTCTAGGGCTGTTTTTACTAAAGATCCTTCAGTATGGAAGTCTCAAGATAAGCCTCCTTTTTCATGCCTGATCTCACTGGTGTTCATGACCAAGTGTACACAAAACAACAATGTTAAAGTACATTTGAAGCATTTATCTTCTAGAATGTATCTTATATTATATTGGGAAATGTTTCTTCTCATATAAATGATTTGTCTTCAGTGATGATACTATACTGTTAAAGTTCAAAGAGGTGGACCATTTCAAATGTTTTTTGTAATTTCTTTTAGGTAATGGTAAAGATCTGACCATTTTACAGCGGTTGTGGCCTGAGTGAACCTGGCAACCTTCTCCAGGTTTCTCAGAACTTCACTACCAAATTAATGGTTTTACTGCCCTATAATCCTTTTACAGTAACTCATTTAGCTGCAGCCATTATGCCATTATGTGTATAAAGTTGCTGTAGTTCCTGCTACCTTTTTAAAAACTAAAAGTTGTTTACGTGACTGTCCAGCAATGCATAGCCCTTATGATATCGGGTTACAGTCTTTTTTTATCGGTTCTTAGATCAGTCTTTATATCAGATTGAGCTCTGCCTTGCTTTTGCTTTCAGGACGTAATGAGCCCCTCAAGAAGGAGCGTCCAAAGTGGAAGAGTGAGTACCCGATGACGGAGGGCCAGCTGAGGAGTAAGAGGGATGAGTTTTGGGATACGGCTCCCGCCTTTGATGGACGAAAAGAGATCTGGGACGCACTCAGAGCAGCAGCCCTGGCTGCAGAGTGCAATGACCTGGAGCTAGCACAGGCTATAGTGGATGGAGCCTGCATCACTCTGCCACACGGTATAAACACACACGCACACACACGTGCGCCCCCTTAGATGTGGAAATGTGCTTCATTCAACTATCAATTGTGAGCTGTAAATGTCCTGGAACTTCCGGCCCAAATGCATAAACTCAATTTTCTCAAAATGTCAAAGGACAGTTTTCAGAATGCCATGCATCAGTTGTTCAGAGATTACTGCTGTAATAGTTACATAATAGCCACAGTGCTACGTGACCTCTGTGAATGGATTGGTGCACAGAAAGCTATGGCAGAGTTAGGTGGAAAAAAACACTCTGTTCTTGCATATTTATCTACTCGCACACAAGAGTGCTTTTGCTTTTAAGCGTGTAGTTCAAGGACAATGGTGTTGTTGATGTAAATTTAAGTAAATATAATGTAAATGTGAACTCATGCTATCCGTGGTTTATTGGATTAGAGAACGGGGTTATGTATGAGGGTTAAAGTGAGTTACTGGTAGAAAGATTTTTGGAAACCGGTGTTTATGAATTCTATTTGTTCCTCTGCAGGTTCTCTCACAGAGAGTTATGATGAACTGGGCAACCGCTACCAGCTCCCGGCCTACACTTTAGCCCCGCCTGTCAACCTCATCTCTGAAACGTCCAGTGAGAGCAAAGTCTCTGATGCCACACAAAAACAAGCTCAACCTCCTCCGTGCAGACAAGAGTTCCAGCTGCGGGTTCGATTGTCAACAGGTAATAAAAAACACCCAGTATGGCCTATAATATATATGTATAATATGACATTAAAATCGACAGAACTACATGTTACGTACATTGCATGCATTCGGCATTTCATCGCATCTTGACTTATCTAGACTGGAGACTAATTTAGAATTTCATCGCTTTCCAGTGTCTGACAGCGTGTTCAGAAATATGTGTCAACTCTATTTGTGCCCTGTGGTTTCCTTAGGAAAGGATGTGCGTCTGACCGCCAGCATGGCGGACTCCATCGCTGAGCTCAAGAAACAATTGGAAGAACAGGAAGAAATTGGCGTGACCCTCCAGAGGTGGTTCTTTTCCGGGAAGCTCCTGACTGACAAGACTCGTCTTCAAGACGCCAAGATCCAGACGGACTTTGTCGTTCAAGTGATTGTCAATGTGAACTCTCCAGTCATAGTTAACTGATGAGTGAGACAGAGGGCTGTGAAGAGAGGAAAATATAAAGGTGCCAGAGAGGGGGTGCAGAAGTAGGGCTTGTAATCATTTTCCAGTTGGCACTGCAGTGGATTTTGTGTACATTTTTATATAAGAAATTATTGCTTTTATATGGCTCCTTTTTGTATTTTTTTTCCTTTTTCCAAATGAAGTAAGACTATTGAAAAGCACTGAAACACTTTAGATTAACAGTAGAGTCCTAAGATGCACATCCCAGTGTCTGTCTGTTTGTGTGGACATAAACTCACAGCTCTATTGTTTACACGGGTCCCCCTCCTCGTCTTGTGTGTTTGTACTTGTGCTTCAACTGAATATGGTTCACCCGGGGGTCCGAATAAGGAAAATGCATTCCCTTTTTTTTTTTCTTCCTTTTTTAAAGATTTCTGTCATGTGATTTGAGAAGTAGGATAAGGATGGCCGAAAACTGTAGAGAAAAAGAAATGTAAATATCTGTTTCCATATGTGTTGTTTGGTCATGTAACTATGTGCACACTACCTTTTCAATTCACACCTGTATATTTGTAATTAGGACACGGAATGTAATGAAGGCACCTTTCTAAAAAGGTAATAAGAGATGATGAGGTTTGTTTTTTATTTCATCACTCCAAACAAGATATTGTAGTCTTGTGTACAATATGATGCTCACTGTACTTGAATAACTTATCAATAAATATTGTAAATTTAAAATCATTCTCCTCCACTGTCCTGATTATTAGGCACATCCAGCCTCAGCAGATAATGGTTGCTCAGCTGACATGAAGACGTTGATGTTATGTTGTGTTGTTGTGTTGTCGTTTTGTGCTGAACAGCACCGTCTACTGGAAAAGCGACAATCATGGTCAGGTTGGTCAGACACGTGAGAGGAGAACACCCGTGACGTATTTCGATAAGCGACAGCTTCAACTGGAGCTGCACAGACAGTTGGGGGTAACGGGACTAATTTAACCCCAAAAAATGGTCAAATCGGGGAAACTACGATCTGGGACGGGGTCTAAACTCAAACGGTGGAAGAAAGGACACAGTAGCGACTCAAACCCGCAGACGAGTCGTTATCGGCAGGCAGCTAAAAGCCGCTTCTTCAGCCGCCCCACCGGTAAGCTTCCAGTTCACGTTACACGTGGGTCTGTGGCTAGTGCTAACGTTAGCTAGCGTCAGCCATTTAACTTGCAGCTGCCCAAGCTAACTTTATATGCTGCGCCATTAAATGTAAATCTACAATCTGCAAAAGTTGTCAGCGGAAAATCTCACTCCCTATCTTTCTGCGTCTAACCTTCGGCCTGTTGAAACAACGTGTCGATCAGTGTAGTTGTTGGTTTTACATGATAACAACTGCTGTGTGTGTGTGTGTGTGTGTGTGTGTGTGTGTGTGTGTGTGTGTGGCCGAGAGAGAGACACTGTTTAACTGTGTCGATAAATTAAGATAACTCAATTTTTGCTGATGCTATACAGTCAACGTCACTACCCTGAAATAAACGGCTCCGACAATAATAATACAACGTTTGTAAGTATTTTGCCAGATAAACACACATGGCTCTGTGCTCCATCACATTAGACTTTAAACGTATTTAGGAATACTTTCAGCTGTAAATTGAGGCTGTTTTCATCCACACGTTGAACAGTGTAGGTATTCTAGTCTATCTGTACATGGTCCTCCAATTTCAGGGTACCCAAATAATCATGTCGTCATATGTGATATTTGGTTGTGAATCCATGGCAGTTAATGGCTGCTGGTCAAGTGTATAACCCATAGACATCATGAGATAGGCCGACTCGTTAGCCTCCATGGTTTAGTTTTGTCAGGACTGAGCTGCACCGAGCTTCAATTCATCCTATTTTGGGGGCTTATTGCCTTCATGCTTATCATCAGTGTATGAAATGCACACTTAGTTGGATCAAAGTTACAATGCAGACTATGTGCTGTGTGATTGTGATCATTATTAATCTGCATTGTCATGAAGTGTGGGGGCTAAAAATAAAAAGAGTGCATGTGTAAACCCTATCATGGGGGACTTTCATTTGCATCATGTCAGCTTGTTGTAATGTTGTTCCTCTCTGTCTTTTCTTCCCCCACACAGAAAAGAGCGACCTAACGGTTGACGCTCTTAAGCTACACAATGATCTGCAGGTGGGTCCGCTGGAGCTCGGTGGCCGTAAAGATGCCTGTATGGAAGAGGAGCCAGATGAGGCCTTTTCAGAAAGGACGTCGGGCACCTTCCTCAGCGGCCTGTCGGACTGCTCCAACCTGACCTTCAGAAAGGTGCAGCGCTACTGGGAGTCCAATTCAGCTGCTCACAAAGAGGTAGGCATTACACTGAAGATAGGTCCTTTATTCACAACACCCCATGAATACATAGCTGTATACGGCTGACTGTAATGCTAGCAAACCTCTTGTTTTTAAGGAGTCAAATCAGCCTTTTGAATTAGAAGCAAAAGATTGAGGGTAGCTCTGAGACGTTGTTGATGACATTTCTATAAGTTGATCTGAGAATACAAACATTACTAATAAATATATACGTGGCAATCCAAGACGCTGAGATTTTCTGTAGTTGTAACGTTAATGTGCCTCACAGATCTGCGCAGTGTTGGCAGCTGTTACTGAGGTGATCCGAAGTCAAGGAGGGAAGGAGACGGAAACCGAATACTTTGCTGCTTTGGTGAGTACACAAAACAAAAACATTTACTAAGACATTACCAAATACCTTGTGGTGTGTTGAAGGTGATGGTGAGCCTTGGTGTGTCTGTGCTTTCTGTAGATGACCACACTGGAAGTTGTGGATTCAGCAGAGTCTCAGGCTGCAGTGGCGTACCTTCTCAACCTCGTCATGAAACGGTTGGACTTTTAACAACTTTTGTCACCAAAACAAGGCTACTTTTAAAAACAACTTGTTTTTCATCTTATTGGTGTTTTGTGTTCACCAGGGTTCCTGCTCCGGTGCTCATGTCTAAGTTCTCGGACACCACCAAGGCTCTGATGGACGTCATGTCAAAACAGGCCATGTTTGAGACTGCCTCGGCTCTGAGATGGGTGAGTTGGTTTGTCTCCGGTTGTCTTTTTATTTCACTGACCGAAGCTGCAGCATAGATTGAGTTTGACATTTGTGCATCTATAGATCCTGTCATGCCTGGCCACTTTGGTGAGGAAGCAGGATGCGTCTGTCTGGACTTACCCGTCTACTCTTCAGGCTTACCACGGCCTTCTCAGCTTCACAGTGCACAGCAAGCCCAAGGTCCGTCTCACCCGCCTGCTAATACCTGCCTCACAAGTATTACATGTTGAATGAGATGCTGAAATTGTAACAATTTTTACCCAGTTTAATTTCATGTCCCCTTTTTCCTCTCAGGTCCGTAAAGCAGCACAGCAAGGAGTTTGCGCCATTCTCAGAGGTAGTGACTTCCTGTTTACAGATAATGCCCCGACCCATCACCCTGCTGCAGCGACCACAGCCAAGTTCTGCATGAAAGAAATGGAGCAGGCAGGAGGTAAGACAACTATTTGTTTGGTCTTGCTGTGGAAAGGTAAAATAGTTAATATGATTTTGTATTTGTGCAGCAAGTTGTAGTTTGTCTTATTTGTTTTCCCCCCTCAGGCAGCAAAGAGGACACCACCACACTTCATGTGCTGGGTCTTCTGAAGGAGTTGATGGGGACATTTCCTCTGGGAGCTGTCAAGTCCTGTTGTGAGACTCTGCTGCGAGTGATGACACTCAGCCATGTGGTGAGGGCACAGAAACATCCATAGGTGGAGCCAGATACCCTTTGTTTCTCTACATGGGTGCTCAAGTGTAGTTCTTAACATGGCTGCTATGTTTCTGACTGTAGCTGGTGACCGCTAGTGCCATGCAGGCCTTTCATAGGCTATTCAGCGGCAAGCCAAATGCCTCAACCCTCTCACCAGAACTCAACGCGCAGATCATCACGGTGAGCGCATACAAGCAAAACAAATGAGCCAAAATCATAATGCGGAATGTGTTGTGGAAGCTAATGCGTTGTTTCTCGTCCTCAGGCTCTGTACGACTATCTGCCCAGTGAGAATGACTTGCAGCCTCTGCTGGCTTGGCTCGCGGTCATGGAGAAAGCACATGTTCACCTGGCGGGGTAATAACCTGATTTCTTGCAACAGAATCATAAATCTCGTCGTCGCGTAATTGCGTGTCTTCTTGCCAGTTGTTTGTGGATCAACAGTTTGTGTGTCTTTGTGTAGTTTGCAGAGTTCTCTGAGTTTGGGTCACCTCCCTCGCCTCTTCTCTGCAGCCATATCCTGCCTGTTGTCGTCTCATACGCAGGTGGTTTCTGCAGCCACCAATACACTAAAGGTAAAGAAGTGATCCATCCACATTGAGTAACTCAAGTTACTGGGTAGTCTGCAAAATAATTAAATCCTCCTAACTAGCTATGGGAATTTTACAAAAAACAGTGTATGCAGGGTCCTTATTGATGATTTATTTATGTTTATCTTTTTCAGACATTGATAACTGAATGTGTCGCCCCTCACATGGAGGGAATGGGCATAATCTCTGCCACAGCCTCCGCCGGGAACCCCTCCTATGTCTGCAAAATGTTTCGGTAAGCTCCCTAACTGTTAACTAATCTCAGTCTTTCCTTTTCTTCTACGCAGCGACTACATGTAAAATGCTCATCACGATAATTGTGGCTGTGTGTTTCAGTATCGTAGAAGAAGGATTGTCGTATCGCTTCCATGCCTCCTGGCCATTTGTGCTGCAGATCCTGGGTTGCTTCTATCGAGCTGCAGGGAAACAAGCTCACCCCATCATGACCAAGGTATAGACACACAAACGTTCGTAGATCAGTATGTGAGGAGAGCAAGTTCACAGTTTGCCTGAGTCTCTGTGTCATGTCCTTTTGACAGTCCCTGCAGTCTCTGGCAGACCTGCGCTCCACTCCTCATTTCCCCTTCAGCGGTGAGTTGGACCTGGCTGTAGGAGGAGCTGTAGAGAGCATGGGGCCTGAAGTTGTGCTGGGTGCTGTGCCTCTCAACATCACCGGCTACGAGTAAGTGCAAATACCATGGACATGCACGTGCGCCGGGGAGCGGTCTTCTTGTTATTATAGTGGTTTAACTGACTGTATGTTTTGTTTTTTTGTTGTCCCCCCCCCCCCCCCCCCCCCCCCCCCCACCAGGGATGACTTGGAGTTCCCACGCAGCTGGCTGATCCCGGTCATACGGGATCACGTGAAGAACACTCACCTTGGTTTCTTCTCTTCTTACTTCCTCCCTCTGGCCTCTACACTCAAGCAGAGAGGTAAACATATGTGTGATGCTCCACTGTGATGCTGGATTTACTGTTTATGTGTATTAACTGATGGCATTTTGTGTTGTAGCCGAAGAATTGGAGCAAGCAGGACAGAAACTTGAGGCCAGAGTCTACCTGACATTACAGATACAGGTTAGCTCTACACCGACTTTAACTTTGTATTCGGAGTAAAGCGTTCCAGTGAATGAGTTGTTAAGAGGCGCATGTCTGTACTTT
Organism: Cebidichthys violaceus; assembly: GCF_023349555.1. Classification (NCBI taxonomy): domain Eukaryota; kingdom Metazoa; phylum Chordata; class Actinopteri; order Perciformes; family Stichaeidae; genus Cebidichthys; species Cebidichthys violaceus. The sequence continues at coordinate 6,682,815 of NW_027176263.1, forward strand.
TCTTTCAGATTTGGACCATGCTTCCTGGCTTCTGTACATGTCCTGTGGACCTGCTGGCATCCTTCAAAGGCATTGCCCGCACACTCGGTGTGGCTGTTAATGAACGGCCGGACCTGAGGCTCACAGTGTGCCAGGCTCTACGCACGGTTGTCAACAAGAGCTGCTCCACCGGTAGGAAGACGCACGTCTTCACACACACACAGAGAGAGAGAGAGACAACATATAAAAACTGCTGCTGGTACTTACTCTTGAATCAAAAGATTACAAAACCGTTTGTCTGCTTAATGTCTGTAGAGGAAGAAAAAGCTGAAGTGGGCCGCTTCTCCAAGAACTTCCTGCCCATCCTTTTCAATGTGTACGGCCAGCAGCCTGCAGCTGGAGAGTCCGGCACCTACAGGATGGCTGTGCTCGACACCATCAAGGTCTACCTGACTGTCACCGAAACACCGGTCAGTTAAGTTTTCTCACATACTGCTGCAAAATGTTTGTTTACATAATGTAACTGGTATTATAAGTCAATACTGAGATGCCGAACACTTTGAAGTGTGCTAGAAGTGGATGGCTTAACATTCATGTATTGGGCCATTTTATTTTTTTGTGCTGGTGTATCACTTATCAAAACTATTCTCCTCAGATGATCTGCACATTCTTGCAAAAAGCCACAGACCGATTGAGCAGCACTGACACCACTGAGTTCACAAGGTAGGACATGAGTATGGATCTATTGCTACAGAATGTCTGTCTTTTTCAGTTCATTATGTATTTTAGAATAGGGTACATTTCATTGTACTGACTCTTACAACTCTACCTCTCAGGCTGTCAATGATGGACCTTGTAGTTGCCATGGCTCCCTCTGTAGATGAGGTCACCATGACTAAAACCTTTGAGCTGATTAAGCCATATTTGGAGGTAAGAGTATAAAGATTGTGCACAACGGCATGTTCAGTTTTATTTAAAATATTTCAACCTAAATATCTATACTTTTTTTTAATCTTTGTCTGTTGGTGCATTTTGTTTTTTTTCCAGACCAAAGAGCCAGGCATGCAGAAGAAGGCGTACCGAGTGCTGGAGGAGATGTGCGGAGGAGAGAGAGACGAGTGCAGATCGTTTGTCATGGCTAATCTGGAAACACTCAAAGTCGTCCTGCTCGAAACTCTGAAAAATGCCTCCTCACCAGCAAAGAGGGTGAGACTGCTGTGTAGGGAGAAATAAAATAAAGCCGACATGAGATGGAATTATATATCTATCTTTATTTACGGTGCTGTCTGATTGCATCTCTGTATTCTATCTCATCTTGTTTTGCTCTTTCTCAGCCGAGACTGAAGTGTTTCATCCACATAGTGAAAAGGCTCAATGAAGAACACAAAGACTTTATAACAACACTGCTGCCAGAGGTACAAACACAAATAAGTGCTTGCAAACAAACCCACGGAGTACTGATAGCTGCCATTTTCATGAGATTGTTCTCTTGTCAGGTGATTATATGCACCAAGGAGGTGTCTGTTGGAGCGCGTAAGAATGCCTATAGTCTGCTGGTGGAAATAGGAAACGCATTTGTTCGCTTCTGTGGGGACCCAAAAGGTAAGTCACCTGTCTTCCGCCTGTTGTGTATGTGTGCATGCAAGTTTCTCATTTTGACAGTTTGACTTAAGTATAATAACTGAGTGTCTGTCTCTGATTCAGATGCCATGGATCAGTACTTGGTGTTAGTGTACGCAGGACTCACCGGCTCCGTCACTATGATCACCTGCACAGTGTTGGCGCTAACTCGACTGATGTTTGAGTATAAAGGTAAGCCTGCTGACTTTCACCAATTTCCTGTCGGTGTTCTAAAATGCTTGTTTTTGTGGACTGGATTCAATCTGGTGCTTCTTCTTCTTCTTCTTCTTCAGATGCTATAGATGTGTCCACCAGGGAGCAGCTGCTGCACAATGTGTGTCTGCTGCTGACGTCTCGTACCAGAGAGATAGTCAAAGCCGCCTTGAGCTTCATCAAGGTCATCCTCTTCATCATGGACCCCAAGACGCTGGCATCACACGCCACTATCATGGTAAGCACCGGCATTATAGATGCTATACTATAAGACACAGTTGTGCTTTCATTTATTACAGAGTTCACTCTTGTGTGTTCAGATGGAGGGAGTTGGGAGCATCAAAGACGACGTGAGGAGGCACTTCAGAACCAAACTGAAGAACATCTTTACCAAGTTCATCAGGAAGTTTGGGTAAGTGCTGGTTTCCTTTACTCTTTTTTTGAAAGACACGATAAGAATCAGCTGGGGACCATTCAGCCAACAACAAAGAACAAGCAAAACAAATGTATGTAATCCTGCTCTGTAAGTGGTTGTGGACATATGATATGGAGCCTGGATAACATTACATTTCAGTCATTTAGCAGACACTTTTATCCAAAGCGACTTACAATAAGTGTATTCAACATAGGTATTCAAGAGAACTACTAGTCACCAGAAGTCATAAGTACATCTCCTTTTCCAAACAAGCATCTAAGAGCATGAAGCAGAGCCCAAGTACAGTGCAGAAACAAACGAAAACAATAAGTGCAACAAGCTAGCATGAATACAATAAGTGCTAAGTGGAAGGCTCAGGGTAGCACTTCCTGAAGAGGTGAGTTTTCAGCCTGCGCCAAAAGATGGGCAGCGACTCCGCTGGGCAACCAACCGCCCCGAGGCAGCAGAGCGAAGTGGTCGGGCGGGGGTGTAAGGCTTGACCATGGCCTGTAGATAGGAAGGAGCTTTTCCTTTCACTGTCCTGTAGGCTAGCACCAGAGTCTTAAACTGGATGGAAGTTGTGTGGGAGAACTTGGGGCGATTGAACACCAGACGAGCTGCGGCTTTCTGGACAAGCTCCAGAGGTCTGATGGCCGACACACATGTCTTTCACTATATTCTATGAAGTTAACAGAGTTGATTACTTTCTTTGCTGTTTTTGAATGGGACCTGGTACTTGATCATCAGGGAAGCATCTGATTTATTCTGTTTAGTTCTAATAATGCTTGTTTGTCTGCTACCAGTGAACCAAAACAATTTTATTGTAAACAACTGATTAAAGCGCTTTGCAGTGAAATTATTAGAAGATGTTAGCATTTGATTAGTATGCTAACATTTACAAAGGGATGCTTTGTTTAATAATGGCAGCAGCTGTTTAAAACAGCTGACTCCTCCTAATCTGATTTTAAATACAGGTTAGGCTAAAGATTGGTCATAATCAAGACACTGCATGCAGACAGTTCTGCACTGGATGTCTCGATGGTACCAGATGTCTTCTCTGGGAAATTTATAACACAACATCACTTCTATATGTTAGAGTGTCGTGCACTGATTGTATTTTTGTGCACGTCTTATTATCTCCTGTATTTCCAGTTTTGAGCTGGTGAAAAGCATGCTGCCTGCAGAACACCACAAGGTCCTTGCAAACATCCGCAAGGCAGACGCTCGCTCCAAGCGGAGGAAACAGGCCGCAGAGCAACAGGACGACTCCGACAGCGACGAGGAGGAACCTAAAACCAAGAGCCAAAGGTCGGCTGTTGTTCCCCCTCACAAAGTCCTGCCTTCCCTCATACATTTACCCATTTGCTCTGTTAACTAAACGTCTGTCCTCTCCTCTCTAGCATCGAGGAAATCCTTGCTGAGTCAGACAGTGATATGTCAGAGGATGAAGGGAAGTCTCGTAATGCTCAGAAGAAAGCAGGCAAACCGCAGAACGCTCGGGCCTGGCTCAAGGAAGGAGGGGAAGATGACCCACTTAACTTCCTGGATCCCAAGGTTTCCCAGAGAGTGCTCGGTGAGCCTGCATTTTAAATTTGTCAAGACAAAAAAAAAAAAAGCTTACTACATCCTGTGGAGGTATTTGTTAACATGAGTTATTGTTGTTTTTCAGCCACCAACCCAGCAATGAAGAAGAGTGCCAAGGTTGAGCACGGCTTTAAGGTGACATCAGATGGACGGCTGATCATCAGAGAGGATGACGAGGAGGATGTCAAAGACAACGGTAAGAGGAATCCTGTAGTTCATCCAACCGTCTTGTACATTACTTTATGTCTGAACAGACTGTGACAATAACTTATAACTCGTCCCACAGATGAGGGAGAGATGAAAGATATCCTAGAAGAGGCTGGAGTCAAGAGTGTAAGTACTTGTACATGTGGCAAAGTAATTATGTAGCTGTAGAGACATTTTTATTGCTGTTTTTCATTATTAATCATCTATGTTTGTTTTTTTAATCCCCCTCAGAAAAAGACACAGAAAAGAAGGTTTAATGATGACGACTTGGATGATGACATGGACGTTCAACCCCAGCTAAAATATAAAGGTAGGACTATGTTTGGGGGATAATAAAATTTCCCTACTGACGATATTGTTTTCAGAAAAACAAAGATATACAAATTTATCATCCAAAAAAAATCTGTCGAGAGAGATGCATATGTTGCAAAACTCCAATAATAGGACGAACTGAGATCAATAAAACAGATCAATCAACTGTTCACTGTCACAGTTATATTTTGTTGCCAAAATTTACATGTTTTTATGTACGTAATATTCTGCTTCAATCCATGTTTGTTGGTGTTTAGCCTTTAAAACGTTATTTTCACTGTCGTCAAAAACAGTTTACTCTCCGGCGTTAACTGTATCAACGTGCAATCTAGCAGGAATCAAACGGCACCTCAAATTTAATTTATATAACCACAAAATGAGACGTATGCTAGCATGTTGCTACTTTTTTTTTTTTACACCGCAACAATGCGATGCGGCTCATTATCTAGAAAGAAAGAGAGGGACTGAATAGTGTGCGAAATTATTAACAGGTGTTACATAGTTGAATATCGTAGACAATAGAGGACCATATTGTCCTGGCCTACCAATAAATAACGTGTTGTGATTTAGACTAATCGGCACATTTTTTCCTCTTAGCTGGGGGCTCGGGTATCCACAGACCCCTGGGAGGAAGAGAAGACATGGGAGCAGACTACAAGTCAAAGGTGAGTCCGACAGCATGCAGGAACACGCACTGCAGGAGTCGTTGCTTAGAAACTTTAGTTCTGAATGTCTGTTCTTGCACCCTTCAGAAAGGAAAAGGAGACGTGAAGAAAAAAGGAAAGCCTGATCCGTATGCTTACATCCCTCTAAAGAAGGCCCAGCTCAATCGAAGGTAAAAAATCCTTAGAGTAGAATTTTATAAACTTCTCTCACAAGGAATTGGTTTGCCAGAATGTCAGACGCTAACATGTTTTTTTCTTTGTGTGTTCACAGAAAGCGTGCCAAACTGCAGGGCCAGTTCCAGGGCATGGTGAGAGGAGCCCAGAAGGGGGCGCTGTCTGGAAAGAAAATGCAGAAGAAAAAGAGGAAAGCCTGAAGAACATTCTCCTGTTCCTTAATGGACTTTAAATGCGTTGTGTGATGGTGTGTTCATAAACATACTAAAATGTAGACATACACCTTGGATGTGTGTGTGTGTATGTCTGTGTGTCTTTCTGACAGACTGTCATTGAAGGTGAAAGCAGTTTGTTTTTAAACTGTCAGCTCTCAAAGCTCAAAGTATCTGACGTCATACAATTTTGTGGACCTTCGGCTGTCAAAGAAACCACTCAACTGTAATCTGTTGGTTCTGTATCAGATAAAAAAATCCCCCACTGTTAAAATCTGTGTTTTGACTGCTTTTATGCTCCCGCATTCTGCTGCAGAAATCTTCATTGTATTTTGGTTGCCCAGTTTAGCTGCATGTTGATGGTCCTCTGGTAGTTGCGATGTCTTACACTTTCTCAAAACACCTTCTTCACTGGTCAACGAGCAATTCTGCTCCTGTGTTTGTGCGCACACTGCTGTCTCTCGCCTCAAGTCAGCTGCTGATAAGCGGTCATTCAGCTTAGTCAGTTAACTTTAGTTTTTAACAAGATTGTATGAGGTGTATTATACGACGACTTAAGCCAATTGCAGGCATTCATCGCTGCTTGTTTTTGAGTTTGAAGTGTGTTTTACGACGCAGCCCATTGGTGTCTAGACGGAGGGGATGGCCTACTGTGGGCTGTATTCATTCAATCACATAATACAGCAGTTGTCCTTGCAGACACACCTGGTGGAGATCTGCACTCTAATGAGAGCACCGCTTTACTTGTTTTCACTTGAGGGAGCTGTAGACTTATGGGCAATTACCAGTGAACAACCAGTGTTCATGGATGCAAGATTATTTAAATCCAAATTTGGAGCTGTTTTTGTACTGAAAATGAAAAGCAATATTTTCTTCTTTAACAATCCTTATCAGAAACCCAGTTATCGCTAGTCTGTCGTTGGTTTTTCATGTGACAGTGTAACTTCAGTGCAGCTCCATAAAGATGCTGTAGGTGGTTGTTGTGCAGGGTGAGTGTACATACCATTAGCCTTGTGTGATTCATTTCCCCAGATGGATTGCAGCAAAGTGAGTCATGTAGCGACCTCCTAACTGCTCTCTTTTGTGTCTGAGCACAGTGTGTCAGTCAGTGTTTCTGAGCAGGGGAGCAGATGTCCTGGACTGATTCAAGACATTCTCAGAGCCGGCATCGTCCGCACTGCGGTTAAATGTATATTAGGTATCTTCAGAAAGTGTACACACTTTTTTGTTCTATATTTTATTTATTATGGTTATTTAATACACACAATAAACCATATTGACAAGGTGAAAACATGTTTTTAGAAATTGGGTTAATCCTATAAGTAAGTGCACTGCAGGACTACTGCACAAAAATGGGACAAAGAGTTACATGCCAGCCGAGATGTGTTCCAGAAATATGACTTTTAATACTCTAAAGCAATTAACAATCTTAGAATGTAATATTAATTTCACAGGCTACATAAATGTCATGGATAGATTATTAGTGTCATTAGTGCAATTAGTTTAATGAAAGAGTATTGCTTAAAGAGGAACCTATATCACTAAATGTTGCATCCTGCAATATCCAATTAACTAATAAATGTCATTAGGTGTCTGAAGCACTGACCCCAACATGTTTGTAAGCTGATTCACAATATGACTGTGCAAAAACAAGTCGTTTTGAAATATAAAACCATACTATTTAACACTTAATAACTTTAAAGAATTCACTGCCGGACGGCACATTAAAAAAACCCCACTTTGTTTATTGAAGACGGACACAAAAGGTTGTTAATAAAGAAATAATACAAATGATCATTTCAGTCATTAAATGCAGTACAATACAGATTTTTAATGCAATCGTTCACTTGATGCTAATAAGACCACAAATACATCAGATGCCATGCCGGAATGCTGCTTTATATCCCTCTTGATATTACCCTCCCTCAAAGATCTGAGAGCCCAGAAACCCACCTGACACTAAATAGAAAACAGATGCAGACAGGGCTTGTACTATAATAAATAAAATGTGGAGAAACTGCCCTGCAGTTGCAATAAAATCACTGAACTTTCACAAAAATTAATTTGGTTAAAAGTAGTCTGATTTGTAGGAACCTAAGAGTGTACATTAACAAACCAAAACATAACTGACATTGTTGCTCTCATCTTTCATCACATGCTGTATTTTTCACCACGTCCACGCTCAACATTATTATTCTCTACCAACCCAAAGTAAACTATTTACCAGCATCACTCGAACGGCCACAATCTAACTTTCAACAACACCTAAATCCTTTTTGTTGGATTTCCAAAAAGGATTGCACTTCCTCTTACCACTTAAGTCAACATAACATCTAATACTGTACATACAGGTTTAATCAAGTTACTACATGTTTGTGGTTTTTATGTTTGTTTGTTTTTTATCTAAAAGCTGATTCTGATATCAGATAAATATTTTTTTGCTGTCCAGCAACAAAGCACAGAGCTCCTGGCCTCTAAGATTGTATGCCTCTCTGTTGTCTTTGGGGTGAAAGTAGGACAAGGGTGTTTTTATTGAATGAGTTGATGTATCAGTTGTTTATTGGAGGCCCCCTCTTCTTCATCAGAGCCTGGGTGGGGGTCGAGATGGCGGGGGCCCTGGAGGCCCCGGAGGTGCACGAGTTGGGGGTGGACCTGGAGGTGGTTGGACCACGGAAGGGGGTGTGCGGGAAGGTGGCGTGGTGCGGGGCCCTCTTGACGGAGGCTTTGTACGAGGGACAGAGTTGGAAACCAGAGGTTGCTGTTCGGCGGGCGGAGGAGAAGGAGGAGGAGGAGGGGGCAAGGGAGAGTGATGTGCGCGAGGAGGAGCTTGGTTGTTTGGGGTGGACTCCCCATCTTTGACCCGTTGGAAACTAATACAGCGACCCTACAAGACACGCATGCAGAAGAATGTTAAACCACAACTACACATAATCATTTCAATGCAGAATACAAATTAAAATGCAGTGCATCTTTTGTGCAAAGTCAATGAGCTTCTAAGATCCACCAGTCAAAACGGTTTGTGTGAGTCTTTGCCCAGCTCGGCTGACAGAGGCATGTGTGTTTGAGGCCCCGGAGGGCACACAGAGCTGCTTCTGTCTTCTGTCCACACCTGCACTACAATTGCTGTGATGCTAGCAAAGGCAGGCACTGAGTAAGTTATCACACAGACACACAGACACATGCTTTTGCAGTCTGTAGAGTTCCCCATTCCCCTCCTCTGCTGTGCCTCTCTTGATGCAGAACATAAAGTGGTTTATGTCTCTCATGTGCTTGACTTGTTGGAATGTAAAGGAGGGGTTTCAATATCCCCACAATAGTTAACAGAGGACCTTTAGCGTTTAACATAATTTACAAGTCGGGGAGAATGGAACGCTACTCTTATTGTTCTCATTGATGGTTTTCCTCTCTGTTCCCTGCATAGCATCCTTCTGTAGACACACAAGCAGACACACACACACTCTTGTCTTGCTCAGTCAGTGTGTGAAGGATGGAGGGTATAGGTCTCTGTGTCACTGACCCTTGGTGGTCTGATTATATCACCTTATTAAACAGAGAGGCCCTAAAGTCACACAGGGGCCAATAAGAGGACCCCAAGCAGCAGTAGCTTTGTGACTGAGGGGGCTATTGTTTGAGTGTGTGTGTGTGTGTGTGTGTGTGTATGAGGGCCGCGTAATTGATTGGGGGCAGCCCGGTTGGGGGGTGACTGCTTCGGTCTTGTCGCCAGGCCGCGGTGAAAAGGCCAGTTTGTGAGCAGCAGAGCAGCAGCACATCACCAGAGAGAGCATATGGACACAATGAGAACACAAGCTCATGAATATGTGTGTGTGTGTGTGTGTGTGTGTGTGTGTGTGTGTGTGTGTGTGTGTGTGTGTGTGTGTGTGTGTGTGTGTGTGTGTGTGACTGTAAGCATGCGTCCACCAGAACATATGGCCTGAATGAAACCTCGGCCTCATGAATAACAGAAACAGGGAGAGAAAGGTTAAGGGGCTGGCTGTAAGATAGCACCAAAAAAACAAGATTGGTGTTGCAGTGGATCATTTTTTCCACTTTAAAGTAGATGATATGTACATACATGAGTTGTGTGAGAGGTCATAAATGTGCCACTTGTGATGGTCAGTCTCCCTGTGTGCCCCTTTGGCTGTGATGTCTGTTGCTACTTTACTTCCCCTGTTGACAATTGTTTACTTCAAACCCCTCAAATCCCTAAAAAAACACCTCCAGCATCCCTCCTCACACCACTTCTCTGTCTAGCCTCTGTTTCTCCTTCTGAGTCCCAAGACTTTACACTCCCCATAATAAACACAGGAATCTGATATTTTGTGTCCGTTCACAGAAAACTGATGCGCACACACATTTGTCACAATTATAGGAAAGAAAAACGTGAGGAAGACGCACATCTGACCTGACAGCCCTAACTGTCACCTTGCATGACATTACATCGATACACGTGTGCTCAAAAGAGTCAGCACACTTCATAGAGTTCATATGCTGCACTGAAGCACGGATAACTTACATAATAATGTCAGGATGAAAACATCTGGAATGCAGAGACTGTCTTTTATTGTTGTTTAGCTGTGTCTGACTGATTTATATATTTCACATACTCTGCATGCTTTTATGTTGTGCACCTCTGACATGGATGTGTTTTAGTGTCTAACAATTGCAGCATAATAATTGTCTTTAGTCCATGTTTCTATTTTAACATAGTTATCCCTTATTTTATTTGCTTGTGTGTTGAATTTGAGAGCCTCTGTGTTGCATGTCTTGTTAGTACTTGACAATGTTTAAGAGACTCCTGAATGATGATACTACGTATATTAATATTCTCACTTTTTTCATTGTTTGTGCACGCATTGTAAAGCGTCAATATTGTATAAACTTATATTCTGTTTTTAGGTTTATTTTGTAACATCTGCTTCTTGGGACTACAGATGAAAAATAGCCTCTTGGCTAACTCTGGCGCATTTACAGAAATGTTTTTATTAATGTGCACTGTCCCTTATCAAATAAACCAATAAATATATATATATATATTTTTTACAAAAATACATTTTATTGCTCACGTGTAGTTTAGATTTTATCAACTGAGGTTTTCAGTTAGTTAGTTAGTTAGTTTCTGAGACTTCTTCCTCCATACCAACACAATAGAGGTAAATTACATTTGTAGTGCTCAATGTGTTGAACAAATAACAAAATTCCACAGTAACATTTTTTTCCAGAATCAATAGGACTGTTGTTGTATGCATGTACTTTGTAGTCTATAACCTATTGGTTGGGAATTTGAGCTGGAGATAAGGAAGTAAACTGTTTTCACTGGAACAACTTTCAATCGAAGGAATTTTCATTTAAAAATGTCAGTTACATGAAAACTGAGCAAACTCTGTCTAAAAGTGATATGGTTGAAAGCTCCAGAACAAGTGAGTGAGTGGTCTTTGAGTTGATATTCTTTTGTCCTCAAAATTGTCAATACTTTGAGCAACACAAACAAAATTCCATTCACCTCCACTGTCACACTAAAACTGTCTGCATGGCTAGATACCACTCGAGGTAAGTGATACAATTTTGTTTGCTTTTGTAATTTGGGTGAATTGATTCAGTTTAAGTGAAGTGACTGGGGATAAAGGGGGGGGAGAGGGTGAGGAAGGGGAGATGCTGCTGTGCTCATTTGTGCCGCCTGTGTGTGAGGACGGAGGGATGGTGGCGGCCCTCCGCTCTGGTCTGTGCTGTGTGACGTGGCCATCAGAGCCATCAGCTCTGATGGCCACAAAAGAAGGGAATCTCTTCTGTCACAATCTGGCTCGTGGCCTTTCAACTCCCCATCTGTTTATGTGACGCTCAGTCGGGAGAGCTGACACACACGTTGCAGTGACACACACATGCACGCACGCACACACAGTAGAGAGAGATCAAACGCATACGAGCAGTGTGGCAGAAACTGGCAGCCCCGCTGATGGCCGTTTGCAGAGGCAGTGAAGTAGGAGTAATGTGGGGAGAAAGCAGGACAAGCTCCTCCTGAGCTGCTGGTTAACAATCTACATTGAGAAGTCTGATCAGCGCTAGTTATCACTGTGCTTTTTAACCACTTTGTTGGGCTATTTGTCATCCAGATCTGCTGTTTGTCATCCAGCTGCTGTTTCTTGCGTTTTGCAGAGATGTTTGACATTACTACTGTGGGGAATTTAGATCTGCGGCTGTCTTTTGTCAACATAAAAAAATCATTTTCGTCTTTCACGTCAGATACGGCTATTAGCACAATTTCGAAACAACTATCTGCTTTGCAACAAAAGTGTTTTTTTCCTCCTCATTGCTTTCCATGTGAGATAATGAGTCGTGAAAGGAGTTGAGGGGGTCATTGTTGAACCAAAGCCCCACAGAAAGTGGCTGACAAAGACTATAAGAACTTTTGCCCTGGCAGAGATGAATTGTTCTGCTTAGGGAAAAAAAATCCAAGATGGAAAGAGGAGATAAAACCACTGATGGTGAGCATTTTTACAGACTCCAGTAGACACACACACACACACACACACACACACACACACACACACACACACACACACACACTGCTACTGTTGCATAGTAAAGATGAATCATGTCATTCAAAGAACAAATCAATACATTTTGTGGCCTCCGCCATGTGAGGCGACAATGAAACCATTTACAACAAAGCAGCTGTTTCACCATGACAACCAGTATGATGATGAAAACATGTCGGTAGGGTTATGGGATGCCATACACTGGGTCAAGGTTAGATAATAGGGGCCACTCTGCTCTCTCTTGTTCTGCCACAGACAGTGATGTCATGATTTAGGACTTTTCAGGAGCAGCAGTAGTGGCCAGTAAGATAACACGTTAAGATTTTCAGCTGAAATAAAACCTCGTATGACACAGTTTTTCTACTGGTATTATCACTTGCAAGTAGAGATTGAGTGTGTAACATACTATTTGGAAACCTGATAAAAACCCTGTAATTTTCTAGGAGTCTCAGGGAATTCTCACAGACAGTAGTCCTTGTGTGTGAACAATGGCAGCTTTGAGAGAGAGAGCGGTATCAGTGGCTCATTGACTCGCTGTTAGTGTGTCAGTGTGCATGTATAAAATCAGTACTGAGCTACTGTGTTGAGAATTGTACATGTTGCTCAGTGACACGTGTTGTCTTTATGCAGTGTGACAGACAGAATGCAGATGCTCAATTGTCCACATACAGAGACGGAAAAACACATTTAAACCTTGACATAAACAGCTTTTAGGTGGTTTTACCCACAGAGCAATCCCCCCAAATTACACACAATTACCAAATTGTAGTTTTGTATCAGTCATCATGCCTGTTTGTGACGTATACAATTTTCTAGTCATGTTTTAGGTGAAAATAAAAATGTGACTGCAGTTGAGTGTGAGGCTCACCTCGTCTCCGGACTGTGGTCTCATCAGAGATACCTGGTTGTATCCTCTCCTGAACAAAGCCCACAGAGCATCCAGCTTCCCCTAGAGGACCGGAAAGGAAAGAAATGAAGGCAAAAGAAAATAATTAAAGGGACATTTTCAAATAAAAACCACAACCTTAAATTTACATTCAAATGTTTGTAAGTTAATTGCATAAAAGACTAACCCTGATGGGGGAGTACCACCTCCTCTGCTGTTGGGGGCGGCGTGGTGGTTTTCGAGGCTTTGGCTCATACGGTTCAAATTCCTGCTCTGGCATTTTTACAACTGCATTTTTAGGTTTGTCCAGCTTCGCACCTTCCTCAGTGGACCCTTTCTCCCCCCATCGCACCTAGGAAAGTCTCATTTATATTGATATGCTTTTGAGCGTTGAAAGTGTGTGTGTCTGTGTGCGCACGTGTATACCTCCATGCGTTTGATGCCACCCACTCCTCTTCCTCCATAGTAGGACGCATCCACTGTGGGCCACCTCTTCTTGGGCATCCCGTCCTCATCATCTGAGTCCTTAGAGTGAAACTCAATTACATGACACAGCACATATCCTTCCAAATATACTACTATTAAGTATTACCACAAATACTATCATGTCAGTTACAACAGTTATAATGAGAGAATAAAACAAGCCTTACTGGCTCTGGAGGAGGAGGTGGTGGAGGTTCTTTGATCACCTGAAAGTTGAAAAAGAAATGCCATGAGGGAACCAAAGATATAGTTAACAAACGACTGATGATACCAATGTCTGAAGTACAAACTTACCAAAGTGCAGCAGAGAGGCCAGAACCACCACATCAGCAGCAGAGCCAACAGCAGGAACACCACCAGCAATGATACTAGCACGATGGTGCCGTCGAACTGCACACAAACACAGAATGACGGGATTCAGATTAAACCGGACTAAAAGACGATGGACGAGAGAAAGGCGAAAATGAAAAGCGAAAGTACTCACAGCCTCCTCTGATGACAGACACAACAGAGGAGACCTCAGAGAGGGAGGAGAGAAGAAGAGGACTAGAGAACTAAGAGAAAATAAGAAGGTTGAAAGAAAGTTTATTCAAATAAGGCAGCATGCCAGAAGGAAATCATCATCATGTGTGATAGTGCAGACTTTATATACTCAGGATGTACTCACACACTCTGTAGTAGTAATGTGAACGGAGCTGGTGATGTAGGAGAGGCCCTCATTCATGCTCACCTGCAGGTAGATCACCCTGCGAAAACACAAACTGGTGACTGGTCTTATCGTCCACCGCAAAAAATGCAACACGCATCACACGCTTGTGCGCACACATTTGCTGTTTTGTTTCGGCTACTGTACAAGCTCGCCCCGAGGTGTCAAACACATTCCTCCATCTACTTTGTCCATACTTGCTGCCTTATAAGCACACCAACATGCTGACATAAACACAAAGCCAACGTCTCTAAAGAGGTCAGGGAGTTCTCCACCCACAGAAGGAATCTCTTCTGTTTGGATCAGACCCAGACCTCTAATGTGGAAACCACAGACAGCTAAATTACTTCTTATTCTCCAGTAGTCAGTGCTGATATCTTCAGCTATAACTGCACACAGATAGGCAGGCCAAGGACAAGAAACAGGATGAAATGTTTCGTTTTTGGTTCGATAGTTAGCGGGGTTGATGGAAGCAAAGATTGTACAGGGTTCAGGTGTGAGAGGAATATTTAGTTGACAGGTTATTCATAAAGCTAAACAAAAACAAGACATGCAAGCCAAATAGGCATTTGAGGGTGGAAACGTAAACCGCTGGATTGTAGTTATAGGTTTGTAAAAGAATGGAGAAAGGCTTCTTGTGCTGTTCTTATGGTTTGGGGGGCTGAGACAAGGGGGGCATTGAGCTCTGGGTTTAGATTTGAAGAAGGGGCAACAAGGGGGAGGTCACTGCTGGGGTTGGGGAGGGGGGGGGGGGGGGCAGAGGAGAGGAAACAGAGTGGGGGATGGTAGGGGGAGGGCCTTTCCTGTTCTACATCCCTTCAGCACTGTCCCTCCCTTCTGAGACCCCCTCTTCACTTCCTCAATCACTGACTTTGTTTTCGCCTCCTCACCCTCTCCTGTGTCCTCTCCATACCGCTGCAGCTCATCTCATAACTCATGTTGACACTGACTTCAGAGAAGGAAATTGGTGGTGCAGGTGCCACTCTTCTTTTCTTCTACTTCTTCCCTCCCTTCTCAGCCCCCCCCCCCCCCATTATATGGTCAGCCCTCCTCTCAGGCAGGCAGGGGACACGGTGCTATCAGCTCCTCTCTGACAGATAGATCTCAGCCCCTATCAATCATCAATCTGCCCAATATATATGTCTTTGCCCTGTGTGTGGGTAGGAGGGGGAGCTGCATCCGGAAGGTTCCCAGTCAACACAGATTTGTGTGACGGCAGCATCAATGACTTCATTATATGCGACATGGCTTGGGTGGAACAGGAGGTGAGTGAGGGTCTTTGGGGTTTGGGTGAAGAGGTGATGCTGGGAGCTGAAGTCCCTCAGACCTCATGTATAGACTTTACAAGCCCCAAACAGGAAGCAGTTCACCTATAATGTGATCTGACATCTTAGGGCTGCATCTAATGATTGTATACATCATTGATTAAGTCTGGTCAATGAAATGGCAGAAACAAGTGAAAAGTTTGCTTTGTTATCTGTATTAGGAGGCGATCCCTATACCATTGGTAAAATCTGTCCATTTCCTGATGTGTGGGTGGGTTCAGCTTTATTTCTAGGTACATAAATCCTATTTTATTTATCTAAATAAAATGATGAAGCAATGACATTTAGGACACACATGGATGTAAACTACAACTTACGAATAACGAAAACACCTGTCCAGCCTGCACAGTGCTTGCTTCAATTCATATTTCCATGTCTATCTGCATGTTATTGCACCGCAGCCCAGAACTCATAAACCAGCTGTTGGCCTACTCTCTGGGCCCGTCAGCCATTCACAGCTGACTTCCTCTTTAGAAGCACTCAGGGTGTTAAAGCAGTGCTGTCCCTGCTCTGATGGGCTTCTGTTACATGGAAGCATAATTCCTTCAGGCTCTATTGCATTGTGTAATGATGCTCCCTGTTCTGCTCTGCTCTTAGCAGTAGCAGACCAACAACTACTGCTGGATTGTGAATTAGGTGAATTGTTGCTGTCTTTTTGTCAGACTCAATGTCTGAGTTAAAATAAAATGATATGTGCCACGTCTGTTATAACGTGGGAGGAAAATAATACTGTAAGTGACAGACTCTTAAATATCCCTGCTGCTACAGTGTGAAGACAAAATGTCTTCTTTCCACATCTCTGAACAGCAGTTAACCATCAAAGCAGTACTTTTCACTAGCAGACAAGACAAGCTCAAAACACGCTTGAAATCTGAGTGACAGCAACAAGACAGATGATGACTGGGAGGTGTCTGAGGCCGCAGGCCAGAGTGTATAATTATGCACTGGACTGCAGGCAGCGGGGACGGTAAGGCTGCCGGGCCTCGGTCCTCTCCAAGTTCAGCCCACAGCATCGCTCTGTTTGCCCTGCGAGGAACTTCTGCTCTTCCTCACCAGGAGCGAAGCCGGAAGCCCTCTGAGGAAACTTTACACTGCCCCACCGACTCCACTCACACTTTCGCTCTCCCAAAGTGTCAGACAGAGATTGGGATACATCACACAACACGTCAATACACAAACACATACACACACATACACGGTAACGAAGGTCCTCTCCAGCAGGCTCTCATTAAGTTGTGTTCCTGGGCTCTACTCCTGTTGTCCCCTTGTGATTGGTGTCTGGCTTCGTTAGCTGTGACAAACACTGATTGATCACAGACACTCAATGACTTTGGCCCTAATTTGTTCAAGGACGGCAGTCTTCTGGTTTAAACACCAAACTTGTGTGCAGCTGGCAAATATCTGGGCTCAGAGTGTTACAGCTGAACATGGAGAGTTTGGCAACTGGAGTGATGATTGAGAAAGCGATTGTGGGGATGAAAAGACAGTGAGAGCGGTGCAGCTTACCTCCCAACCTCCTCTACGACAGGAGCAGGGCAGAGCAGGAAGGTATCTTCTATCCCAGCTGGTCTCTCGTCTGCATAAAAAGAAATAATACCACATCTTAAGTCTGAGAAATTTAAACACGGTTCCCACATTCTTCTTAAATGCACAAGCCAAACCTGAATCCCATGATGCATTAGTGAGTTAGCTTGCATGTGTATGTTTGCAGAACTTACCCACAGTGAGCGTATCATTTAGTTTAAAGCTGCAGAGGACCTGGTCAATGTTTCTGGCATGGAGAAACCCATTGCCTCTCACCACCACCTGGAAACTCTCTTGAGACAAAAACAACGAGTGCAGGCACCATCAGAATCGGTTAGCTATATGCACACTCAAGCATGACAATGATAAGATACATATGTTCAGCTGTATGTGAGAGATGCATAAGATCAAAATCGGTCTTCTATTTTAGTTTGAAGTAGAAGAAAATTCCCGGTATACCATTATGTTGAATGCTGGCAGCCATTCTCTCTCTCTGACATGCTCAACTTAAGCAGGAGAAACTTGTGCATGCCTCATTACTGCTTGTTTATATCTGTGTGCTTATGCGTGTATGTGTGGAAAGGCCATAATAAGCTCCAATGGTGCTAATGCTAAAAGTGCTGCTATTCACAAATATGTGCTGTGCAGTAGCCAGGAGGTGTGTGCGTATGTGTGTGTGGTGTTGACCTTTAGTTTCCTCCAGGCACTGTTAAAGCGCACTGACAGAGGCTTGCCAGCATATGCTGGAGTGTCTATGTGGCTGCTACCCAGCATATGTTAGAGAGCGGGAAAAAAACACTTGCTTAAAAACATGCCTGCAGGGCTGACAACAGCACAGCACTGTCAAAGTAGGTCTGACCTTAACTATGGCACCATAAACACATGTCTGTGTCTGTATGCATCTGTTTGTAACGTGGTGTACATACTGTATGTGTGCACTGCCTTTGCGTTTTGTAAGTGTCTGCATTTCTTCACTATGTGCATGCATGAATGAGTGCAGGCATGTGTTAGAACATGCATATGTGTGTGTGTGCAAGTGTGTGTGTGGCCTCTGTCTGTGCAGTGAGCTTTCCTCTAGCATCATCCTGGTTAATAGAAATGAACATTTGCTACACCTTTAACATTTAAAGCTCCAGCGTGAAGATCAGTGGATAAAACATCACAGAGTGTGGGTGTATACGTGACAGTATTTCCTCAAAGGTCAGACAGGCTGAAGAGCCATAAATACAGATACACCAACATAGGCAGAGTGGAGGAAACAAACACCACTTTACATTTGCCTACACATCTCTACATATTTACAGATGTTGTGACATTTTTCTTAAGAGGGCAAATTTGTCGGAAATACAGAAGAAAAAGGGATGAAGTACAAGACACATGGAAATCTCAATTTCACAAAACAGGGATACGTTGTATATATTTCATACTGTATATGATATACAGTAGGTATTGAGATAATACATTTTACTAGACATTGCATTGGTTTGTACAGACAGTGCAGTTATCCAGCCTCAGAAAAATAAAACCATCTTTAATTCAAATTTCTAATATCCTGGAACACAGCCAACTTCAAACAACTGTGTCCATCTGCATGTGCGTGTGCTTATTTACAGATGTTCAATGACATGCAACTTGTCAGTGCTGCTTATGTCCTTTTCTCAGCTATACTCAGATTCTACATGTGTATTCACACACAAACACAACCCAATTAACCTTGCATCTCATTACAGCCTAATAATTCACTGGTCACTATGTCTTCTCCCTCCTCCTGTCCTGATTTTACTGTAAAACATAATCACAACAATAAATTACAACTATATAAAATACTATTATACAACTTTGTGTATAATAATTTAATCATTTTCATATAACTGATGGTTTGTGTGGTTTGTAGTTTGCAGCCACAACAATGTGTAACTTAATTGGGGGTCTTAACACTAATTATTCCGAATGCTCAGCGCCGTGGCTGCTTTAGCAGTCGTCCCCCTTTCACACAATGTTACCATCAAACAGCATGAGCTGCACTGTGACAGGGAGTATGTGCGCGCGCGCGTGCACACACACACACACACACACACACACACACACACACACACACACACACACACACACACACACACACACACACACACACAAAACACATAACATGGTAATTGTAGATGGTAGATATACTCCAATGAAATCTAATTCTGAGACTCTAATTCTCCTACTCCTTTAAAAGTAGAAAATAAAATTGAAAATTGCTTCCTGGCTTTGCTTTATTCATCAGCAATTAAGTAGTGTATTGCATTATAACTACATGTAACAGTTCAACATCTAGTGTCTTATTCATTCAACTATTAAATACTGAGTCATAAGGAATATTTCCAAATTAAAATGTTTGCTAAAAATATATATTTTTAAATACACTGTATCACTGTTTCCAATGATGTTTTATCCAATCTTTAATCCATTATTGATGGGTAGGAAATAAAAAGTCTCAATTTGAATATCTCCTACACACAACCTGACAGACACACACACACACACACACACACACACACACACACACACACACACACACACACACACACACACACACACACACACACAAACACCGAGGCTTGATGGGCTAAAAGGTCAGTGCTGTCAGACACATGGTGGGCAGGGACTGGTGGTGCCCTGCTGACATGTACAACACATATGCTTCTGCCCTCTCGTCTGCTTTCTGCCTGCCTCTGTGGCCACATGTCCATTTACATCTACACCTGAGTGTTTGACAAGGATTTGATTTGTACGAATGTGTGCCGTGTGTGACTATACACATGCATGTGTGTCTCGCGTGCATGGAGAAAATGGGCTACGGCTTGTCCGAACAGCGGCACTTCAATCACATTAGTTCGACAGGACAGTGAAGGGCAGGGAGGGGCAAAGGAGGACGGAACAACGGGGAGGAAAGGGTCAGACGTTAATGAAAGCAGCAATCTCTGCTGTCATGTTACATCTAAGGCCCAACTCTCACTGTCCTGTGTGTGTGTGTGTGTGTGTGTGTGTGTGTGTGTGAGGGGAATCAGTCCTGTCATGTCTGATAGTGTGGCCCAACGTTCACTGTCCAGTCTGATGGCCTGTTTGCAGGCAGCTCGGTCTGGTCACTTCACATCAATGTGAGGGGCATGTGTGTACATGTGCTTGAAGATGTGTGTGTGTGTGTGTGTGTGTGTGTGTGTGTGTGTGTGCTGTCTAAAGAACATCTTAACGTGTGTGTTGGTGTAAAGCATGTATGGTATGTGACTACATGCAAGCAGAGAGGAAGACAGAGAGAGAGACTGTCACAATACCTATGTAATATGTCAGTATGTAAGTACATGTAAACGCATTAGAATGGATGGATGGGGGAAGATGGTTGTATTCAAACCGCTCGGGAATCTTGACGACAGTCTTGCAGTTCACAATAAAAGCAAACTCTTGTTACATCGTGACAAGTGCTTGTCAATAACATTATATGACTTTATACTGAAATAATAAGCTTTGAGTAAGGAAAAAAGAGCCAGTTATTTCTCCACAGGACAATTTAAAGCCAACCATGAGTATATGATATAAGCATTGCTTGTCTAACATAAGAGTTGTATGTTATTTATACACATCATGTTACAACAAAGGCAGCACACTATAAGCATGTATTCAGTCAACTACAATCTTCATTAATTAGGCCAGAATCAGGCCTTGGTTAAAGCGTGTCCTTGGTTTCTTAGTTCACTGACCATTAGGCTGCTCATCAATCGAATAATAAATGAGGCTGTTGGAGAATATTTGGGCACATGTCGAGTGACACACTCAGACCGGAGAATGTAATTATCACATGACGTGACAACTGAGATTCTTTATTTTTCCTTCCTCATTTTTGTCCTTTAAAAGCTACAATTCTATTGCTCTAAGAATCCCCTGCCCTCCCCTCCTCCCTCCTCTCCCTATCCTCTCCCATCCTTCCTATCCCATAATGAAGGAGGCTAATCTCCATTGGTTGTCCTGGTAGCACTGCTGCAAATGCACTCACTTAAGTGAGTCCTAATAAGGTCATGTCAAAGCTCATCCATCCTGCTGACTACACATAACGGCTCTCTCTCACCGTCTCTCTTTAGTTGTTATCCCGTTTCTTACCTCCTGAAACTGCTGTCCAGAAGCACAAGAGCTGGATATGGACGAGGAGGTGAGAAGGAGGACAGGGTTGAAACAGCCATTTAACATATACGATGTGGCAAACTAGGCCAGAAAAGCAGCCATGCTTAAAGATTCACGGTTAATTCCTCTGACCAACACCCGTCCCCCCTCCTCTTTGTTGCACACACGCTGTGCTGAAGCGGCTATGCTAATTTCCCCCGGCCGTGAATGACAATACGCTCTCTGTCACTCCGCGGTCATAAGCGTCCATGCGATTACTCAACCTCATGTTCCACTCCAGAGGCTTTGGATGGCTGTCATCTGACACAATCGCACACCGTGACTGCCCAGTGTCTTAACAAGAAGGGGAGACCCTTGCACCTCACAACTCTTACCTCCTGCACACACACTGGACGGCTCTGCCGC
The DNA here is from genome assembly GCF_023349555.1 of Cebidichthys violaceus. Lineage (NCBI taxonomy): Eukaryota > Metazoa > Chordata > Actinopteri > Perciformes > Stichaeidae > Cebidichthys > Cebidichthys violaceus. The sequence goes on from NW_027176263.1 coordinate 6,704,216, forward strand.
TAGAATCTCAATGCAGGACTTCTTGATGATCTGAGTGATTAGACAAAAGGAAAAAACACAGTCACAAGACAATTTAATAACACAATATGATTGTGCGTGGATGAGCGTATATCTGTTTACATGTGGTATGTAGGTGTCTTACCGAGTCAATGATTCCCCTCAGGGCTTGGAAGCCTCCCCACACAGGAAACACGTGTTCCACAGTGTCTGCAATAGTTGCAAGCTAGAAGAACATGCAGACACAGAAATAATTGTATTTGCTCTTTTTTTTTAATGCATATCCAACATCTTCCATATCCTTCTGTGGATCCTACCTGGGTCTGGTTGAATTCTTTGACCCCTACACAGTAAACAATGGCTCCCATAGACCTGGCCCTCTGAGCCTGCAAAACAGAACAAATAAACCAAAATTCAGTGACCTTTAAAGAGACTCTGGTAGGCTTATGGGGCCAAATAAATCTCCCAAAAAAAACAAACTTTCTCATTCTACACAGTAGACATTTTAGACAGGAGCTAGACAACATGACATTGCCTCGGATGTAGCATATGCTAAAACACTGCCAAGGGGGGTCATATTTGTTAAACAACCATCTAGCAATGAAACCTTTACAAAATGTCCCAGGAAAAAAAATTCACAGGAAATAGTGAGCGTTTGCAACTTGTGTTCAGTGTGGTTATGTGAGCTAAACAAAGCCAGTTATTAGCGGCCAAGTCATTTGCATCCAATTTGCAAGTGCATCAACCAAAACAATACTGTGAAATTACTTAATATGTCATATATATGAAAATCAACAAGAGTATCACTCAAATGAACAGCAATAACATCTTTAACCTAACAAACAACACAAGTCCCAGCCTTTTTGCAAGTTTGCAAGTTATTACAATCTTAAAATCTTTTCATCAAGTGTCTACTTCCTAATACCACCTCCCTAACTCATCTTACCTCTCGCTGAGCTGTGTCAAACTGCCAATCATTCAGTTCCCCGTCCGTCAGAGCGATGATAACGCTGGCGGTCCCTGCAGAACACAAAACCTTCATGTTCTCTGAACCAACGCACTAAATGTAGGCTAATGTAATGAAGCATAATGGAGAGAGCTTACCCTGCTTCTCTTTATCTATCTGCTCATTAGCCTGCAGTTGGAAATAAACAAGTACAGTTTCAGACAATTAATAGCCATCTTGGACATCTGAATTAAAAATGAGTGGAAGTGTGGAATCATGCTTTTTTTGCAATGCCTCGCTTAAATATAAATACTAAAAGCTCAGCAGTTTGAAGAAGCAGCAAGTAATTTATGATCTGAGCCACTCCTTACACTAATCTCATACCAGCCTTGGTTCCACCTGCATGCCAGACTTAATTAATCCTCAGTGGATATTTTCCAGAATAAAATCTTATAGTGATGACTAAAACTGGTGTGATTTAGGCTGGCTTTGCCAATGTTTTGGGACTTAAAGCCTGCTCCTTACCATCTCCAGGCCTAAGTTCATAAATGTGTCTCCTCCAGGGATAACCCTTCTCAGAGCTGTTAAGCCTCCAGTGATGGCCTCCCTGTGGGGTAAACAAACACATTTCCTAATTTAATTCACTTGGAGAAAGCTGCTTTAAGGGAAAGAGATATTTTCACAATACAGGAGTTAGAAAGAGAAAGGGTAGAGACGGTTTGAACAGGAGAGGACATGTCTAATACTAGTTTAGTTTAGGAAGGGAAAGATCCAGACAGAAGAAACAGTGAGAGTTCAAGTGTTGTTCAGGTGTGGGTCTTACCTGTTCTCCGTCAGTTTCATGATGATGTTTCCGTGTGTGGAGAAGACAATGAAGGACATTCGCAGCATGGGGCTGCAAACACACAGTTGTTTTAAATTAATGTGTCGATAACAGAAAACATCCAAATTCATGAATGACTTATCCTGCTTGTACCTGATAAACTTCTCTGCCAACTGCTCAACAAATGAGTAAATCTCTATCCAGTGATTCTTCACACTGCCCGATCTGAAAAACAAAAAGAACACAGCCTTATAAGGAAAAGAAATGTGGTGTTGCCCTGGATGAGTAATTATCATCAGCCACAGCCAAAACAGTTATATTGAATGAAATGCAGGATGGCCAGATCGAACAACAAGTTTGGACTTAAAAAAATAATTTTAAAACAAAGTTGACTGTTTGAAACAACAGCAGTTTTTACTGGTGGTCCACCACTGTGGTCCAGCCTCTTTCGGATGAATTGCCATGAAAGTTGGTACAGGCATGCATGGTCTCCAGAGGATGAAGCCTACTAAATTTGAAGTCTCCTGACTTTTGATCTATTTCCAAAATTAGGTGAATTTTGTCATTTTTGATTATGATGTTTCCTCAACTTTTGGATTGCCATGAAATTTGGTACAGACATGCATGGTTCTCACTGGATGAAATGTAATAACTTTGAGGATCGAGGACCATCATCAGGTCAATATATTGATTTGTCCAAATATTTGGTTTATGACCAATACCTCCGAAAGTAATGTCAATCTTCACCTATACTTGAGCATTCGGTGCTAACGCGCTAAGATAATGAACAAGGTAGACATAATGCGTGGTGATGATAGCAGTTAGCATAATTCCAATCATTGCTCTGTGTAGTGCAGTCCAGGATGTAGACTTGTTTATGTTAAAATAGCCCAACCAAGATAAAACCCTAAGTACCCACCTTAACTTCGTAAAACTGAAGCAAAATCTAAAAAAAGAGATGCGCAATTCATAAAACTACAAACCCACATGTGAACATAGGGCCATCACTTTCTGAAGACTGCGATTCAAAGGTCATGTAGGTTTTGTAGGACACTAGTGATATGTACAAACTGGATTTAATGGCCAAGATATCTTTCAGGAACAACCATACCAGTTTATCTGCTCCACATTCGAGGACATTCCTCTGGCCACTCAGTCACATTCCATTAGTTTGGACTGTAACCTGTGAGCGGTGAGAGCTGCTGGTTAGCCTGCTACATGCTGCTGTGTACATGACAGTGTCCTTAATGAAGCCCAGTCCCAGGGGCCTGCTAATGGGGGCTAATTGCTGCTGGGCCAGAGGGTTGAGGTTAGACAGGGACAGATGTAGCAGGCTGCCTCTAGCAGGGACCATGTAGCAGGCAGCTGGCCTGTGTGTCTGTGTGTGTATAGTATCTCTGTGTTTATGTGTGTGTGTGTGTGTGTGTGACTGTGAGGGGGAACAGATGGTCCCAGTGAGCACAGACAGTTTGACAACAGGTTGGCGGTCCGCAGAGTGAAAAGGCTGCGACATGAACAACAGAGGGATGTAGAAGTAACACTCAGTAGGGGTAATCGTGTGTGTGTGTGTGTGTGTGTTAGGCTGTATATGGTGAGGGTCTACTGAAGGATGCAACTTCAAACAGCAAAAGACAAGACTATGTGTGTGTGTGTGTAACAGGGTTATAAACTGAAATATAAAGAGAGATACAGAGAATAAAGAGTGAAAGTCTGAGCTGGTTAGACTCACGACGGCTCTTTTGTTCCTCCTATTTAACCAGTCGCTTCCTGCTCCACTTATCCTTTTCCCTGAAAGGGAGGGCATGATAACAGCCCTGGTCCAGGAGGAGTCTCTTTTATCTGGTCTAAATCTCACAAAGTTTACTGATACACATACACAACAGAAGCTCAGTTTCAATCCAGTGTGCAGGACAGAAAATGTCTGTCTGCTAAAGTCAAACATTTTTAAAGTATTCTTTTCATCAATCAGAGTGAAGTGAGGGGCTATATGTGTATACATGACTGAGGAGGGGGTTGACCTTAATAGCATAATTAGTCTTATGTGCGGAAATAATTGGTTAATTAATTGCAATTTGGAGATGTTGCCCAGTGCATTTTTCATTATTTTTCTGACATTTTTTTGGAATAAAATATTATTCAATTAATCAGAAAATAATAATTGAGAGATTTCACGTATGAACAATCCCCCCAGACACTGTATGAGTGAATTGAATTGCTTTTAAAAACTGCATTGAGAATGCTCTCAATCTTAATAAATGTACCATAAATTCAAAGTCAGTTCATGAACTGTAAACACACTATCTTTACTACTTTCATTAGAATCACTGCCATCATCCAACCAATTCAGCAATTCATCTTCACTTTTGCATTTCTAATTTTGCATACTATTAGAGCAGGATCTCCTTTTGTCTGCAAGTACTTGGATCAGTGAAAATAAATCTTTTCAGAACCCAGCCATAAAACACAACACCTATTATTCTATTTGCGGGCAACCAGATAGAGAGGAAAAATGCAGCCTGGTATTTGGTGTGGTCAGACGTGGAGTGTAGGAATGTTTTCTAATGTTTTTTCTGTGTGCTGAGATGCATCCAGCGGAGCATGCACGCATTCTCTACACCAGTATGCCTCATAACCTTCTGAACAGTGAAGAGGTGAAGATCAGTGTAGACACGTAGAAGCATCCGTAATGCACCGTAATCACTGAAGATCAGATCAGGTCACTGTGTGGCATTTAAGATCTGAAAAACAGCCAACAAGCTTCCTGGAGGCTTGCTGAAGCATGCAAGTCCAGACAGTCAGACAGACGGAGTCGTACCAGAGGCTTGGCCATGCGTGATGTGCCATGCTCCCCGGGCTCCTCAGAAACTTTTTGAAGCAAAGGGTAAAGACTGAAGAAGCTCTGACAGATGTTTGCAGTGGACATCCGAAAGATCATCAAATTTGTCATAAAATGTCATGTCAACGTGTCCAGTTAGGTGGTGCACATAGAGCAACTGAGAACATGCAACAAGGTTTTTTTTTTCAACCATTACATCTCCATAGTCCCAAATTATACACAGATAATGGTGTTTAACAGCTTCACTGCTCTAGTCATTCTTTTGATATCATAACCTGTATTCTTCAACACAAATAGGGCAACATATTCAGCCATACCTTGTGTGTTTGTTATCATCCCATCTCTCTCTCTCTCTCTCTCTCTCTCTCTCTCTCTCTCTCTCTCTCTCTTAGCATGTTTTGACATGTTTGATTGTTGTGTCCACAAGCTTGATGGCACCTTGCAACTCGAGCCAAGATACGACAAAAATGTCAGTTATGTCTGAGCAGCTATGAACAGCAGCGCAGTCTGAAACTGCAGAGAGATCACACGTACTAGAATAGTCAGGATTACGCAGACCAAAAAGGTAGCAAAAACATCCTCACTGACCATGAAGCTTGAAATGGGACATAATAAGTCAAGTGTGTTTGTTAGGGCTCTGAGGTGCTTTCCTCTTGGTTTTCAGTTTGTGTGACCTAATAGCCTATTTAGTTACAGGTGTTAAACATGTTCAAAATGACATAAAGATATTCAAAGACTTATGGGGTCCACCTAAGACTTGGTATTAATGTTAGAACAGGGTCATGGGCGTCTCGGTGGTCTAGAGGTCTAAGAAGTTTAAGTAATGGCAAGGTCTCTGATTCAAATCAGAGACCTTTTTCATCATCTCCCTCTCATGCCTCATTTCCTGTCAGCCCTCTACTGACTTCTATCAAATGAAGACAAACAAGCCAACAAATATTTGAAAAAAATAATTAAGAGTAGGGTTACATTTCTAAAGATGTAGTACCACTTTCATATACAGCATATTTTATGAGGCACACTTTAAAAAGAGGTTCAAATTGTAATGGTAAAACAGATATATGAGATGTTCTGTGAAATATAAAGCCGGTTAAAAAGACAAAGCGAGTTAAACTGGAGGAGGATACACACTATCCAGAGGGATTTATCATAACTTGGCAATCCAGATGTTGTTCTTACAGATGAAGCATTAACAAATAACGTACTTAGGTATTAACTTCAGAGTTACAACCTTTAAAACATGTCCTAAGGTGGTTGCCAACATACATGTTTTTGTTCCATGGAAACATCAACCTGATCATATTTAAGAACTCTTAACTCCCTGCAGAAAAACAACAAAGACTGGATCCTGCCCCTGGTCACTACATGGCCGGTTCAGGGTACAGCAGAGTAGAACAGTTAAAGGATCACTAGGCCACATAGCACCGCTGTGGGGCAGCTGCTGCAGCTGTGTCCGCAGGCGTCATCAGCCTGAAACTCTATCCATCCTGCTCGCCCTGCCCACATCCCGTGAGTAAAAGCTCAATCTGTGTGCCTCTCCACTTTGAACCGGACTAAAACAAAAGAAAAGAAAAGCATGCCACAACGTCCAAAATAGTCTTCCTACTTCAAATACAATGCTGTGTATATGTGCGAGAAGACACTTAAAGATAAACAACAAGGGTTAAAATGGTTTTGGACGTGCTCTCCGTGCAATAGTCATTCCACTAAACAAGAAACCGCTATCTTATTTAGGACTTATTGTGTGATACAGAAAGCCAATTCATAAAAGCACGACTACCAAATGTACACGCGCAAACTTGTAGTTTGCTTTTCTTTAGCACCGTTAACAACAGACGGAATCTGGCTGATGCGCTCCGCGTTTCCAAACAACTGGGTGGTTGCATGGCAATGCGCAGCGATGAGAAAGTAACAAAGCCGTAAATAATATCGGACACTCACTTGTCCAGGACAAAATAGAGGTCGAAGGCGCCCTGACAGGACCTCTCCTCCTCCTCCTCCTCCTGTTGCTCTCCCTGTAGCTCTCCTTTCACCGACACATCGAGGAGGAAAATTCCCAGCAAAGCCAAGGCGAGGAACATGCGAGTCTGTGTCCTCGCCATCTTTCCCGGTTTCTGTTGACTGCCCCAACACTGTGACAACTAAAGATCTTCACATTTTCTCTCAATCGTCTGTTTCTGGATCGACTGCGCGTGTGTATAACGCGTTATATCCCGGTGTTTCGTCCCGTTACGCTGAGTGCATTCGGACTACAAGAGCCTTGTTCAGTTTAAGCCGGGCTTCCCAAGTCTTCCGTTTCAGCTGAGAAAAAAAAATGCACTGAAGCAGGCAGCATGAAGGAGAGGAGCGACACCCGAGGAGAGATACAAAACTCCACTTTTACACAGAGACAAATGGCTGGGGTGGGATTACTCAAAATCAATTTGAGAATGGGAAAAAACAAGTCCTCTAATGAGTCTGTCTGTGGTCTTTAGTTTGTCCATGAACCATTAAAGGACCAGAAATCACACATATTACACGATTAATTAAAAAAAGCTATAAATTATGTTCACTTCCTTTGAGGAAACGTTTCTCCTTAATATTGTTTGGGTTATAGTTACTTAAGATTATTTTGAATTTTCAAATTAAATAAGCAGGCCGTTTTAGTACGGTCAATGATGTAATATAAAAATAAAATCTCGTTTTGAATAAACAATCATTTGTTATTTTTCTGTACCTTGGAATTTGCCTCTGTTTACCGTCTAAGGCATTTCGCCTTAAAATGAAAAACAGGGGAACCGCAGAAATTCAATTATGGGCCTGAATGCCAATCGACCCGTGACAGGATGTGATGCTGAAAGGTTTTCAAAGTGGTGCTGAGCTTGTCATCAAACTTCCTAAACACAATGCAATCTGATAGGCTACTAACATTTGAGGGAATGTTATACATAAAATAAAAAATATTCCCCAGCCTACTGTGTGATTGCACTATAACCAGACAGTAGGAGTGTGCCCGAGGAGCTTAATTCCCAGCGAAGGTTTTTATGTGTTCCCGCTTTCTCATTACAGAAAGTTGGCTCGATAACGACGAGGACATTTACCCAAACCAAAGCTTTGATGCAGAATAATTCATTAAATGCTCATTAAACAGAAACATTTAGTTTATGAATAATGAATTTGCCCGATGGCAAACACAGACCACCCTCCACCATCTCATGTGGCCAATTTTACAATTTACAATTGCCCACATTAGCCAGGACAACTTCCACCACTCGTGTAGCTGGTCTTATTGTTTCCAGAAACGTAACCAACAAATGTCCCCAATATCGTGTCCAGACTACATTCTGAATATCTGTTGCACACAAAGCACATTTAGAGGAGGGACTTTTTAAAACTACGAGACACAATAATATGTCAGAATGGCTTCATGAACATTTTAGGATTTCTATCCGACTAACTGCAGGCTGGACAAGCTTGTGAAGTCTCGTTCCGCAGGATGTGGTCCTTCTAAACTCATGGTTTCAGGAAATGTATAACTCAAACTGTCCAATTTATACACAGTAAAGGCACAGGGAACATCATATTTGAAACATTTCACACTGTCTAAAAGGTGTTCATAGTGGTGCGTATGTCCACATCAGTCAGCTGCACTGGACGATAAACACCCTATAATGTGCATTATTGTTCAAATTATCGCAGTATTTCCTTACTGGCGGGCATGTCTCTCTTGTTCACTGAAAGCATTGTAAATCAGACATGGGGGAATTTGCCACGGGACTAAATTCAAGTCCCGTGTACGCGCGTCTATGTGTGTGCGTGAGTGCGCGTGTTTATATCAATGCGCCACGCTTCAGCGCGCTCTCTGAAGGGAATAAGTGGGAGTGGGCGAGGAGAGGGACCACAGTACGGAGGAAGATCCAGTCGGATAAGTAGCTCGTCACCAAGATACGGAAGGGCATCGCCACCGAGGTCCACTGCACCTGCTGCAACTTGCGGCCACACGGCACAAACACCCTCCTCATGTCCAGCGGGTGAGTCACGCGACACTATAAATGCACTTCTCTGTTTTCTTTACAGGGTACACGATCTTTCTCTCATATGTCATTATTTTTTACCAGGAAGACTGGCATATTGAGATTGTCACAAGATTATTCTGTTATGATGCTGTGCGGTCAACTGTCAAGAAAACCCTAACGATTATTGACCAGAGAAGGAAAACAAAATCAATAGTCATACAATCTGCCTGCCTTCAAATTGTTGATAAATTAGGAATAAGCATTTTTAACTTATCTTGCGCACAGAGGAGGCAGTTGGGCTTCACGGCAGATGGGGAGACAAAAGGAGAAACCGAGTGAAAAACTGAGACAAAGGACGTTAGAAATCATTTTGCCTCGACACCAGCTGCGTCTGCTTCACAATTGGGACGCTTAATTTAATCAGAAAATCCATAAAATACTGTACTTATTATTTTTTCTAATATTGCTTGCAAGAGAATCCAGAGTTGGGTTCAGAGCATCTGAATCCAAATCGTCTAACGGCATGTCAGACCACTACAACATATATTTTATGTCATATAGCCCAATTGTTCGCTATTTCGTTTGTGTAAAACGAATTATTAAAATGGGAATTAGTTTTTACAGTTCTCATGATTTGAGCCCAAATATATTAAAGACTAGATTGGCTTCTTGATTTGATCTTCGTCTTGTAATAAAACAGTTTGTAACATATTGTCACCTGCTCTTAGACTAATGATAACCGTTATATTTGATCACAGTTTAACGATGGATCACACTTTCCTGCCTCGGTCCATCTGGACCGGTGACAGCAAATTCCTCCAGCATCCAGCGGACCTCTACACCAGTGTGCTCGTTACGCGCAGCATCCCTGCAGGCACGTGCTTTGGTCCATGTGTGCTCCAAAACACCTTCTACGAGACCATCGCCTTCATAGCGCAGAAATCCTGCGATAAGAGAGCTAAATCATATGTGTTCAGGGTGAGTTGCACGATTTTGTGGTCAGTTGTCATGCAATGGACATTTGAAGTTATGTATCTTATGGCATGTTGTAACAGCTTTGCTTTAGTTAGTTATAATATAACCGGGCTGGTGAATTCATGACCATTGAACTAGATTTGTTTGTTTCTTATTTTAATTTTAACTGAATTTACACAAATCAAGTCCCTTATTCTTTTTAAAATGACTATATTTTTGATGCTGTCCATCTGCATTATATTGTTTTTCATGAATCTGCTGTTTGGGGTATTATGTCAAAGGGATTTAGAAACGTGGATTTAATAATAATAATAATTATTATTATTATTATTATTATTCATATTTTTTCAGGAATTCCAAGTTTGTAGGAAAGATGGATTTAAATCAATGAGCTCGACTAAAATGTCAATGATGTCTGTCAACAGGTGGACCCCGAGGCCATGCGTAATTCTGCGCTGGTGATGTCCTGGCTGCGGCTCGTGCAGGCTGCGCGCAATGCAGAGGAACAGAACACAGAGGCCTTTCTGAAAGCGGGTCAGCTGTATGTGCGGACCATCCGGGACATCCGGCAGGAGGAAGAGCTGCTGGTGTGGTACGACCAGGAGCTGTCTCACCTACTGGGCTTCACAGACCTGACCAGAGGATCAAGGGAAGGTGAGTACTGGCTGGTCTTATGTGCATTGACTAGACTCGAGCTTCAATTAAATTAAAGCCCCTCTCCATCCAAATAAAAATATAGCATCCGATTGAGTATCTTATAGCAGAATGAGCCATAATGTTTGACTTCTGGGAGGATGGTGATTTAAATGAAAGTGTATATGTTATGGATTTATCTGTATAGTTTTTTTTGTTGTCTTTTTCAGAGTTCAAATGTGGAAGATGTAACCAGGTTTTTGAGAACGAGTATCCTTTCCTGGCTCACTGCCGATTCCTGTGTACTCAAGTAAAGACCGACACCTGGAGCCGCGAGATTTACGAGCACAAGCACGTGGAAATCAAGAGGCAACACCGAGTGACAGATTTCCACAACATCGCCAGAGATTTGGAACACAAAAAATCTGGCAGCAACGAAGATGCAGAGATTTACCCCAAGAGAAGGAAACACGAGGAAACTCTCTATCCCAAAGTGCGGAAAACGGTTCTGTTGGAAAAAACAAACATTTCAAATGATGACAATATTACACCGCTGATTAAGGACTACGACCAGTCAGCAGGAGATGCATCCTCCTCTGAGGGGAAACTGAAAGTTGATAAGATTAAACCAGATCATTTGGGATGTAAGAACGACGGCTTTACGCACGGCAGAGAGATGGAAACAGGCGAGAGCTCTGGTTTGCACTCAAGAAGCAGCAGCAGTGCATTTTCTCTGGTCCTGTCCAACAATCAGGGCGAGCAGAAAAGCGCTTTCTGTAAACCAAGTAAAAGAACGTCCCCTATTGACCCCCAGGCGCATCTCAGCAGTGCTTCAACAGTCCCCTCTAGCCGCCTAGAGGAGATGACTGATTCATTCACCTCCAGGACTGTTATGGGATACAGTAATCTGATGGCGTCCAACATCCTGAGCAGTGACTTACGTGCTGTACCCTCCCCGGTTGTATTAAACAATGCTTTTCATTACGCACCGGAGCACTGGTCCAGGAGCATTGGCGTCCAGTTGCAGACCACATCTTCTCTCACCATCCTTCCCCCGACGTTCACCTCGTTCGGCGTGTCGGTGCAGAACTGGTGCGCCAAATGCAACCTGTCTTTCCGCATGACCTCCGACCTCGTTTTCCACATGCGCTCTCATCACAAGAAGGAGTTCGCGGCGGAGTCCCACGTGAGGAGGAGGAGGGAGGAGAAACTCACCTGCCCGATCTGCCACGAATACTTCCGGGAGCGACACCACCTGTCCAGACACATGACTTCTCATAACTGAGACAAGAAGGGACACAAAGAAAACCTTAATTTATTTCCTAAACGATGCTCGTATTTAACAGGTTTAGACTCCAGATTCATCAGGTGAATGCAAGTAGCTGTAAAGATAATAGCGAAACGGACACACATGGCCATCACAGACTGTCCGCTAGATGACGATAGAGGTACGTGTAAGCTGATCTCACTGCGGTTTTGGTGTCTTTCCTTTGGCCCTGTGTGTTAGGTTAATGTTTATTTTGTGCCTTATGGAACTCAGGAGGGAAGAAACACGGAGAGATCATGATTGTCATAAATATCTCGACACAATCCTACAGGGGATGTGGATTGAGTGTGTAAGAGATGTGGATTGAGTGTGTTTGCAGATTCTTTTTGAAATCTAAAATTATGAAAATGAAATGGACGTGTCGAGTATTTTGTTCCATCATGTTGGGAGTCTGTTTTTCTGCTCCAACAGGCGGCGACTGAGACCAGCTTTTCTCTTTTCCCTGTAGCTTGTTCATTATAATGAAAATCTATCAAATATGTCTGCTTTGTGACGGCACTGTCCTGAATGATACCAGTGTAGTATGGGAGGGAGTTAACATATGTGTCTTCCTGTACTACTTGATTGGGAGACAAAACTGTTGTTTAAAAGATGCATCAATATCATATCTGTCATTTCAGATGTGTCACCCAGCATTTCAGCATGCTATTTGAAAGAATGAGCTGAAAATAATAATAGGCTGCCACCCAAAAATGAAATTACATTTAAAAAGTTTCCATGGTTATCATTCATCTACAGACCTGATGGAGTCCACATGAGTCTTTGATTTTGTGATTTTATGTTTCTCCACTCATAGTGAGCGGCTTACGTCCCATTCAGGTCAGGCTGCCGACAGATGGACATAAATAGCCGTCTCTGTTGCAGGTAAATGAGGTGGCAAGAAGGCATGAAGTTCATGGGAAAGTCAAGCCTCGACCCTGTTCAGTCACTCTGTAACGTAAGCAGGGGTGTAAACCCGCCCACACTGCTGTTATCTACTTTTATTTAAGTAACAGAGTTTATCCTCCAGTTTCTTCATACTACAAACTGAAGATCTGTTTTATTCCTGGGACTGAAACCTAGAAACAAGACATGAATAACACACACTTTAAAAATCATACGAGAACAAATACACTAAAATATGTTCATAATCTGTCATTGAGTTTTAAACCTCATTTGTCTTAAGCCCGAATAATATTTGTGTTCAGACTAGAATGGACTTCTTGGCAGAATAAATGTTCTAAAGGTTATGTGGAAACTGGTAAAAGTACTTTTTTTACTTTCTAAAGGAAAAATAAAATTATTAAATAAAATACCCAGTGGCCCACATGACTAAAGAGGTGATTAAGAGGCACAGTGTCACTCTATTAAAGCTATGTCCTAATAAACAGAACTATTTGTTCTCCTAGCTCAGTAACCATGAGAGGAACGAACCATTTCAGCCCTGACACAGACAATCCTCTGTTGTCTAATAATGGCTGTATTGATCTCCTTTAATTGAACGGTCATCAAGTGGAAAAACAAATATTGTTCTTGGTTCCCCACTTGCCTCGTTTGGTTAAGGCATGTTAGGCTCTGAACACAAGCCGAAACCACTGTGGTTTTCTCTGCTGCAATCGACCATTGTAAGCACTCTCCTGTGACTGTGATTGCGGTTGACATGGAGTTCACTTTGTAATAGCAGACTGTGGGTCCGGACTGTAAAAGGGATCAGTCAGGAAATGAGGAAAAAAATGAACCTGGATGTGTTCATTACAATTGGGCCAGCCTACTCCGTAGCTAAAACATCTATTAATTTAAACATTACTATAATAACCCTCATTACAGTCGTTATCATAATTTAAACGCAGGTTAGACCCCATAAAGGGTTCATTCGTAAACATATTTTTTTCCACTTGTTCAAAATGGAATCGGGCATTTAGTATTTCATATATTCTGTCTACCATCATCTGGCTCTCTCCGTCATCCTCAAATATGGATTGTGGGAAAACTTTAAGATGTCCTGTTTTCATTTTATAATCACTGGTTTAACATACAAAGTGTTCACCCTCCTTGCAAGTTTTCACGTTTTATTGAATCCAGTGGGATTTAATGTGACTTTTATGACAGTGATCAACAGAAAAAACCTGAAAACAGATCTCTACAAAGTGATCTATATTAATTACAAATACAAAAGACAAAATACATTCTTGCAAAAGGTATTCACCCCATTTAATAAAAGAAAACACATATACTATCACTGTCTGGTGCAGCCTGTTAGTTTTAGAAATCACATAATTAGTTAATCCAAATTTTATTGAGTCAATGTCATATTTATAGAGATCACTTTGACATTAAAGGGTCTTCTTTTGTTGGTCAGTGTCCAAAAAGAAAACACAACAACTTCTAAAGAGGGTGAATACTTTTTATAGTCTCTTTATATCTAATGGACAAAGCAACGCAGACAGAAGGGGTGGCACAATTTGTTTTTAGAGATGAAAACAGGTGACTCCATGCACAACTGCAAGCCAAAAGACTTATAGAATTATTCTCGACTTCAATAAACTGTATAAGGGCTCAATCTTGTGTTCCTTTCCCCCCCAAGTCACTATTAAATGTCTCTTTCTTTGAGACAAAATGACTGTCCAGTCTTGAACTTGAGAGCATTCTATTGGTTTTAAACAGATGTGGTACTCTGTGCCAACTTCTTCAGGCTCAAGGCAGAACAGCCACAGAGTAATGAGATAATAATCAAAAGGCTCACACTGTCATTTCACTGTCAGTTTGTCACCACATGAGCTACCTTCTTCCTCTTATGAATAAAAGTGACGAGCAGTTGATTTAATGTGGTTGAAATCTGCCTGAAACCATCTGTTAAAAAAAAAAGGAGAACATCCTGCATTTGGAAATGTTCTGCTAAATGGAGGGGTAGAAAAGGAGAAGTGCACCATGTTTTGATGTTCAAGTGGCTGACGTCCTAATAGGTGCGTGCCTGCTCACCTCAACCATTAATCCACGGCAGCTGCATCAGCCACATTATTTGCTGGACAACAGACGTCTGAGCCTTTGGTGTGGGGTAAAAATGAGTTCAAGGGGCTTTAGGGGAATGTTGGCTATCTTTGAGTGGAACCTTCCTGCTTTTGTACAAAATTATTTTGGAACAGTGGTGCCCTTTTAGATTTGTTTTGACAAGAAAAAAAAAAATCAAATGTTAAACGCAGTAATGACCAAGAATAACACAAAGTGTATGAAACAATAACATTCTACCACGAGCATTGGATTAAATTACTTTTTTATTCTAACTTATAGAAGGCTACCTTTTTTCATAATTTAAACAATACACACGTACAAAACAACATCTCATCTAAAATATAGTAATACATAACCTAGTAACCATGACAAATTATTTTTAACCAAGTTTCACATTCAAAATATAAAAATATTTCTGGTTTCATTATAACATTCTTGAAGTGTTATGAGGGGGTTGGTGGGTGTAAATGAATTCCAGATGCTCTCTACCATCCGTTGAATATTTCCTTTTTAAGATATACAAAGCAAGAATGTACAATGACCTTCCATTCTTACAAACAAATGAGCATTGCATGTATGTACAATATGGAGTATGGTTTGTTTAAAAGTAAGAACAGATGTACACAGTATGCAAAAATGAAGAAATATGTTTCATAATCTCTGTCATCTGTGTGAGACTGAGTAAGCTGCCCGATGACACATTGATAAAGTCTTTTATTTATAGCCTTCGTGTCCAAAGAAAACATGAACACAATGTCACTGTGAGCTGTTTGAAAGTATATTCTGAGATAAAAGGAAAAATGCTCCTGTCCATGAAATCTTCAATATGATGTCAAACACATAATCAAAACAACTGAGTTTCTTAGACATGTGGAGCCTTGACTTTACACGTGTGACTCTGTTCCTCTTGCTAAGCCAGACGCCAGACAATGTGCCTCTTCAAGTCTGCTGCCGCAGGGCAGAAGAGGTGGAAGAGATTTCTCTACAGCCTATGTTCCTCAAGGAATAACGGCAGCCAAAGTGACTTTGTTTATCAGAATCAAGAAACCACTTAAAAAACAGAGGTATGGTTCTGTCTCCCTTAGTCCTGTTTTCAGTTTCTCTCCACATCAACCCTGTTTTGTCCTCTGCCACCATTGACCACCCCCTTCCTATCTGCAGGAGCAGGACTGGACAGACATATTGGGGTAAACCTTGAGCACTGGGTTCCTGGATTCATCCTGGAAGAGCACAGCCAGTGGACTCATCTTTTCTGGGACGCAGCAGGGCTCAGGAACTCCGGGGATGATCCCAACGGCACGGACTATGCTCTGGATGGTGGCGTGGTTAGACGGCTTCGCCACCTGGAGGAGTTTGAGTGGTAGGGAAGAGAGGCATGCACAGGAGAAAATCAATAAGTGGGAGAAGAACAAAACACTTTAGTGACTCAAAATAACTTCATCATGCTGTTGTGGAATGACTTAGATGTTTGCGCTCCTACCTTGGGCATGGGGAAGCCACATGTCCCAGCGCAGTAGTAGGCATCAAAGGCCTTGGGTGCTATAACCCATTCGCTCCAGCCAATGTCTGCAAAATCCACTTTGAGGTTCCTCCTGGAGCAGCCTCTGTGCTGGGAGTCGCCCCACTGCCTCCTTCTGGCCTTACGCATCGTTTGTTCATCAAAACTCAGAACAGGTGACTGAGAGTTAGCGCTCGCCTTGTGCCTTTTTCCATCCTTTCCCTCGTTTCTCCACTCATGCTTTCGTCCTGAGTCCTCAGCCTTTAGTCCTTTCTCGTCTGAGTCATCAGCTTTGAGCCCCTGTGATTTTCTTTCTCCGTCTTTTAGAACCAGAGGGTCTTCTTTATCATTGGTTCCTCTACCTTGATCCACTTCTTCTTCCTCCTGACTCTTTCTCTTCTTTTCCTTCCTTCCTGATTTAGGTTTGAGTGCTAGGTACCAAGTGCTCTCCCAGAGGTCATCCTTTCTGTACCCATCAGGCCTGTAGTCAACCTCTGGCAGCTCATTGTTCTGGATGGGCTCAGAGAGCGGAGCTGCTTGCCTTCTCTCTCGTCCTTTTGACTCTGGTGAGGAGTTAGGTCTGTGAGAGGAATGTGAGGGCTCTCCTCCGTCGTTGAACGGGTCATATCTCTGAAGGCTTGCAGCCACGCTGTTGGGCTCTGCCAAGGCTTGGTCATTAGCATACAGTAACAGATAGGGCAGGCTCCCACCAGGCAGCGCCCCCTCTGGTTTCCTCTGGTAGTCCAAATCCACTGACACCAGGAGATGACCCTTGTCCCTGGCCTCCTTTATGACCTGGGTCACATCTTTCATCTGCCACACCCCTCTCCTGTGGGGGTGGAAGGTCACATTGCCTAGAAGTGACCCCGTTGACCCAGATCTGACCTCTGACCCAGAGGATACAGAGCGAAGGAGCAGGCTGATGGACGGAGACGGGTGGACGGCTGAGGAACGACAGGATGGGCTTTTGAAGCGTTTACAGAACCAGGGTTTTTGATGAGGGCGCCGATCGAGCAGGAAGTGGAATGTGGCAGAGAGGATGACCTCTGAGTCCTGGAGGGTTGTAAGGTTCAGTTGGTACGTCGTCCTCTCCTCAGAGGAGTCTGAAAACAATCAATCAGTCAGTGGCAGTCAGTCAGGTGAACAACCCGACAAGTAAAAACTTTTTTTTATCCACAGAATGATGTATTCTAAAGGATTTCATACAGAAACAGTTTTCTCGCTCGCAGGTGCTTTTATGTTCTAAGAGGATAAAAGAACCAAAATTAGATGTATATGTCCTACTGGCCTTTTGCTGTTGAGCTGACAGATCCATACTGACATATTTGGTCTAATTATATGATAGTAACCAGGAATTGAACCTTATTTGAATTTTCAAGTTTTCACGATTATTTAACAGTAATATAAGATGAAGAAATGACTGAAAAAGCAACGACCAATTTGGTATCAAATTTCACTAAAAGCAGTCCTGCTGGCTTGGGAGGTGGGACTATTAAACACCTTTGCTTGTTCTGTGCTACATGACTGAGCTGTGTGGCTGATAGGCGGCTGCCTGCCTTGGTACCAAAGGAGCCCTTAAGAGGAACCAGACTCTGAGGATCTGGCTGGCAGGGGGGGTGAGCAGAGAGCTACATTTTCATGATGAACATTAACTTCAACAGCAGAGTTATTGTTCATTGTATAAGAGTTTAGCGGAAGTAGGGACTGACTCAAGAGATATACATTACCTCGGATTCAGCCTGCATATGGAAATGCTTACCTCAGTTTCTCTTAAAGCTTCCCCTTAAGCCTAATACAGCCAGCACTGTCTGCCCAGACACCAAGACATTATCAACTGTTTTAACAGATCGAACATTGTTGTGAAAACTCTCTTACATCCCTCCTTGGATTACACTCAGTCACTGCAGTAAAAATACACACGTGTTATGGTATGCCATCCGAGAACTATGTGGGATATAAATGTCTATGAGTTGTGTTTATAAAAACAGCATCAGACAGAGAGGAGCGACTGTGCTTTAAGCCCCCTGACTCCAGGACCATGGAGTCACACATGTCCTGTAGCCATAACAGGAACGCAGAAGCCACGACAATGACCCTTTGCAGCGCGTAACTGCCGCTGAGGGTTTCACTGTAGAAGCTGGGCATTGCTCGCAGGGAATCGCATGCATTCCTGCGCATATTGCGCGTCTGTCTGCGGTAATTGACCAGACTCCGCAAAGAAGGGCACAGCTGCTGCCACTAACACAGTGTGCCCACAGCGTCCCAAAATCATTTCAATGCATTCTCAGACTGTTCCAAAACAATCCTACCTATTTAGAGCGTCTGGCCGGGCAGCCCCACTGAACACTTTTAATAACCATCAATTGAGAGGATCAGGGGAGCTTTCTGAATACTGCATTTATTTTTCACTTTTTGCGTCAGATTACTGGTGCACTAATGGCACAGGCTTTTTTGTTCCATAATGAACATAAAGTGTTGCGATACCTAGCAATTGCGCTCTGAATGCAGGTTTATCAATGTCTCACACACCTTGGCTGGTTCTGAAACTCCTCACAGTGTTTCCCTCTCTGAGGCGGTGTTCCCTGTTGTATTTCTCGTACAGTTTTGACATGTGCTGGGAGACCATGTCCTGGTCCAGGTCATCTGAGAACGGGTCCGATGAGGGCTGGAGGAAGCTATCCCGTGCGCTTCCAGTGCCCCCTTTGATGATCCTAACTGATGCAGCACCCAGGACACAGTTAAACATCAGCAGGAGCAGGTGCGAGAGAATCATACTCAGAGCTGCCATTTAAGTGCTGAAATAAATAGGAAATCAATATCCACGAGGAAAAGCGTTGCAGAAAAATGTCCGAAACGATCCAAGAGGCGCCAAAACTATCCACGCTAAAAAAAAAGGCTGTGCGTGAATGTTCCACCTCTCCTCTCACTTTTCCGCGTCGCGCTCAGTGAGCCGTCTCACTCCTCTGTGTCAGGTTGTGTGGGACGTGGATGCTGAATGGGTTAGTCCGGGCAACAGTTGCTGCTACTTTTACACTTGCGTCTGTGTGACCGCCAGAGGCTTGGGGGGGTTATACTGGAGCAGTGAGAGGTGCTGACGTATACTGCTGTCAGCCAACGAGGTCTCATAGAGCAAGCAGCCAGAAGTGGAGGTCACGATGCTGACCCCCCCTCGTTCTCTCTTTGATGATGATGATGTTGTTGATGGCAATAATGATGTATTCCTGATGTTGTGTATTGGCGGAGTAATAACATTGATCCAGTGGCTTTGGCACAGTGTTTCAGTTTAGCACTGGTCAGACAAAGCTCAACAAGCTTTTTTTCTTTGCAGGCAGATTAATTCTGCCTCACAATGTCCAGCTCACCACATTATTTCCAGTAACTGCTTTTGACATGCTCTCAGTCACACATCATTTGCATAGAAACACCTACAATAATAGTCTGACCAACCACCCAAGGGCTATTGTTAGTGACAGTGATCCACATTTTAAAGTGTTGTGTGAGTTTTGTATTGAAAGGCTGCGGTGTAGCTGGGAGATGAGACTCTTCCGCGGGACTTACTGTGATTTTATTCAGTTTATTGCCTTTTTTAAACTCAGCACATTTAATTTTTCTGTGGTGTGTATGTATTTTTTGTACGTGTGTGTACATACAAGTTGTTTCCAGTGTGTGTCTCTGGTGTCTGGAGCTCTGTACCAACAATGCTTGTTTTGTGGAAGTGGTGGTCTCCAGCAGAGAGGCTGTAACTAGCTGGGCCTCTCGGGTCACTTTCAGCCATAACACACACCCTCACACGCACACATGCATGCTCGAGCACACATACAGCACCACATAGTACTTTTCTGGCCCCCAAGGGCCTCGCAGGATACTCCTTTTCACTATGTTCCACACCAGCGACAGGTCTTAAATCTGGACTATTCTGGAGATGTGTTTGAAAGTCTGTGTGTGTGTGTGTGTGTGTGTGTGTGTGTGTGTGTGTGTGTGTGTGTGTGTGTGTGTGTGTGTGTGATAGCAAAGGAGTATTATGAAGGAGTTGGTTCAAGTGGCCAGCTCTGTGGTTTTGTCACAGCACAAACACATTGGTGCCTCTCCTTTTCCCATACCATGTTGAGTTATACTCTGCTGAAAAACAAAATATGATTAATTGTTGTGGTTATTTGTTTGAATACATGCAATACTGATTTCCACTTGGTTAAGTGGCATCTTTGAAAAACACTTTGAGAATTTAGAGTGTCATTTGAGGATGACCACTCTAAAACAAAACCCCTGGCTACACAAACAGATATTGAAAGATATACTGTTGTTTCTTTGGAAGTAATAACATTTGAAAACCAAGCAATAATTGCCCAACAGTGAGCTGTCAATCTCTGTTATTAACAAGCCTTTAAAAAAACCCTTTGTCATTATGACAACATAGGAGTATCTCGTTGTCTGAAGTAGCGCATGGAAAAAAACAAGATCTTTGTTTTGCACATACACCGGCCATTATCGATTCAACAAAATGTATTGAAATACGTTGTGAACAGACTCAACATATATGTTAGCAGGGTGAGATGGAGGGAGAGTTAAAGTAATATTTGAGACCAGGACATTAGGGTCATAATAAATAGTCCTGGGGAGGACAATACAGGAGCCCAATACAATTTCAAGCGTGAGGATGACAACATGAAATAGCTTTGAACTCTAACCTTGTATATGTAGGGCAGTGTGAGATTAATGTTGGGCATTATCTACAATAATACTCCTCTCTCCATCACGACTGCGAGGACAGCAGCATCGCTGTGACTAGATATAATACGATTTTATTTTAAAACAGCAGGACCAGCAGGACAGAGAAACCGCTGGTAAAGAGATCGCAACCAGGCGAATGATTTAAGGCTACGGTTACGCATGTCCTTTCAGTATGACTTTAATGTTTCTGTCTGAAGCCCGGGTGTATTCAGTGACAGGTCGTAGCACCCAATATAGGTTTTTGCTTATGCTGCTATTGGATCCTCAAAGCCACACGTGGAAGCAGTCAGTCTCACATTGAGACCAGAATCCCACACATTTTGATTTTTATTAACACAGCCACATCAGACGCATAACAGACACTTTCAGGCCAAGTGTGGACATGCAAAAGTGTGACGTTTAGAATCTGAAATCACATTAAAAGGACAACTGAAACTGCAGCCACCATACACAGCATGCATCAATGCAGCTGAAAGAGACATGAAACAGAAGTTACCAGCTGGATGCAGTGGGGATTGTTGCATAACTGTAACATGGTGAAGTGAGTAGGTACTGCCCATTGATCTCTGCTGCAGCACTGCACTGTGAAGCCTGCTGTACCAAACTACTCGGGCTGTGTTACAGGGCTGTGGTGTGTTGTAGTTTGTTCGACATGGAGGTCTCCTCGTAGGACCATCCAAAGCAAACAGGAGTTGAGTTCTCCTCTGTGGGGGTATGGAAGAGCGGGAGGAATTAACATGCTCATGTGTGTCTGTCTGTGTGTGGTGCAAGGACTGATGGTTGGTTCTGGAAATGCTCCTAGTTTTAACACCTTTGCATGGTATTGGGTGAGACTTTCTGGTTCCAGAGCTCAGCAGAGGGGGTCTGATAGATGTTTGTGTGTGGGCTCAGGGGATTTGGTATGGATCGACTATTGGCCAGTCTTTCTCTAGTGACTGATATTGTCGGAGTTTGTCCAAAAAGAACAGTGCTGTGCACGTATGGGGGACGGACTGACTGGAAATGTCTTGTGCTCATAAAAATAAAGAGGGGGTAGTTTGAGCCAAATGTTCTCATGTTGTGTATCTTCTAGGATGTTGACAGCTGCTGTAAGGGACGGTGTGCCACAGGAGTATTTTTACTTTACGTAATTTTTTTTGTTGTGGACAAAACAACAGATCACACTCTAACGTACAAGAGGTAACTCAGGATTGAAGGAACTTAAGCGGAAATTGACAATGTCAGTTTAAAGGTCGTTTTAAAACTTTTAGGACCCTATTCAGCACATAAAAACACCCAGGCAAAAAATGCTTCCACAATCACTGCATTGTTTTAGTTTTCTCTGTCTTGGATGCATTTCATAAAAATATCAGGTCACCCAAATTACGAAAGAAACATTATGGGACATGTTCATCTTCTTGGTGAGAGTTAGATGAGAAGATTTATATAATTCTCATATCTATATGTTAAATATATAGCTAAAGCCAACATGGCATTTTTTTTTTTATCTTAGCACAACTGGAAGCAAGGTGGGAGAGCTAGCCTGGTTCCTCCAAGTCATTTTGCTTTTAATTTGTTTTTTGAAGTTTTGGGACCTGGAAATCTATAAATCTCACTGTTCCTCCTCAATATAAAAAATATAATAAAGCATAAAGCAAATATGTTTGTGGTGCTCGCACCATTGACAAAATAGATTTAAAATATCTTAGCAACATCTTATCCTTTAATTCTCATTTGTGGCAAAGAATGCCCTGCGTCTGCAGGATACCACCAGTGTCCAATAAAACACAAACTGTCTACACTTGGAGAATCATGGTTTTTGGTCAGATTCAGACATGGTGATCTAACAAGGAGACACAGGTTGGAGGGTTATAAAAGACCAGGAATCTCACCATGTCGATGTCGTCCACTCCGCTCTGTCGGTAGTTGTGTCAGTGTGAGAAGGAGCTGGAGCATTTTTGTGTGTGTGACTATGGAGACTATAGTTATGCCAGGGGGGTGTAACTCTGTGACCCATTCACATGGTTAATAAAACATTCATGGAAGCGGAGGAATGTTATGGTTTCTGTGTGAGTGTGCTTGCATGTGCAGGCAAACATGTATGTGTGTGCATGCATGCATGTGTGTGAGAGAGGGAGAATGTGTGTGTGTGTGTGTGTGTGTGTGTGTGTGTGTGTGTGTGTGTGTGTGTGTGTGTGTGTCCTTGTGTCTATGATGTTGGACCTCCAGCAGTGACCCCACGGAGTGCACCATTCTCTCCGCAAACAAAGGGCCGGCTGTTCCCCCCCACTTCAACCGTGGACTGCTCCAACACCGCCGACCGTTCGCCGCCGTGCTAACCAAATATTTCCCTTCCTGCTCTGAATTTGTCTCAATAAATAGTTTTGTGTTTTGGGGTTTTCTTTCTCCTCTGGCTCTTTTCCTTTGATAGACGACAGAACACACAGGTGACCACGTAATCTCAGAAGGCAGAGCTCCTCTTTCAAACCCAGGTTGGAAAGCTGGAGTAAAGAACCTGACTTCCCATAATTTCACCTCATGTGACATCCTGATTTTGTATGGAAAAAATTATCTCACAGTGCACCGCAAGTATTATTTCATGCTTAATTGACATCTGACTGATTCATTTTGTTTCAGTTCTGTCTTCACAGCCCGTGGCGAGGTACAGAGAGACACATTGTGCTTAAGATCTCACTGACTGACTTGAGTATTTTCTCTGAGCGTGGCTCAAACCACTTGACAGGAGGGCTGATCGGTGATTAAGGAAAATAAATGGAATATGTGTGTCCGTGTGTGTTTCAAACGCTTAGAGGATTGATGTCTTTTCCCAGGTCTGACATGCAGCCGTTGTTCTCCATCTTTCAATGACCATGTTATTCACCAGCAGAAACATCAATGTCGTACTATGTACCTTGACTAATAGTTTTGTTTTTTTTCTGGTTCACTTTCATGTTGTGTTTCTCAATAGCCTCAATGACAGCCTTTTTCTAATACCATATAAATGCTTGTTGTCGGTTATTGCTTATCCATTCATACAATACAGTCTCCAGTTAGATGTATTGTATGGACAGTACCAAGCAAGCAGCTCTGTACTCCGACACTGAAGTAACTGAGTGTTAGACGGGAATGCAGAATATTCTAGAGAGTGTGATTTGAGCTGTGACTGGTGGTGTTGTGTTTATTCTGACGCCCATGATATTCATTACAGGCTGCGCTGTGTGCTGCTACTTCCTGAACACGTCCCATAGGCCTGTGACCTTCACCTCCACAGGCTGCCCTTAAACCCCATTGGGCTCAAGCCAGGACGGAGGAAATTGCGCTGGGAGATTGATTGGCTAAATCCTTTAATTATTCGGATTTCACAATGGGGCCTGAGTGACTGTGCCCGTGGTAGTTGACCGTGTCAAACAAAGATGGAAATGTTTGGCTATCTTGACAGACCAGACTGTGTTTTCATTTAGTTTTATTCTGAAATTCAAGTGAAATTTAAGGTTTTACTTGGGAATTGCAGCAGTTTTCATAATATTGACAGAAAACAGAGACGAAACACTTGGGAATGAGCTTGAGTGTTTTATCTGTAAAACAAATCAAAGGGTACTTATTTGTCACTTCCTTGACATTTCTCCTGTTTTTTAACTTGAGTTCTGAAGAATGGACGGAGTGTATTTCTTCAGTCGGATGTGATCACATTTAGCATGCATGTACGGGTGTCTTACCAGAATGTGATATGCCCACACACATTCAGTACAATATCCTGCTGAGATTTACATGGGGTTTGTTCCTAATGGTTCCTCAAAGAATCCCAGAGCCTCAGCGCTCTAAAGAAAGCAGATATGTAATACTGTTGGGAATATGATAGCAGGGTCTTTTCATAGCTTGATGGATCTGTCAGATTGACCCTTGCTCTAATTTGCTTCTGTCGCCATCATTTAGTGAGGCAGTGTGTGATATTTCCCAATAAATGTACCCTCCTTGCAAAGTAATAAATGCAATATCTATTTCTCATTATGGGGGTTCAGGCATCCTGTCACTCTCCAGGCTCTAATTGCACATGACCATTGCTCCGGTGATGTCATATTCATAGGTTAGAAAAGTTAGGGAAGTAGAGATCGAAAAGAAACATTTCACTTGTTGAGTCTCATGGGATCTATTGTCTCTGGTGGTGTTACAGGCAGGTCAGCCTAGAGAACAAACATACAGTATGAGAGAATGAGATCCATGTATAGTGTCAGCCCTAGAAAGCCTGCTGTAAGGTCAAGGCCAGAGCAGCGGTGGCCAATCTCACAGGAACGCAGATTCAATTAATATCAGCGAAGGCCCTTTGTTGATAACTTCCTGGTTTTAAACAAAGTTAACCTTCAGGTTTCATTGCGTTATTGCTCCCATTCTGGTATCAGACTAGAAAAAGGGGGGTAACTTTGTATTTAATTAACACAGGGAACCAGCACCACAACATGCTCATACGGAGAGTGGTGATGTTGCATAGATACTGTTAAAATATTGCACAATGAAAGAACATGTGCATTTTAAGAAAGCGGATGTGATTTCTAACTGTCGGGTTGATGGTTAAATAAAATTGGTCAAACAATTTATTTTTTTTAAAATTCATTAATGACATCATGCCATAAAAATCAATGTTTTGTTTAAAACCGTTTCCTTTTTGCATTGCACTGTGGGTAATATATGGCCTATTGCTCTCCTATTTGAAGGCCTAATGTCACTTTCTTTCTTTGATCAAGATATTGGCAGTGTGAAATTCTTTGCAAATGTACAGTGTTATTAAGAGTTATTCAAATAAGCTTGACTTGATAAAACAAAAAAAAAATCAATACTGTATTGTAATAGTCCAAAGTAAAATACTTTGCTATTAGTAACTCACCAATCAATGTCCGAAGAACCTTTTTTCTCCATTTCTTTTCTAAACCATTATTTTCATTCTTCCTTTCTTTGATTGTCAGCTTTTTTCTGTCTTTCTTTTTTCCACTTCTTTTCAGGATTTGTAATTTTTTCCCCCCAACTGGAATCCTACTGAAATACCCCCATTCTTACTCGACTGTGTGTGTGTGTGTGTGTGTGTGTGTGTGTGTGTGTGTGTGTGTGTGTGTGTGTGTGTATGTGTGCGTGCGTGTACAATCAAAAACATACATGTCAATGATAGATTACCTCTGGAAGAAACTCAAGCTTTGGTTTGTGAACAGGAAATGCTAAAAGGGTTGTGATAACTGATACGTCTGCTAGTTGTGTGACTGCTACTGAGTTGTAGAGAGCCACAAGATGGAATGCAGCCGATTGTGTAGAATAAGACATTGGCTGCTTAAGTTTCGGACGTGGTTAAACTGAACAATGGCAAATTTCACGTTATCTTACTTTTATGGTTGAATGGAGCCTACATCATTCATGATCGATGGCCCCAGTTCGCCTCATCATAGCCTTTACATTTAAAATCTAAATATTATTTATGAATGGTTTCGGATGTTGCGGACACAAGCTGTTAACAGTCAGTCTCCATGTAAACTGAAACCTCAGTCCTGGTTCAGAGTCTTTCTGATTCACAAGGCATTTTTCTGAAATGAATGGACTTCCCCTCCTGACACTGGGAGCAGCAGGGGAGCGGTGTCAGATGTTGCAGCGCATGTGTATATAGCGAGTGTGTGCATGTGCGTATGTGTCTGCGTATGCTCATTTTTCACTGGTGACTGCTTCCATGGCCATGGACCATGAGGTCTTCACATTATATCTCTCTCATACCATCATAAACTGACTCCACAATCCTCCCATTCAACTCAAAAGCATCCAAACCATGAGAAACAGAGCATCCTAGTGACCTTTAGGCTCTATGGACATTTGTGTGCCTGAACACTCAAATGCACACTCCTCCTGTACTCCTCTTTACCTGATCCCCTCAGACATGAGGTAGACACAGATGATTTGAATAGGAGATGTCGGATATCATGCTTGGCAGCTAAATTGGTCTGGAACAAGAACAATATTTTGTCTAACAAGCCGTTACAGTAATTCAAATGGAATAAGAAATAATCTAATTTCTTGAAATGTAACCTGTATGTTTTGACCTTCTGGATGAAATAAGTATAACTCAATGCCCTAACTTTTTTTAAGGAGTTTTGCTCTGGAAAAGTCATTAAATATAATTTAAATCATCGTTAAATGAGCATGTGTAAGTGTCAGCAGTAGCTATGATCTCACCAACACATACTTATTAATAAAGTTGTGGGGCCATATTAGGGAGATAAAGCTGTAAGGGGAGTGCAGATTGGGTCGTGACAGTGTCAGGGGTGAGACATGTGGCACACACCAGAGTATGTCCGCTAACACCCAGACGTCTGCTGTGCCACACAGAGCTGATTGTTCCACAGCCATGGGCCCTTCCATTCAGGATCGAGCCCTTCTCTGGTCCATCCTGGGCCCAAAGAGGACTCTCCGCTCCTGGGGTGACTAATGCTGAATGACAGGCAGACATTGATCAAAGCAGCTCCTGGAAGCCCTCCTGTCACAGTTCGGAGGGGGCAGAGAGGAGACGATAAGTGGAGAGACAAGAGCAGTATGCCCAGTCTGGACCTGGGCCAAATATCAGGGATCAGACAGCATGGCTGGTCTTTATTAGCTTCATCGCAGACAATACACTCTCCACAGTGGACCTCCACCATTGCCAGATTATCTCATCCCTCTTTATAGCTCAGTGGCCCAGAGCCACCCCACACAGGAGCTCTGGAGCCATGAGGTGAAGAGATGCCTGGTTAATAGATGCTGAATCTGGCCTTTACACTTTTGTCTGTTCTCATCTTCTTCCTTTGCTCATGCCTCAGTCACATTTCTATCCAGTGTTTGGCACAGTTGTCATGCCCTTTCCGTTCTATGTTTTATAACATATCAATTTTATAGAGCATAAAACCACAGATTGAACTTGCAATGCAGTTCTTAAATTCCCTTGGAAGTCTTTGTGTTAGTTTGATGGGCCTCGAAGGCAGCAGGTGTGAAAAGTTTTCAGGAAAGGCGAAACATGTAACAGTGAGTGAGTGAAGGTCTTTGGCTGTCTGAGGAAAAATGTTAGTTGCATTTATGTCGGTGTGCGCGCACATGTTTGCACCTTAGTACACTAAATATCCCCACTGCACGTCTTTCAAGTCAAAGCTAACCTCTGAGCAACAGTTGAAGTAAACTCCTGTTTGATTTTGGTTTTAAAACACGTTTATATTTGTAATTTGAAGTGAAGTATAACATGTCATGATATATCCTGGGAGCATATACTTTTCTCCCATGTTACCCATTCAGTAGCCAAGGAAAACACTTTGCTTGGCTGGAATTCTACTCTGTGCTACTCTCTAGCTTCCCCTATCAGTGCACTTGGTGAAAAGTTGAGAAAAATGAGTAAAGTCTTCTTTTTCACACAGGAAACATGCTGGCAGCTTTTCATTAATCTGCTGGGCAACATGTTTCTGGTTAAAATAAATAGTCTTTGTCTGTTTAAAAAGATAAAGTGGGATTGGCCATGAACTCAGAAAATCTTTGTCTGAACTACTCCTCACCTCTGCTGAGGACACAAAAAAAATCTCACCTGTATGAAGGAAATCAAAGCTTTTGTGCAATCAGTGGAAGTGGAATAGGACACACTATGAGGAGAACATTGCTCCAGGGGGTCTATGAACTTAATAAGAAAGCTTTATCTTGATTTGACACTGCTTTGATGCCTGTCTGTTGTTTCCACTACAAGGGAGAGGTTAAGGAATAGGAAGTGCTTTGTGACCTCGTGGTCTGCGCCTCAAGGCAGCCTTTACACTGAACAGCACCCAGCGCTGGAGCTCAGTGGCATTAATTGCTTGTAGGAGCTCTGCGTTCAGAAAGCCCTTGATGTGATGGATGAATAAAGGGCACAGAGCAGCAATCTGGGCCCCGATTGTGTTTCTCTTCAGTCACCACATTGCCAATACAAACCTGGACAGGCAAAGACAAACAGGAGAAAGGCCAACAAGTCACTCTCCCTCTGAAAAGAACAGACTGTGGTCACCAGCAGTTACATATAGCTTGCTAAACTGCAGAGTGGAGGGACAGCTGATAATTATCTTTTACCTAATGGGCCGAACACATCAATATTGTTAATGTACTACTCAGTGACTAACACCATTAGTAGGGTAATTTGCAGCATTTGGGGTCATGGGGTCCAAAGTGGATCCATTTAGTGTATGAACAGGAAATAAAACCATCCTTCATGTACTTACAAGTGTGAAGTTGCGGCTGAAAATGCCCTTGAACTTCTGCCCCTCCTCCTGGTTGGCTCCATACCAAAGGTAAAAACAAACCAATCTTCTGCTTTGCGTCTCTCATCATATCTCAATATATATTATCGAAGTTGTTTATGCTTATGTTATCATTTCTTTTTTTAAGGAGCCATAGGAATAGCTCAATGTTCAAGTATTACATTTGATCTGGAGATCTTCAAACGTGTTCACATAAATCCTGAAATGCAAATCATAGACCCGGAGGATTGCTGTGGTGCCTTGAGGTCTGAGTGCAGTTTTGATGGGGTGAAATTCAAAAGAATAATCATGGTTTTGGGGAATGAAAGCTGAAACCGTAGCCACGCAGGATCCTCTCTGAAGTGATCCGTATGCCTCCTAAGTCAAAAGACCTATGATTTCATTGTTCAGCCATTGCAGAGCAGTATGTGTTCTGAATTCATATCGTTGCTATTATTATCCACCCAAATCCACCTCATTAAGTTAGCCTCTTCTTGCTCCACTGAAATTGTTTTAGTGAAGCTAAAAAGTGGCTTGTTTGATTTCAAGCTCCATCCACAACAATGAAACACTGTTATGGTGGCCCCCAGGCCTGCTCCTGAAATAGCACTGTAAGTGTCTGCTTTAATAGCAGAGATCCGCGTGAGCGTCTTTGAAAATAAATCCAGTCCCGCTGTTCTGCAGTTTGGCCGACCACAACAACCAAACTTTAACAGATTGTGGGGGCTGATCCATAAGGAACCAAAATGTGTTCTGGACATTTAGTATACTGCTTGACTCAAAATGTCTGCCTTGTTACCTCTGGCCAAGGAGGTTATGTTTAGATTCGGTTTGTCAGCAGGATTATGGAAAAACTACTGACTCTATTTTTATTTTTATTTTACTTGGTGGAACGGTGTAGCATGGGTCAAAGAAGAATCCATAACATTTTGGAATGGATCAGAATCATGGGGCGCATACACAAATTATTGTATATATATTGTATATTAACATTGCGAGAGAAGGCATGGCCTAAGCAGAGGTCTGCGCTCCCCGAGTGCCCCTCTAGTTATGATATATATTTGCAAAGATACATTTATTTATTTTTATTGGTGTAGCCAGGCAGATGATTCTGGTATTATTTGCACAGGTTTTGAGATATCTGTTGTTCCAGCTTTAAACTTACTCTAAACTTGAGACTAAGGCTCTGTTGTGGAAAGACCATTCAGCTCCCTCACACTGTCTTAGAGGCAGATATCTCACAGATATCTGAAAGCCAAAGCAAATAAACCCTGCATACACTATCTGCATTCTAGATACCACTAAGAGTAGTTTTGTAATTTTAGCAAACCAACACTTTAAACTGATTTAAAACAACCACAAGCTCAAAGCTGTGAAAATAATTTAAATTCTTCATTACCCTAAACACCAAAGGCAGAGTCCAATCTACATGTTAATCATAAAGGAGACTGTGTGGAGAGAAGGATGCGGATCACTCATTGTTTTTGGACATTCTAGCATCAGTAAATGTGCCTGTTTGGCCACAGCCAAATCTCAAGCAGCTCTCAGCCTCAGCAGCATTCCAGCACTATTGTAAATAATCATGTGTGATGAGCACCAAAAATGTCTTTTTTCTGAAACCTGGCTGCTGCACAATGCCTGGGAGGAAGGAAGTGGACTGTGAGACTTTAAGGAAGATGACAGCTGACAGATGCATCACTCTTGGTGGCCACTGGTGCTGTTTGAGGACTTGGACTTGAATCGGAGGGTGATGCTCATCAACCACTTGTCACTGTCTCTTTTACAGAATACAGCTGAGCCATGTCCAGAGGGTGAGCAGAATTTCAATTTGGCCTTAAGAAAACAAGAAACTGTGTCCTTCATTTTCACAGTCTTACATCTTTTATTTTAATTCTGTTCTCCTGCTTGAGAACTCGCGTCTATTGATAAAGGCTTTCATGGTGGGCGGGTCATCAGGACCCTGTGAGTTCCCATGGGAATGGTTGATCTGCCCACTGCTCCGGAGAGGTGATGTAGGTCAGCCGTTCCATTTTCCAGCTTTACCGGAGCAAGGCTCTCACATGACATGACCCACAGTTAATTTGGATTCCTGAAACCCCAAAGCCAGTACGTTATTCTTTCTTTGTGTTTTATGTTCTTTTTTTCTTTACTGGAGCTGCTACTGAGTGGCGGTGCTTTATCAGCCTCGCCTGCCTGCTGGGGAGATAAAAAACCTGCAGTGCTCGGTCTAATGAGTCCAGCTTGTTGATTTATTCCACCTCGAGATCCAAGTCCTACACGTCTCCCTCCAACTCTGTTTCTTTCATTCTCCTCCTCTCTGGTTAGGTTTGCGGCACAGGGAGGAGTAAATGAAGTATTTTTTTTCTTCTGTTTCTCTCAAACACACGCTTACACTGGACACTCTCACCAGCTGGCAGCCTCGGACTGTGGAAGAAGAGGGCTTTGTGATTGAGGGCGGCCTGCTGGGCATGCTCTAAACACACCCACAGTGCTTCAGGGGAGAGGAGCTGGGAAAGGAGAGGCCTGAGAGAACACAGAGGCCTCAAAACAGCAGCCAGTGACCCAGCCCGCCGCAAACACTTTACATTATCGCCCCAACACCATTACAATACACAAGAGAAGGAAAGATCCCATAGTCACAGGCTCAGACTCAGAAGTAGGACCTACTGTAAGAAATACGAGTTATAAATACTAAGGAACTGGCTGCTGCAGAAATGGGGCCTGCTGCACAAAGTCAACCAAAGAGAGTGTGTGTTGTGATTGAGAAGGGAAGGAGACAAAGAGAACAGGGGTTTGAGGTTTGACAGACTTCTATATAACATGTGGAGTACCTCGACATTTAAAAGTAAAGCCAAATAAACTAAGTGTTGGTGCCAAATGTACAACGGTATTTTAAAAAATGGCTTCATGCATTATAGATCATCAAAGAAAAAAGAGCACATAAGATGTCAGAGATAGAATAATAAACTCCCTGCAGGAAGAGGCCTGAGTGCAGGGAGAAAGGCCCGGCAGTTGCCTTGATTGTGTGTGTGTGTGTGTGTGTGTGTGTGTGTGTGTGTTTGTTCAAAGACAGCAGAAGATTGATGAGGCTGTCGTCTTTGGTGGTATCGTGGTTATCATGGTAACAGTGTAATAGTGTAATGGAGTGTAGATTTGGACTAGGATCTAATAGCTGTCACATGTGGATGTGGCAACATCCAACAGGTGTGTCTTGGCTGTCACCACTTATTCTTTCTTTTCAAAATCATTAGCAAATTAATCTAAGCTTCGACCTATCATTTATACAGAGCCAATATTCACTATTTAATAAAAAATGGATGTTGAGAAAGTGATTTTACTGAACAACCATGACAGTCTGTAAAACCTAGAATGACACCTGCCTTTATCTGACTGAAAACCAAGCTAGAACATATATGAACATAAGAAACCAGATTCTGCCTGTGTATAAACGCCCTGTTTCATGTTTCCCTCCCAGGGAGCCCAGAGGCAACAACTGTCAATATTTCTACTTCTTTAAACTTGCTTTAATTTATATTTTGGCAGCACAATAAGCCTTAAACACAACATTCACCTTATAAAGTTGATATGACTAAACACGTTTCCTATTAATTGGATACCAGCTAGTTTCTACTCAACTTTGTCTACTATTTGGTGCTGGGCAGGTAGCATACAGTGGGTTTATAATAGCTTTTTTTCACAGAAAACAGCTGCTTGCTCTGGCCAAAAACAAGACTGATGGGAATGGTGCTGACAAGGAACTATAACAGTGCAAAATTGGCCGTTGAACCTAAACAATTAATAAAAGATGCCAAAATGCTGCATTATTATCTGAGGGCTCATTTCTACGAGTGACCCCTTTCACATTAACCATAGTACTTTTTTTAATACAAAAACTATTGATTGGCGCAGCTTTAAAGGGATAGACCCCAAAATCAAAATTACATATTTTCCTTCTTACCTGTGATATTTTTCAATTGTTTTGGTGAGAGTTGCTTAGTTTTGGAGATATCAGCCATGGATATTTCTGCTTTCTCTCGAAAATAATGGAACTATATGGCACTCAGCTTGTGGTCCTCAAAGTGCCAAAAAATACATTTGTAAAACTCAACAGATATTTATACGATCAATATCTCCAAAACTAGGCAACTTACAATCTAGATTGATAAATAGCATCACAGGTAAGAGGAAAAACATATATTTTTGATTTTCTGTGAACTGTCCCTTAAGAGTTTCAGTGGCTCCATGTTGTAAATGTTGATATTGTGGCTTTTTCCATGCTACAAAAAACGAAATATCGAGAAAAACAGTCCTTGTAATTTGGTGAAATTCTTGGCATGAAAATCTTTTCTTTAAAGATATCCAATATCAGTTACTGGAAGATTCAGTCCAAAAGTGTTAAATCCCTCTGAGGGCTATATTCAGCCAATCCTTGATGAGACAGAACCTAATTCTTGCATCCAAATCTGAGAAAAATGTTGCTTTTGTCTAGTTGCACATGAAATCAACTGCCAAACAATTCATGATATTCCATGACACAGTTCATCCCGCCACCCGAGATCAGCCGGTATGCTTTCTGGATGTGAGAAATTATGGAAAGTCTTAGTGCTGAGACGTTGCACATAATTTGTCCGTTATGAGTAGCAGATGCCAATCTTTCTGTTTATCTAAAATCCCACGTTCGGAATGAAAATCACCAATATCCTCGCTGTCTCCTACCCTGCAGGGTCAGAAGCCGTTGTGTTCCACCTCTGGTGGTTTCCATACACTCTTTAAAGCCAACTCTTGCTGTGATGTGAAATCAAATTGCAAAGGCTTCTTTTTCCCCTCACTCGTTAAACGGGACTCCTTGTTTAAGTTTCCAGCCTGTGTTCTCTCTGGGGTCTTCACCTGGTAAACAGGAGAAACATCTAAATCAGTGGAAAAAGTGCCTCACGGTGTTCAGCAGCACGGCTCCCCTTTGCCCAGCAAATCTGCAATGGTATAAAACATTACAACCACCTCAGCTGGAAACCACATTCTGAACAACAATAATGAAATGAGTAGTAAAATATGGATCTAATGAGAGGGAGGAGGGATTATGTATGGTGAGACAGGGAGACTTTAATGAAGCATTTAATGTACAGACACTGATTCACCACTGTACTTGAAAAAGCTACACTAGGACCTGAGAGAATACGTCAGTTGAACTCTCACTCGGAGTCACATTGAAGCTCCGTGCAGCCACACTCCTACGCTCAAGCTATTTGATGTCTCAATAACACCAATGAATCCAACAACCTGCCGACTTCCTGCGTGGTTTTATCTTTGTCCAAGAGAAGCAGAAATTAGCATGCCTCACTCTCTCTGCATGTATGCATGTCACTGTCTATTAGTGTGTACGAGCGTGGGTGCCTGCGCGGGTGGAGGAAACTCATGTGAAGGAAAGCCCTGGTGAGGTGTTTTCTCATGGAATCCCCCTCCAAACTCAGCTAGCTTGTTAGAGTTTCCAGCCACTTAAGAGAAATGCTGTTATTTTAATACACACACAGACACACACATTCCTGCTTAGTCACATAACAGCCTACACGAATACAAACGCGCCAAACCATACACAACCTTTTTTGATGAAAACAAGGTATTAATGTTCTCTAATGCTCTCAATTTTGTCTTGGCTCTTAATTGGATTTTGGCTCAACATGGACCAGGAAAGTGTCTACGTAAACCAGACTGTTGAATTGTTTGCACTCTAAAATAGGTTGGTTAAATCAATGTGATAGGAGAATACTGGGAAACTAGAAAAAAAAGCGAATAAAAGCCTCCTTATATGTTTTACAGCCCCTGTTATAAGGTTACCGGCGCTGAGTGGTCACGGCTCAGTAACAGTTGCATGGCCACGGTTGATTTCAGGGGTCTGATTGATGCTCTCCAGTAAAGATCTCCATGTCCCATGCTGTGAGGTTCACTAATTGTTAAATAGACTGAAATATGGGATTGTACTTTAGCAGCAGCATGACGGACTTCTGACCCAGGACCATCTGTTAGTTTAAGCAAAAGTGAGACTTTCCTGGGATTGTTGGGATCAATGGATTTGTTAACAGTGCATGTCTGTCTTTGCAAATATGAGCTCCTGCACATAAACGAATGTGCAGGAATTTGGCGTCTAATTTAAAAATTCTCGCAAAAATTGATTTTTATAGCCTCCCAGCTAGCATTTTAACAATCAGAAATCTGTGCATCAACTATAAAAGAAATTTGTTTGATCAAGTATGTGGTGGAAAGAGGTGGATAATTAATTTATTAAAGTGTTTTTGGCTGTCAGCTCATAGCATCCTTGATGTGTGTGGGAAAATGTCAGAAAGTTAGGGAAAGGTCACACTCATGCACCCACTCACAACCTTCCACACACACACACACACACACACACACACACACACAAACACACACATATGAAAAAAAGCATAAAACACACAGTTTTGTACACAAGATTTTTACTCAGTGCACATTGATTAATGACCGTTCATACAGTCTTTATACAACTCTGATCAATGATGCTTTAAATAAGAATTAATGATCTCCATTGTTCTTGCACACATGCACCTAAATGGCAATTTGCATCCCTAATGCCTCATGTGAGAATGAAGATATTTAGCTGTCAACAAATCTCCGGGTATTGAAGAAGCTTTTGTCTTCCCCTGCTTGTGGTCTCACTTCACAACACTGGAAATAAAAAGAAAAATGTTGCTTTCCTGCACAGATTTGCATCTACACACAGCTTCAAAGTAAACATGTTTTCCAATTCCATTCTACATGCAAAGCTGTCAGCACTGCCCTATTCACACATCCCACTGGACATTTACTTTACATGCATGCACACATAGTCATGATACAAACTCATAAAAAAACGCACCCACATTACAATAGCAGCCTGCGCTTCTAGATATACACATCTCTATCCTCACCAGTCTCTGGCACGGCCCGCTGCCCTCTCTTTGTGCTCTAAACAACATCTTCCCGTCCTTAAAGAATGCCTCTGATGGGCCTCTTTGACATGCATTGTTTGTGCAAGAGAATTTAGACCCTCAGCCCCTGGCCTTGGCCCTCATCTGCAATCCAACCATAGGCAGGGCTGCCACTGTGACTAATGCCTTATAGACCTGCCTCTCCGAGTGTGTGTGTGCATACATGTTTATGTGTGTGTCAGAAAAAGAGAGAAAGTGTGACTAATGCCTGCAGAATGGTATTTATACATTAGGGGGCCATTAGTAGTTTAGGCTCCTGGGTGGAACAGCAGGGAGGGAGACAGGCATTGTCGTGGCCCCCGTCACCCCTATCACAACCAGCCACCACCATTCCTGCAGCGCACACAGACATCTTGCGGAAAGAAACAAACAACAGCTGCCAGTGCAAT
The DNA here is from genome assembly GCF_023349555.1 of Cebidichthys violaceus. NCBI lineage: Eukaryota > Metazoa > Chordata > Actinopteri > Perciformes > Stichaeidae > Cebidichthys > Cebidichthys violaceus. The sequence goes on from NW_027176263.1 coordinate 6,740,580, forward strand.
GGAACATGCAAAATGAACATGCTACTTTGCATCCAAATCAGTAGCTGGATGTTTTGTTTTTGTCTGATTGTAGGCCAGCTTGTTTAATTGCATGTCCTGCCACAAGGATTACTGTGATGGTATATCTTCAAATGTCCACATTCATGTCATGATCATATTTCACACCTAAAATGTAACATTTTATATTAATCCAGAATGCTAGTTTATTGTAGCTGGTGTATGTTTTTAATGTAATGCAATAGATATATTATATGACTGTATGAACGAGTGAGCATGTGAGCATGTGTATGTAACACATTTTATACAATGTATACAATGTCTACTTCCATGTCGATGGGTATGCACAACTATGTATGTAGTCTATGTATGGGCATATCACAGACATATCCATATTCAATGTATTTTTTTGATTTTTTTCTCTCATTGTTGTATCTTGTTTTGCTATGTGTTGTATCTTTGTGTGATATTATTGTATGTCTTGGTCTGAAGCTGGGAGGGGCAGGTTTAGGAATCAGTTTCATTTTTAACCTGGTGCATTTGGTGAAGTGTAGGCTTATGTTGAAGGTGTTTCAGGTGTGCTTTCAGGGTTCATTGTGGGCCTACTACGGTTGCACAGGGTCAGAACATTTCTGTTAAATTCCCAGAAGATTTAGAAATTGTGGAGTTTCAATTCAGTAAAAGAACAACTCTCTGCATGCACAGTGCATTCATCCATCACATGTGAGGACCAGCTCACTACCAACATTACTGCACTGTCTGAGTCAGAGGACTACATGCTTTCACGTAAGTTTCTATACATTTTTTATTTATTTTACAGTATTTCAGCTAACCAGCAGTAGCCTAAAGCAAAGTAACACTGTCTGCTAGTTTTTGCTAGCTAACGTTAGCTGTTACTATGTGGGATGTAATGTTAGCTTGATTGAGCATGCTAATGTTTATTGTGGACTTTTATTTTATAAATTAGTTGTTCACTTTAAACCCAATATTTGCACACAGACTGCACTGTCGCCTCACATTTTCAAAGTATGTACGTTCACTTGCTAGCTAGCTAACTCACCACTGGGCAGATTGCAATGTTATGCATTTGACAGATTAATTGATTGATTATGTTTACGATATAGTGAAATATTGTGTTTCTATCTGTGTATGACTAAATACAGCCTGAGCAAATAACCTTTATATTCATTTGATTCCAGTTGTTTTCTTATTGAGTTATTTATTATTTCTTGTCAATTCTCTGAAATTACCCATAAATTCCAGATAATTCCCCTAAAAAGTTTACTTCCCCATGGAATATTTAAAGATGTTCAACCCTAGGGCATACTTTACATTGGATTGATGTAAAAAAAAATCAATTACCAAAAACTAAGTAATTTCCTTCCTACATACTCCTCAGCCTGGTGAAGACAGTTTGTCTCATAGCTGTTTGTCTCCTATTTGTCTCTTGTGCTGCTTATAGGACAGCTACAGAGGCTGGAGCCACCGTAGATTAAACCGATGGACACCTCAGTAGTGATCAAAACACTTTATACACACCACTGAAATATTACTTCTGGTGTGGATGCGGTGAGTGTTTTTCTTCCCCCCTAGTATTCAAAATGTACTTAATTAATGAAATTGCAATATGCAGTATATATATATATATATATATATATATATATATATATATATATATATATATATATCACACATACACCATTTATACACAGACTTGTAACGTGACATCATAATTAGAATCTAGAATTGTTCTGTAGAACTGTTCTTTAGAACTCATCTCTAGAATCTAGTATCTGTCACAGAATTGCCTTTACCAGATAGAAGCAGTTTACAGTCAGTCTCAGTCAGTTTTATTTGAGTTATTTTAAGAGTTTTCAAGATGTTTCGTTGGTTTTCTTGTTGTAAAAAGGTTTGTTTTCTTTCTTTTTCTACTGTTAATATGACTGTGACCTTATTTCAACTTCACAGTTCACAGTGAGGTACTTTTTGTGAAGCCAGTTTATATCATCTGTGTCGATACATTATGTTTTTCATCAATCTTCATCTTGTTTGTTCTTTTTTACTCTGTACAGAAATCTAAAAATGTTGTGGATGTGTTGGATGAGAGTCAACAGACACACGGCTCTCAGAGAAGGTAAAGAGATGTAAAACTCAAAGTGTTGCCCTGACTATTTCGTCATCGTAATGGTCAGGTGGATTAGCTTCCTTGTTTAGTGGGTAGATGATTTCGTACAAAGTGCTGAGAGAAAACCTTGTCTGCGTGTGAACAGTGTCAAGAGACAAAAACCCTGATCCTGGTCCTGTTAGTACCAGAGCTGTAGACCTGAGACTGGACAGCTGACCTGGACATGTCTCCTGTCAGAAATGACTAATGACTCAGTTGTACATTTCGCAGCAGCAACACTAAAGAAAGTATTGCAGATGGCAGTTTGTAGCTGTTTATTAGTCCTATAAGCCAGTGGGCTTGATGCATGATGATGCATTTCACTCTAAAATATTGAACAAAGAAACTGAACAATAAAAGAGAAAAAAAACATATACAATATCACCAAAATGCACTGAATCCACTTGGTCTCAGCTATATAAAACACTATTAACACAGATTTGAAAGCAAAAATGTTCATGTTGTTCCATTGTAATGTAAGATTTAGACGCCTGAAAGACGTGCATCATGACTGCAGGTTTGCTTATGAAGACTTAAGACTTCTCTTGGACTCTGAGAGTCTTGAGATTTGAGTTGGGCTCACCCTGAATGACTCAAAAACTGTTCTAGTGATTATCCCTCTAAATGATTTCTGATTTCTTCTGAGCATTAGTACAAAAAGAACTGTGTTTGTCTCTATCCCGTGTTTCTGTCCGTCACACTCCTGCTGCCACCAGCAACAAGTATGAAGAGACTCCGTGGACGTCTCGCCTCTTCGGTTGTCCCATAGTATGTTTGACAAAATATGTCTCGGCTTCAAAGTTTTTGTAGTTTGTAGGAATTCTGAGTTGTAAATGTCAAAGATATTCTAACTGTTATTTCTTTGTTTCCAGCCTAAAAAGGAGAAGCAAAGGTAAGGGCGCTCATCCTGACTACATTTTATTATTGTTTCAGTACTTTTGTTAGCAAGCACATTCACTGCCTTAGAAAATGTGATGAAAATTAGTTTTGGGAATTTAATTGTCAAACTTAATGTTCACAGTTGTACTGTATAACAGTGTTTCTCTTTATCACCAGTGTCGCCACCTCACAAGTCGACAAATCCACTGATGCAGAAAAGGCTAAGAAACCTTGGTGGTTTAGTCTGTGCAGGGTACGTATGCTTGACACAAAGTGCAGCACTCAAAATGAACTAGATATGTATCAGTGGATGAGTGTGCCTTTTCATGATTTAATCAGTATTTGTTTTCTACAAACAGAAACGACGTCGGGTCACGCCAGCTTCCGAAGAGCAGAACCCGAAGGAGCAGAGCCAGGAGGAGGTGGTGGAGTTTAAAGGCCTCACAGAGGAAGAGGAAATGCATGTGGGGGTACATGAGACAGTTCTTCAGAGAGAAGAGAAGAGAGAGAAAAACACTGAGACCCTCAGACAGCAGAAGATCAAGTGTCTTGGGTGAGTGCATATACACAAGACTGTATCCATCATATCAAAGTGAAACAGCTACTGGGAGAAAATTAACTCCAGTTTGAGAACATGCCATTAAGGAGTTAATGATATTCACATGTTTTTTTGCTTGTTATGTTTGTGTCTCAGATTTCCGAACCCAGGACAGATCTGTTATCTAAACTCCTGCCTGCAGAGCCTCCTGACACTGGAGGACTTCGTCAGAGCCATCAGCTGCCAGGAGCATCTCTGTAATTTGATCCCTGAGGCTGCACTTATGAGGTACAGCACGGCTCAGACACAACCACTAACTTTATCCTCAAGTTATACTCTGAACACCAAAATCTTAATGGTAGAGAAAATGCCTCTGACCCCTTTTACCCCCTCTCCAGATCATTTATGGACATCAAAAGGTCTCACCTCTCAGGCGATGCCCTCCACAAAATCAGCCTCCTAGCTGCATTCAAGAGCACAATTTGGTCTCCGGAGTTCCAGGATCTTCACCAGAAGGTGAGTAAACCGGTTCTGTGGTTTGTTGTTTCACCACTTCCTGGTTGTTATCAACTCTATGTATAAACTTGTATAATTGTGTGCATGTACCTGCAGGATGCGCACGAGTTCCTCACCTCTGTGCTGGAGCAGATGACATGCTTAAGCCCAATGCTCCAGATGATGGCAGCCAGCATGGGCAGATCCTACAGCTGTCCCGTGGAGGAACACATGGTCTTTAAAATGGTTAACACCAGGACCTGCAAGGGGTACGACTACATAGTTAAACACATCACACACAATATATCTACCAGCATGTCAAAGCTTGAAGCGGGTGTAGTAACTGTATTGTCCTTTTTAATGTGTAGGTGTGGTTTAGGATCCACTAGAGAGGAGCTGTTTACAAACCTCTCCCTGGACGTGGTACCTGGAGGCAGAAGCGTGGAGCAGATGCTCCAGGATTACCTGACGGTAAGAAACACCTCCTCTCATTCACTCACAATAGAGCCGACTGATATGATGTGATCATATGAGGTAGAAAACACTGACACATGTCTATCCAACCACCACTGCTTGTGTCAGTATGTGTATAAATATGTTACGTTGTTATGTTGCTGCTGTGCCGTTAATCCAGTATAGAAGTGAAACCATGTTTGTTATGTGCTGTTCTGCAGGAGAAAGAGTTGGAGTACAACTGTGAGTGCGGTGCCACCACTTCGGGCCAGCGCTCGTCATTTCTGACCCTGCCAAGGTGAGTGACATCGCATCCATCACAAATGGTCAAACTCCTGACCACCGTGCTCAGTGGTGATACTGGTTAGCCCAGTGGTATCAACAAACTGGGCTCCATTGACCCAAGGGAGAGATTGTGAAATGTTTAACATATTAAATACCAATGAAAACACCTGGTGCTCATTTCTTCTCTCTGTTTACAGAGTGCTGGTCTTGCACCTGAAGCGCTTCAGGTTTACTCCACATTTCCAGCTTAGAAAGATACACGACCCGGTCGTTATCCTCAGAGAGCTGGTGGTGTCATCCAACCAGGTAAAGAAAAACTAAATGACCCGATAGCAAACAAAAGTATCAGACTGGGGCTGATACAAGTAAATGTTTGAACTATGTGTTCACAACTCTGATTTACTGGGTTTCTTTTCAGGATGTTAGCTGCTACAATCTGGTCAGCACCATCAACCACATCGGCCTCACAGCAAGTAGTGGTAAGCTTATCAGTTCTTTTACTTATAATCATATTTATACTTTTTATAAGATTTTAAGGCAGTCCATGCAACAATGCTTCCTGTCCTGTTAGGACACTACATCTGTGACGGGGTGGATCAAGATGTGGAAGAGGAGGACCCAACTGACCGCTGGTTCACCTTCAACGACGCAGAGGTTACTGAAACAAGCAGCGAGTCTGTGTATGACCAGCGGAAAGATACCTCCTACATCCTTTCCTACAGAAGACAGGTAAGAGTAACACTGTAACATGCATTGAAGTGAAATACATCATGGACATGATGTGGCAGAGACACAAACACTGATGGTCTTTAAATCTTCAGACTGAAGTCTAGGGAGGGATTTAGAAATCCACCGCCTGACTTAGGCCGGGGAGCCGTCCGGCCTAGCCTACTCCCCACCCGTACGTTGGGTACGTCCTGGGACAAAAGCCGTCTGTTCGAAGCATCCGTCTGCAGGATTAAATGAAGAGAGAAGTTAGGTGTGTGGAGAAGTGGTTCCCCACAGAGGGCTTGTTTTACCTTCTCAAGCGCCAGCTGGCACTGCTCCGTCCACTGGACCAGATCTGAGGCACCCTTTCGGGTCAGGTCGGTCAAGGGGCTGGTTAGGTCCGCAAAGTTGGGAAAAAAACGCCGGTGGTAACCTGCCAGCCTCAAGAACCTCTTTTTTGGTCTTGGGCCTTGAGCAGGCTGGGATCGCTGTCATCTTATCCACCTGAGGACGCACCAGCCCGCCGCCCAGATACCGTACCTCCCTCCTTCCAACCGCATACTTCCTCGGGTTGGCGGTGAGCCCAGCCTGTCTCAGTGACTCGAGCACAGTGGCCAACCGCTGCATGTGCTTTGCCCAGCTGTTGCAGTGGATGATAACATCATCCAAGTAGGCAGCAGCATACACAGCACCCATGAGGCATTGGAATGTGGCTGGGGCACGAACAGCCTGAAAGGAAGTGTGACAAATTGGTATAACCCATACGGAGTGAAGAAAGACGTTTTTTCCCTGGACTCTGGAGACAAGGGAATCTGCCAGTAGCCCTTGGTCAGATCCAGTGTTTTCCATGGAGTGTATTTCGGGAACCTGCGGGGGCCTTTGCGAAGGCCCCGCTGGTTACCCCTCCCCGTCTGTAGTGTCGGACAACCTTGCATCAGCACACATACCACATCTTCCTGGCGGTCACGATCGCATGCCCACGCATTGCCCCACCAAACTATGGAACCTAGGCCAATCAGTGGGTGTGCAAGGCGGGAGCTAACTGCAGCCCTAATTCCATGTATACACCTTATCTCCACCCACTTTGCCTCCCCCAAAGCCCCGGGACGAACCAGGTTCTAGTGAATCATAGACTGCGTACAGCCTGAATTCACCATCGCCTGGTATACACCCCCTTGAATCCTTACCGGAACACTGTATGTACCCCCCGGACCGGGGGAGGGTGCCAGCAGGCCGGCAACCCGGATCACCTGGCCGACCTCCATGAGTGGACACTCTCTGCGGATGTGACCATGCTGCATGCATCTGTGGGTTGGGAACAGTGCCTGTAGCAGCTGGAGCCTGGAAAAAGGTGGAATCAGAGGGAGAGTTGGAAAGGCCGCAGTTTGGGCCTCCCCTGACAATAAGGCACTCCGCCGCCAGCCACACGCATGCCGCCGCCGTCCCCTCGAACATCTCCAGGAAGGTCTGGCGGTCATCCATCGTGGACATTTTATGTAGCGCGATGCCCGAGAGCTGGTGAGGAGATGATGATGATGCGGCCCCTGACTGGGACAGCAGGCTTTCCAGAACCCTGGTCTGTCTCTCCGCCTGGGTGTGGAGAGCCTCCAAGTGCCGCCGATTTACCTCTGACTGCTCCTGATGCATGGCTGCGATCTCCCCCAGCATCTGCGCCAACGCCGCCACCGGCTGCAACTGCTGCGGCTCTGTCATCTTGTGTTCAGTCCCTGTTCAGGTGCCAGTGTAGCCGTCTCACTGCTACTTACCTATTTATATGTAAATAAATAATTTAATATTCAAGATTTTTTCTATTTTATTTGTTCTCATTAGTATGAGTATAGTTGCATCAATATGAGTTGTAACCTGCAGACTCTGCAATGAAACAGCTGTAAAAGGTAAGTTTTCACTGGTAAATTTATTAATGATTTGATGATGAGGATCAATAGCACATACATTCTTATTAATATGAATTCAAAGACTAGTATCCAAACATGAAGAATCATAAACCATGAGACGTGAATCTCTTTCTCACCTTCAAGAGGTTCAAGTAGTGTTACCCATCAGTATGGACACTGGCTCTGATCTTGGCACTTGGTTAAAAATCAAAGACATGAATAGATGACTCAGAGCAAAGATGTTCAAGTGTTTTGATATTTTGATGTGGCAGCAAGGCCGAGGTTTGCCCTTCATTGGTGGGCATGTGTAAGAAGCCCTCAATGTGTGTGTGTGTGTGTGTGTGTGTGTGTGTGTGTGTGTGTGTGTGTGTACATGTGAGACTGGCAGTAACGAAAGGTGTAAAAATACCATACTGCTCCAAGATAAACGCTCTCTCCCACGGTCTGACATTTACAGATGGCTGGAGCGTGGGAGTATGTGAGGGGGTTGCCCTGCGAGTGTGTGTCCGTGCACGCTGAGTGTATGTGTGTGTATGAGGTTTCCCTTCACCTAAGAGAAAAGCTCCATTGATATAAGCTGGAGCTCCTGTCTCTGTGTCAAGCGTGGACCAGGGTCAGAAGGAAACTCTGGGATTTTCCACAGGTATATAGTTGTTTATGTGTGTGTGTGTTTTTGCGTGTTTCCCATGTTTGCATAGAAATGTTTGACGTTTTAGAGTGGGTGATTCATGCGTAATTGAGAAGGGAAATCTGTTTTCATGATGCAGAGCTTTAGGAGGGGGATGGATGCCTTTCCGCAGGCCCGATGTCGGCCTGAGGATGTCCCGGAGTAATAATGAATCATAGCGAGTTGTTGTGTACAAGCTGATGTGATGCTCCTGACGCAGCTTTTTAAGGGGTCCTTGAAAGGGGTCATTCCCTAACATTCTTTGATGAATACTGCTATTGGTTTGCGATCAAGTATCTATTTTTTTTTTTATCTCTAACAAAAATCTCAGGGGAGTCACAAAAAAGGTGTTGTAATGTAATGACAGGTGAGGCTTTTTAGCTCCATCTACTGGTATCCTTACCAACTCAAAAATAATCATACAGCCATGATTGGCTATACTTATATGTGGCATATAAAGTAGCATTGTTAGTGTATAATCAGGTTTATAAAGAAATAAGAAATATCCCTCATTTACTCAATCACTTCTCTATATATAATACACCCTCAATAGTGCACTCGGCAGGGGGCATTCAATTGGGAGTTTATGGATCATCACCATCATTGACAAGTGTTGGACAATCATTTTTACATGTAAGATGCGTCACATTTTGGGATTGAGTAGTGTGCTTGAGATAGACTTGGATATTTTTAGGACACTACATTTGTATACTAAATACAATCATGGACAGTAAATATAGTGCATTATATTCATGTTCAATGCAAAGTTTCATTCTATGTTTAAATATCTGCGCCATCACTTCTGTAGATGTGGACTTAACTAACACAGAACATTTGCATGTGGCTTGAGTTCACGAAAAAGCAGAGAGAAAAAAGCATTGAAAAATCTAAGCTGTTCTTTCTTCCAAACCACCGTGTTTGACATTTTCATAACCAACACAAACAGCCCTTAACCATCAGCCTTTGCTCCAGCATTGTCACCCTTTCCAGTAGGCCCCCGCCAGCAACCTGTCAGGTCAATAAAATATGACCTCTGGCAGTGTACATCTGATAAAGTTCCTCACTTTACGTGGTGACAGCCTGTATTGGAGTAATTTACTGGGCTTCAATAAAGGAGCACTCAGCTCCTTGCCTCCTCTGGCTCAGTGGTTTGTGACAGGCGGACAAGTGGAGGAGCAGCCCAGTCACTGACCCGCCATGGTTGATGTTCATCACAATGACACTGACCTACTTAACTGCCATCTCTTGGATGTCAAAGAAATCACTGCCTGACATTTAGAGAAAAGCTTGGTCAATATTAGTCAGGCATGACAAATAATAACCTGCACTACTGGCTAAATATAAGAGAAAAGAGAAGAATGACTCTTTGCTGGGTAGCCCCCATGTCTTATCTGCATCTGATTGGTGTTGTCTTTCAGAAGGTAGGTTCATTTGCTTACTAAGTGTGCTCAGAGCATGCACACACGCCTAACTAGAGGCCATCAAGGCTAACATCTCAACTTGAATCAGACACAGATTGATGGTGCTGAGGCAAAGAAGGCTTCTCCACAGCGTACTTAGTAGGAGGTGAATGAGGGAGGCAGTGACCCGGAGCAAAGGTCTCATCAGTGCCTGTCCCTGTCTGAGGCCCCTCTGCCTGTCAAAGTCACGATTTAATCACAAACATAATTTGAATTTACACTAATGAATACAAATGACTCCCAGGACTCCACAAGCTGAGAGTAATAAATTATTATCGCTGCTAACAATCGCATTTCTGAAGCCCTTTTTCAATTAGCCGCCCCTGTGGAGATGATCATGGAGGGCCCACTCAAATGAAGATAAACGACGCCCCTTGCAACGGCGTGCGTCTGCTCCCCTGATTTAATAGCTTTCTAATTCAGGAACATCTTCGACGTGACGAGGCGTGAGGCCTTTTTTTTCTGTTTCCGACCAGAGCTTGATGAGAAAGTCACTTAATTGAAAGCAGGTGTTAATCAACCTTGCTCCGATGTGGCGCGTGATTTAGGAGTTTGACAAAGAGAAGATCATCCTTGCCACTCAGTGACACAGACCATTCATCCTTTTGCTGCACTCTGGTGTCCATCCTGTCCCTGTTACATGATTAACTCTTCTTAAATTTGAACAGCCATCTTCAAGAGAAGGACTATTAAAATAAGCACATATGAGTATCTCATTTATCCTATATTTAGTTTTGTAAATAGTTTTGTTTTTCATCAAGGAGTCCTCTTGTGACACATACTGTACCATCGCTCCCTTCTGTACAGAGGATCAGCAACTTTATGTCCATTGACAGGTGCTCATTTACTCTGGCTGCTTGGAGAGGTCACATGATAATTGCAGCAAATTATGGTCATGGAAAAAGCCCTCTCCTGAGTTCTGTCGATGGACTCCAAAACCAAACCAAACACAGAAAATACAATATTTTTCAACTTCTCCGGCCTTTGAGAGGAACAAATAAATAATCCCGTTGCTGTTAGCTTCTGATGTAGCTGTGTAATAAGAATAAATCAATGGGATTGAGAGCAACATAATAATAATATGTCTAACAAAGAGATATTTTTGTGTTGTGTAGCAACCATTGTAAACTAAATCTTATATAACTGTTTTAGATATGCATCCCATGTGTTTTTTTTGCATGTTCAAAATACCTTAAGTATTTATACCACAAAAGTCTTTAAGTATCGATACAAAGTAGTAAATAGGATCAATACCAAATGAATGGATCGGTCGCATGCCAGACTACATTCTGATCACATGAACATTATTCTCAGTGCATGCACGTTGCAATCACCTTGTTAGGACAAATAATTCATTTCTATTGTTTCCCATCAGAAGCTGTCTTGTGTTTTAGCCTGCATCTGATTTATCAATTTAACAGAGAATATTTAAAGTAGTAACCTATCAATGATGCATTTGCCTCATAAATCATGACTCACGATATTTCATCAGTTACTATTTGTATTGTTATTGGTCATTCAGGTATTACTTGGTATTGGCTCAAAAAACAAAATATGTGAGAGGTTTCTTTGCTTGTTTATGTTGTCTGTAATGTATTAGTTGTTGTAACACTTTTGTTATGGGGCCTTCTCGGCCATATCTCTCTTGTCAAATTTCAGTCTTGATGAGACCAACTGGTTAAGTAAGACTCAGAACTCAAGAACTCCTCCCTCAGCAAATAAAGTGAGCTTGGTCCTGATTCTTATACAATGTTTCTGTGTTTAGCCTTTAGAAAGTTCACGGCTGGATTTACTTACTGGACACGTCATGAACATGAAAAACAAGTTGTGATGTGCTGTGTAGTTTGTCTTGTTTTGTATGTTTTATAGTTTTAACCAGCCACAATAGAACAGACCAGGAAATTACACAAATTCAGAAAATTCAATCATTTTTTCACAAAGCGCCACTGGATGTAATTCTAGGCCCCACTTGCAGCTCACCACAGAAAATCCATTGGCGAGTCCAGCAAACCCTTTACATAACTAACTTAAGATAATTACAAGTGAACAAATGAGAGGAGACCGTAATCATAATCGGCTTCTTTTGACAAGGCTGTGGTTTTTGAAAGTCTGGAAAGCCACAAAAGTGACTTTCCACTGAGAGAGGGATGAATGGCTCTCTGTCATCACAGAGGAGCCTGTGGGGTCGACTTACAAAGGGCACAACTACTCAGAAAAACACATTAATGCTCACTTATTTTGCTGCTTGACACTCAATCAAATACCACATTTTGAATATAAAGACAGTTCAGGTCAGTTAGAAAACAAGTACCAGTAGTGTAAGACAATGGCCATCTGTAGCATGGGGAAACTATAAAAAGTGTTTTAACCTCTTTGACTGTATTGGTTCTCACTCACGACTGTAATAGCATCAGGCAGCTACTGCCAAAAGCAAAAATGCTTTAAATACTGACTTTAGGACACTTACCCAGCATCAAACAGCAACTCTCAACTGTGAGGCCTTCTTAAACCCCAACCGTATTTTCAAGCTTCCATGAAAGCTCATTTGATAGTTCTTATCAGCTTGAGTTTAATGTTGCTGGTCGATCAGAAATCGTGAGCTGGAATTGTTTTGCAAACATCCTGCAGGGTAATCATTCTTAGCCCTGTTGAGCTTAGCTGCTGTGGGATGGAAATACTTAACTCTTCAGAGCTAAAAGATCTCAGGGAATCATTATGACAAATCCATGGTGTGCACCCACAGAACTTTTTTTCTTTTTTCTGAAGATCTCAAAGTCTCTATGATGAATTCTATCTCATGAATACAGGAAAATGTGCATTAAGTGATGCGTGGGACTATCTAGACTTTTCCATTTACTCTAATGTCTCAGCCATAAAATGTTTGGATTTGAGTATTTCCTCTGTGTATGCAGGCTGCAGCTTCAGTGAGGCGAAAAAAAATAATCCATTCAAGATGGTAATTAAACAAAATGCTGAGGTTCAAGTGATTGCTAAAATTTGAATTTTGCTGAATCATTACAACACAAAACACAGAAGTTGTACATCATTTATAAAGTCTTACAAGGACTTGCAGCCTGTTGGCATCTCAAGGTGAAATTTGACAGTGAAGGAGGATGGGACCATCATTAGGAGGGGGTGGAGGGTAGGTGTGTACGTGTGTGTATGTGTGTGTGTGTGTGTGTGTGTGTGTGTGTGTGTGTGTGTGTGTGTGTGGAGGTAGCTTGTGGCAGCACATAATTTGTGTGCTATTTTTAATCAGTACACAGAGAAAAAGAAAACAGGCTTGTGTCTGTGTTACACTGTGAGCCCAGCAGAGAGCAAGAGGATTTACTGAGAGCCTATGAGCTCATTTCTACACCTTCCTAAGGTCTTTAAATCACACTCTCTGACTGAACGGCCTTCTGTTAATGACTTTACCGTCAACTTAGTTCCCATCTCTCTACATCCTGCTGGTTGCTACATTGTCAGACCCAGAATACATACTATACAGACGATAGTCCCCTTTGGTCCTTGCTCAGATTCCTCTGATGCAGCTGTTATCAGCAAATGTTAAGTAAACACGATCTCTACTTTACAATATCACCTTTGAGTCAATGAGCCAGTCATTAATTCTTCCTTCGTCTTGTGGTTTGAAATTCAAAGGACAACCGTTTAATAAAATGATAGAACGCTAAATGGGAGTGGCCCTTGAATAACTGAGTTGCTGTCGTTCCTGCCATAACTTACAGCAATAACAAGGTCTGACTTGGGGAGTAAGGAGAAAGGGGAGGGAGGAGGGGTTTGAGTGTGTGAGGGGGGCGGTTGTAGAGATAGTGCCCAAGGGCACAGAGAGAGAGGGAGAGAGAGAGAGAGTAGCGAGAAAATGAGGGAGTAAATCTGCGGCCATGGTTTCCCCCAGCATAAGGTTTATGTGAGTGGAGTGTGCAGTGTGTTTCCATGGGTTTCCATGCTGTCACAAAGACCCCTGTGAGACCAGCGTATTTACCCTGCAGTAAAACCCGAGAGGGAGTATACCCTGCAGTAAAAGTGGAGAGGGGGCTCAGTGGAATTAGATTTAGGGCCGCCTCCGGCTCTCTGTTCTGTGTGTGCCGTCAGGGAAAACCCACTCTGCTGCTCTTGTTCCGTTGTTCGAGTTGAGTTATGTTGTGTTCAGAGTCAGGGGGTAAAATGTGCTGTATAACATGCAAACAAGTTTCAGAATAGTTTTTAATTAAAGAGAGAGGTATTACATTGTTCTCAGTTATTGGTTACATAGTGGCTGGTACAGTGACAAGGGATTCATTTAGCGTAAGTAAGTTGTGCAATTAATGGTTATTACATTTCACAATGCTGTTGCATAAGCAGCTTGCTTGACTGTACAAGATGCATTTTCACAGATGAATGCAAAATGTGCTTCTGTTTGTTCTTTCGAGAATAATTAATTTCCAAGATCTGGGGGAGAAAACATCAACAGGATCTCAAAGAGAACATGAACTTGCACATAACAGAGGGTTACCCAGGGAACCAACCAACCAGCATTGATGAAGAGATGTCGCATACACAGTACAGAGGCTGATGGCTCTGCGTAGCCATCCACATGACAAAGGTACAGTACTGCATGTGTCTTACCAACATGCTCCAAACAGCTTGGAAGATGTTTTTGAGTAAGAAATTGAAATCTCCCCTCCTTATGGAGAGTATTGCTTTATTACATTCCACATTTTGATCATGTTCAAGTCATTCAACCAAACTCCAGGCTCAGACTTCTGTACTTTAAGAGTCTGCATGCAATATGAGAGCTGGTGTGTGTGTGTGTGTGTGTGTGTGTGTGTGTGTGTGTGTGTGTGTGTGTGTGTGTGTGTGTGTGTGTGTGAGTATGTGTGTGTGATAGCAGCTAAAAGAACAAAGCTTACAAGCAGTTACATCCAGAGGTTGAGGTTCAAACCAGCAGCTATACATCATCTTTGATCTGTGAGTTGGAGATGCAGCTCTGTTGCATTTATTGTACATCATATACATCTAAAGTGGCAAAATGGAAAGTTTGTAAACCTCATAATATTTTTTGCATTTTTGGCTGACTTTGTATTAAAATAGCTATGGAATACAGATAAAGGATGTTGCCACATAACAACTTACACCTAAAAACCCTGCAACTAGCTATTTAAATTAGTTTTGCACATTCCACAAAAAATCTGAATATTTAGTATTGACGCCTCGTCCACATTTTAGTAAAAGAGTGAATTGAAAATGTATGAATTCATCCAAAAATGTGTTATGTTGATCATTCTTTATCTGTATCAGGATGTGCAAGTTGTGATTATATGTAGTGTTCTGTATAAAATGGGCCCACAAACAAAAAAAGATTGACAGGCGGTGTGCAAACTTCACATTGTTTCTAAGTTACAACTGAACTAAAAGGTGAGATGTAATCCTCCTCCGGTTTGGATCAACCAACCATCCACCTCAGACCACAAACAGACTGAAAGCTGCACAATCAATCTAACCACTGCCGAGTGCTCAGTTTATCAGTTTCTTGCTCTCCATCCCCGACCACTTGTGACAAGTGACTCAGGGTCAGTATGGAGCAAGTGGTGTGAGTCATTCCAAGGCACTTGATTCTTTTCATTTCTGTAGATGATGAACTGAAAAATCAATAGTGTTCTTTTGCTTATGCCCTTTTCTCCAGGGTACAAATGCACTTACTGAAATGATAACACAATGCTTAATCAAATGCTACTCATCAAGGTTACAAACAGATACTCCCTTTGGTTTGATGATCTTACATTACTGCCAGATAAAAGATGTGATTACCAGAGTTTAAATTCCATGCAATATGACTGTTAAAATCCAATGCAATTTGCAAATTAAAGAACATGAAGAAAAGAAAAGGAGATACATTCAAATAGTGACACAAAATAAAAAAAAAGATGCTCGAGACAGAAGGCAAATCACTAAGCCTGAAAAGGCAAAACAACCTCAGTGATCTAAATTAAATTGACATAATCACAGCACCGAGAGCACATACAAGAACAAAAAACATTACAGTTGAAGTCATTGTAACTAAACAATAGGCCTCCTCAACACAAAGTATCAAAACAGAGAAAAAGTACAAGTTTCTTATTATAGCTAACTAAACTATACAGCCAAAGAAAAAGGTCTCAGCAGTCTATGCTGTGATAGACTGCACATGGTTACTCAATCACAGTCTGTGTTTTACAGGTAGGTGAGCTGAAGGTGGGAACGTTCAAACTACTTTGTGGTCTCGGGGACTTTCCGGTTGCCATTGGTTGCCGTGAAGCTGTAAAATGCCCTGTAAAACCTCCAACCAGACTTTGTAGCAGAAGAAGTATTGTTCCTGAAATGAGAGAGACAAAGGGCACGTCTAGTTTTTGGTAATGTTTTTAAAAGCTTGAACGTTAAACTGCAACCCCTCTGTTGTTACTGACCTTGGTTTGAATCATCCCATGCCGCTGAAGTCTCATCTCTTTTACGACGTCACTCACATTGATCTAAAGACAAAAACAGACGGTTGTTAGGCACAACTACAGCATGTTTGTGATGAAGTCTGTGGCTATAGCTCAGTTCTTATGTCAATAATAAATTAACCAGGTGGCAACCTCAGAGTTTAGAATTTGTGTAACCAATGCGGAAGTGCATTAAATTTTCACTCTTTCAAATAGCCATCAGGGGGTGAGAAAATGACCCTACTTCTCACTTGATTTATTACCTCAGTAAACATTGTAAACATGAGTTTATGGTCTCAATCGCTAGTTTCAAGAGTTCTTCAATACAGCTGTTTATTTAGTAAATTATGGTCCTATTTAGAGTAAAATAAAGACGATAAAGCAGGGAATGCTTCAGGACGGGGCTACCTTGTGATTGAAGGGTCATAAGCTACATGCTAACAATGACAATGCAATGCAATGTTTAGTAGTTTTAATGTTTACCAAGTTCACTGTATTATTTTAGCATGTTAGCATGCTAACATTAACAAATAAGCATTAAACACAAAGTGCAGCTGAGGCTGAAGGGAATGCTGTTGGTTTTTCAGTACAAACATACAAAAATTGACCTGATGATGCTGCTAGACAAAAAAAAAGGAAATCAGCAAAGTTTAATAAAATAAATCTGCGGGGACAATCCGCACAATAGAAAAAAAATTTCAACCTGATCCATCCTCTGAGGACCATTTAATTCTGTACGTAATGTCTTGGTAATCCATCTGATATTGATTGTTGAGATATTTCAGTTGCTAGATAAGGGCTAAAATACATAATAATGGTGTGGTAACAAAATGGCTCCACTCACAGGCAAATCATTCTCAATGAGGCTGAGGATAACGTCAGTGCAGATGAGAACTCCTGTGCGTCCGATTCCAGCGCTGCAGTGCACAGTGACTGGTCCCTTATGGTGCACGGCCCTCAGGTAGCGGATGAAGCGAACAAGCTGCTCGGAGCTTTTCGGCACTCCGTGGTCAGGCCAGTGTGTGAACTTCAGATGACGCACAAGATGTGTCTCACTGGTCTGGAACAGCAATCAATTTAAGAATTGTGAGGTTTAGAGTAAACCATAAAATTACTGACGTTTGACAGGCAGGCAGGTATTCCTCACAAATCTCTTACTTCTATCTCCACCATGCGGATGACCTTGATGTGGAAGTACTCCAGGAACTGTTGGTTCTCCAGGTGAAGCTGGTACCTGCCGGTGTCCAGAGGCGCGCTCAGCTTCTCTGGCCAGTACTTGTGACATTTGATCCTTCCCCGTTCTACTTCCTGGGTCATCATGGCAATGACATCAGATTTGTTTTCCCAGATCATCTGCCAGAAGGCCGGTACTGTGGAAGGCAGAGGGCCCTGGCAGGAGATATAGAAGAACTTTTCATCGCCAACTTGCATGTGAATGTAGCTGCCGTTGATGTAGTCCTTGTTGTCTCCAATGGCAACACGAGTTTCATCATCTATGGGGGGAAAGAGAAGGAGGAAAATAAAATACATATAAAGGAAAATAGCCTAAACTCTCTGCATGTGTGCTGTTTTGAGTGTGAGCATGCATCACTGCATGAATTCATAATTGAAATAAACCAATTACACCTCCAGCAGTATCCTCCCACTAACAGAACACACTGACATGCCTGTGGTTTTCCCTATGTTCGATGAATCCATTCATTTCGTGACCACAAACAACAAACATTGCTACTTTGTTGTTTTGCCCAAAGCACGCAATCTAAGTGTACAGTAAATAAAGACAAGTAAACAGCTCAGGGGTCTGGAGCCGGGCTCAACAAACCAGCGCTGTGAAGAGGTTTGTTGGTGATGAGAGGGGTGATAGACTGAAGGCAGTTAAGAATGTTTTTTGGGTTGGTCCCCCACCTCCTGCTTTGAAGGCCAAAAAAGCCACAGACTGGAAACCAGACTTTCTATAAGTAAAATAGTTACAAGCAGTGGAAAGGATCTGTTAATACTGTGCCTTTTTTCTCTCCACCTTTTGCTTGGTGGTGTTCTACTGGGGGTCACTATCCTTTTCATCACGCTCATTCATTTGAACTCTCACCCTTTCACTCCAACACAATGAGGGCTGGAGAAGTAAATGCTTCTATACGTGTTTGTATGCATTTGTGTGTGTGTGTTTCCAGCTTTTCTTTTACACTTCAGTATCATCAGTGCTGATCACAATTCCCATTTTTGGGGGGTTTTCCTTTCATCCTGTCTCTGTATTTACACCTGGAAATTCAGATTAATAATACAGCTTATAATATTATTTTCCGCTTCATTTATCAAAAATATAAATCCGAGATAATTACAAGGTGTTACCAAATGACATCATCTTCATCATCACATACTTGGCTGACTCCCCGGAAATTATAAGTGCGGCTTCAGTGAATTATTGATACTAATATAGAAAATGATTTGTTGCGCAGACGAGTGTTGTAAACAAACATCTCCACTCCCTTCAGAAAAGACCTTACAGTCAGCTTAAACTGAGCGGCTCAGAAAAGTGGTAACAAACAGGCTCTCCTATAAATGCCAAGAGTGTGAGTATCCCGCTTTTACAAGCTTCAGCTCACCAATAAAAAACTAGAGAAAATAAAAGTTTAGATTCTGTCAGAAGAAAGTAAAAGCTAACAGAAGTCCTCTTTCAGACTTACAGGGTAGGATGTCTCTGTAACGGTTCTTATCTCTGTTCTCAGGGGCTTTTCCCACCAGACAGTTGTCAGAGGGCTTCAGATGCTCCAGAGCCTGAAATGAACAACATGAGCACAATAACAAATAGAAAATGCAAACACTTACAATAGTGCAGCTGCATCACAGTATGTCTGTCCATAAAAATAGTCTAAATGTTTTAATATTGATAGAGAATCTATGTGTGTGTGTGTGTGTGTGTGTGTGTGTGTGTGTCTGCAGGTCTTTTTCAGCAGATTTTCTCTAAATGTATCACAGTGCACATATATAATAACCTCCAATGCAAAGTTCTAATGGCAGGATCAATGTGGGAAAAGATTAAATGGCACATTGGGGTGGTCAATGTGTAATTTTACCCTTCATTAAGGCAATTTTACTAGGAATTACACTGATACATACATTGTACATTAACTATCTTGTCCATAACACATGCACACCATAAACTCTTTGACCAGTTCCTGCTGGTCCAGTTGATGCTGTAGAATCCGGATGAGAGCTTTGACCCTGGAGCCTGAATACTGGCTGGTCTTAGCCGGGCTAATGAGTGCTAAACTGGCCAGTTCCTCATCTGATACTAAGGGTGGGCCTGAGGAAACAAAAGGGGAAAATAGTTGCAAGTATGGCTCGGAATAGATAAGATTTTGACTCTGACACTTCAGCACAAGAGTAGAGGAATAGCCACCTGTTTGGGGTGAGGTCTTGTCCAGACCGGTGGCGTCAAATACATCATCTTCTTCTTCTTCGCTGCTCCAGCCGTCTGACTGTGTTTTCCGGATGTCTTTGCAGGACTGGTCCAAAAGTTTGGTAACAATTCGTTTCCTGGGGGAGTCAGGGGGCAGGGGTGAGACCAGACCATTTTTACTCTTCGGTAGGAGGGGATGAAATCATGCAAGGCTGAGCTTCCTTTCCCTGCGATTTTTCCACCTAAAATACAGTATAGACAAAAGGCTAAAATATCTTCATACTTCTGCCATACTAGTTGTTTTGAGGCTACAGGGAATAGTACTATACACTTTCTAATTGTTACACTATTTTTGTCTCATCAGGGTTCAGAGCCCATAAGCGACAGCATTTATCCAGGGTGGTACTTTTTTATTGCTCTCTGCTGCCCCCTTGTGGTTAACTCCAGCAGCCCGAAGAATAAACAGGAGGAGGAGAATTGGGGAGGAAATAAGTAGAAAATTATACAGGATAGTAGTTTGGGAAGTTACTACCTGTCAGACGCTCCATGCAACATGTCAGTGACATTTAGGGATGGGCAGCAAGCTTGATGAGAAGGGGTGCTGTTACAGCTCTCCTGTTCCACAGCCAAGCAGCCAGAGGAGGCAACAGACAGAAGGATCAAGATATTAGTAGTAGATGTTAGTTAAGAGGTAAGGAGGGCTGTGATTTAATTGAAACACAGAATTTACATCATAATTGCTTCATGTGTGTGTATGATTTTCAGTTACCTGTGTAATTACAGTGTCATCCGTTACAATAGTCAGTCGGCGTGGTGGAGGAGGTGGTGAGGTAACGAACACACCAGCTTCATTGACCACAGAGTCTGAAGTCGCCTCTGAGATAATGATAAAGGGATACAATATATTCACAATATATACAGTTAAATTCATGTCGTCAAAGGAAAATTGTATAGAGCTTTGAATGTATTTAAAAGACACAAGATGTGTGTTTACAGTATATTTTACATAGCTCAAGGTGTTTCAAGTGTGTAGTCCTAATAATAAAGAATTAGTATACAGCTCCTGCCTTTTTGATTTCACCAGATAAAAATTTGAATTTGAATTTTTACTTCAGAAAAGTCTCAAGAAAGATACAGCTCTTTATATCAGCACTATTATCCTTCTAAATATTCACGATTAAAGGAAGGACAGTTGTCAGAGTTCATACCAATGGGGCGCTCAACTGGCTTATTCAGCATGACATCAGGAGAGGGACAGTTATCAGGGCTGGACACCGGAGCCGGCTGCTCAGCTAAAATAGCTTCAGTCTGAGTGGACAGGTTGGGCGGTGTAGGTGACTCGGAGTATGTCAGGGGCGGGATGTCTCTGCAGATGGTGAGCTGTACAGTCCCCTCAGCTTTACGCAGGATATCCACCACCTTACTGTGGCTCAGCCCGGACACAATCACACCGTTCACCTGGAAATTACACAGTGAGGATCAGGGGTTTCCCACTACGGAGGGTAATGAAACAGCCAAGGTGTATGGTGGGTTGTTACCTCTAATAGAATATCTCCCACTCTCAGCCGACCATCCTGCTCAGCTACTCCACCAGAGCAGATT
The DNA here is from genome assembly GCF_023349555.1 of Cebidichthys violaceus. Taxonomy (NCBI): domain Eukaryota; kingdom Metazoa; phylum Chordata; class Actinopteri; order Perciformes; family Stichaeidae; genus Cebidichthys; species Cebidichthys violaceus. Next base: position 6,761,563 of record NW_027176263.1, read on the forward strand.
TCCTTCACTCTAAGCATGGTGCCATTGGTTCCCCCAAACAAAGCAAAGCCAAGACCTCCTCCTTCTGGTTTTGTGAACTCCACTTGCATGATGCAACTCTGCAGGGACCAGAGGAGAAACAAAATGAGGAGTCAGTCATTTTCTTCCACTGTATTTACAAAAGCATGTTCTCCAGAAAATGCCATTGTATTGTTGATACATTCCCCAGTAGAGAATGCGTTCACAAATTTACACAAAAATAGACTCATGTTACAGTGTGTGTTTCAACAGACTCTTCAAAATATGTGCAGTTAAAAAAAAAAAAAAGATAGAGGTGACAAAAATGAAGAGGTACCTCAGAAAGAATTAACTTTTGGACAATATATATAAATAATATGTTCAGAAACTTACATCGTGTTCTTTTGTGAGGGAGAGACATCTAAATTTTTCAGCAGTCCTACACACATCTTCATCTGAAAAAACAAGAACAATGATCAATGAATCAGCAGCCGGTGCCAACAAAACAACTCAAGCAGTTGCATAGACAATCATAATTTAAATTAATATTGGTCAAGCCTTTAAAAGCAATGTAAAAGATGAATAAAGTGAAACGTCTGGACTTCAGCCCTAAGCTAACAATGGAACATCCCTTCTGTACCAATTTCCATCCATGCGACCATTTCAGCCAATGAAATTTTCGTAACAGACACACAGAAAAAAAAACACACACCAACCTCCCACCTCTTTGGCCATTTTGAAAGAGAAGTGTTGATGGGTACGTCTCTTCTATGACAGGTGAACAAGGCTGGTCTTTTTAAACTGACCCTCTCCACTGTCCCTTACTGCTGCATGCACCGTCACCAGGCAACAGACCTATCTGCCCTGTAGACCACTGGCTGTATAGCACCGTCTATGTGTGTGTGTGTGTGTGTGTGTGTGTGTGTGTGTGTGTGTGTGATGGCTACAGCCCTGCAGTCCAATACACCAGTGGAGGGCCTGAGGCTTGCTAATTATTAATCCTGCTGTGAGAGCCCAGGATCTGTCAGCATTCAGATCACACACACACACACACACACACACACACACACACACACACACACACAAACACACACAGCTGCAAAGAGAACTATCTTTCAGCACTGAGCTCCGGCTTCACGCAGACAAAGGAGCAACAAGCAAAAGAGTGAAAGGGAACCAGTTATGGTGCTGATAGAACATGAGAGAGTAGGGAGGAGAAAACACTCACCATCTTCGGTAGGAGAGTCTTTATCTGGAGAGACGGGCTCTTCAAAACGAGCAAAGAACTTCCTGTCCTTTTTCCAATCAAACAGACCTAAAAAATAAAAACGTGGATAGAAATACACTACTATATATTGTACAAGGAAACAAATATATTTAAAGTGCTAAATCTAAAACCAAAAGACCAGTGTCTTCCAAGAATTCTTTCTGGTAATGATTGAACTTAAATTATCATTGTCCAGTTGAGCACAAACATATCTGGTTTCTAGGCGATCCATCAGTGCATATAACAACCAAACTATCCTGTTTATGGGTCCTTGGGTTAACTCAAGCAGGTGAAACCATCCCATAAATTCTTTAGACGCCCTTACCGTTCCACTTAGCCCTGGGGGTCACTGGCTGGTCTTCTCTGTGACATACAAACACATAAAGCCATTGAAATAACCCAAAACAAACCTACTTCAGTGTCTATCGCTCAAACCTTTGAGGGCACATACCTAATGATTTTAAGTTTGACTTTACGAGGGGCGATTTCACAGGCTTTGACTGCATCTTCCAGGGTCATTCCCAGGGTGCACCTGCCACAGATGTAGATGATCTTGTCATTGGGTTGAACGCTGCCCTCCTCGCTGGCTGGAGAGCCTGGCACCACCTGCAGACAGTAGATGCCCTGCCATTTGCTGCCAATGCCTCCTGTCAGCTTTATACCTGGAGAGGGCACACACATATAGTAAATACAATCAAATAATACCGGTGATGCGCCTGTGTCTTCAAAATGTTTAAAAGTGTATGTACAGTGCCCCACCCAGCTGTCCTGAGGGTGTCTTGTAGAGAACTATATCAGGCAGGCTGTCACAGGAAGGCGGGGCCACCAGGTTTGTAACAGCCCTCCCCAAAGTCATACTCAGTCTTCTCGGCGATGACCTGAGAATCGTCATGGCAACATCATCAGCCACACTGGTAACATCATGTCCATTTACCTGGAAACAAATGACAGAGAAGGAAACGCTCAGTCAACTTGAGCAGCACATAATGAAATATAGCAAAATAATGTTTCTAAATGCGCAGAAATGTACAGATGTGTGAGTGTTTGTGCGTACTGTGACGAGCCTGTCTCCTGCCCTGAGTCGTCCATCTGCCCTGGCTGGGTTGTCCAGTATGTCCTGTATGTAGTAGCAGTTGTCCAGCTTGCTTCGAGTGATGGTGAACCCAAAGCTTCCACTCCTTGACTTGCTCAGAACCACCGTCAGCTCAAACTCTTTAACGTATCCCTGACAGGCAAAAAACAATGACAATGTATCTAATAGCTACAGAAATTCAACAAATAACTTAATTTCCATCACATCATGTTTAAGCTTAAACTTTGTTGACGTTAGTAAACCCTGTGGACAAAAGAGCTCCTTTCCCAAAAAATACGCAGCTGATTTGACATTTGTTTACAGTATCTCTATCTCTGTTCATTATTGGTCTCAAGCCAAATAAGCAGCTAATTGACACAAAGCCTGAATATATTTGCTAAACTTTATAAAAATGTTTTCAAATGTGTTTAAGTTTTCTGCTGGCAGACAAAACATGGGGTAAAACATTATGTTTTGGTAAAGGTAAAGTGAGCCAAGAACCTTTCTTCGACTCTCTTCTTCCTCCTCCTCATCATAATCATCATTGTATTCCCTTTCTTTCTTCTCTGGTTCTTCTCTGAACTGCGTGTGGCTCTGGGCAGGAGGGAGCAGCATTGTGGGGGGCAGCGTCGGGGCAGGTGGACTGGCACAAGGAAGCACTGAGGGAACGACCTGGGCTGTGATGGGGGTCAACGGTGGAGTAGGAGGCTGGGGTGGGGGCACTATAGGCCTACTGTTCTTGGATATAGCTTTGTAGTGACTTGGATGAAGCCCCTGCTGGATCGGGTGGTGCTTGGCTTTAGGTGGCTGGGTTGTGAGTGGCTGGGATGGGTGGGCCAGGGAGCAAGTGGTCGGGGTGTCAGACGAGAGGCTGAGAGGCGAGATGGTGGTAGTAGGGACGTGTGGGCCGAGGCTTGGATTATGAGAGCTGAAACTGGAGGAGCTGTTGGAGGTTTGAGAGTGGAGGTCTGTGAGGTTGGTTGTTGGAGTGTGAGTGGCCAGACTGGAGGGAAGGCTGTGAGGAGGCTCCAGTGTGGAGCTGATGGTCAGGTACTCCTCATCTGCCATGATAGTCAGTCCATTTCCCATCAGGCAGTAGGTCACACTTCCATCTGCCTCCTCTCTGACGCCGCTGCAGATAAAACAGACAAAATAAACTGTATATAGGGTTCATAAAATAATGCTTTCAAAGTTTATATCCTCAAAATGTAGGATTTCAATGTAATTAATCTTCATTATTTTGTCAATTTGAATATCTAAATGAATCATTTGATTACAATGAAACACTTAAAATGTATTTCATGACACACTTCAGACTAAACACAGCTCACTCCTTAGCTGCCCTGATGTTGCTGAAAGCCATTAGTTATGACCACAAGTCTATAATTAGACAAAATCATTACTGTAGTATTAAAAGGGACAAATGTAGTACTAAATGTATGGCTGGACATGGGAGACTTTGATAATCCTGCTTAGTAGTTTTCATACACATTTTGATCCTGTTTTCCTGTTGTTAAAGCAGTTCAAAGTCAAATCTTTCATTGCAGAAATGGCAACAATATTGGGCGGCTCTCCGTGAAACTTTTTAATTTGGCACGACAGGCAACAAGGGAGGAATCGTTGATATAAACATGTTTATCATTATGTATTAACAGTTTGCATGTGTGTTTACTTCTTACCTGGCATATACGTTTGAACCAGTCTTAGGACAGATGTCCAAAAGCATCACAGTTGAGCTTGTTGTCGTTGCAACCTCCTCTTCCCCGTCCTTATTCTTCTTCTTTTCTTCTACTTCCTGTTGCTCCTCTGCTTTCCCTGTGGTTGGTTGTGACTCTGGTGGAGACGGTAGAGAGCCACAGGTAGGTGAGGCAGGTGATGCCGGGGAGGCAGGTGAGACCGGCGAGACCGGCGAGACTGGTGATGGAGGTGATGTAGGTGAAGTGGGTGATGGGGGTGAGCGTGGACGAGATGGGGGAGTCTGGTTGGCAAGCACTTTACCGTCAAGACTCTCCTGGGTCTCCGGGAGTGCTGGAGCTGCAGGATGATCTGTGCTTATCTCTGCTGTGTTTGTCAGGTCTTCCTCATGGGTGGGGGTCTGCTTCTGGGCAGGTATTTTGAGATCATAATGAAACTTAAGGAGCTGGCTGTAGTCCTCTCCTAGTCGGATGTCCAGCGAATGAGATCGAACCTCACGGAAGGATGCAGGACTCTACAGAGTCAGACATGAGGTAAGATGGTCTATCTAACTTAAGGGTTTTCTTTTTTCCATATGTGTAATATATGTGTGTGTACTTGCGTGTGTGTGAGCTCACCAGTGTGTTGTCATCTACATCATACAGCACTCCAGGACCTGGTCGACAGATCAGCAGATGAACTTCGGATGGAGCTCCACGAAGCAGGAACAAAACTCTCTGAAACAACAACATAAAAAAACTGTGTATTGTGTGTGTTGATGCGGGAATGTGGGTACAGCTTGAGACAGACTTCTTTTAAATTGTTATACTGTACTGTATATTTAAGTGCACCTGTGTGAATGCCATTAGAATGCCTCAGCAGAACACACAAGATTAAATGACAACATCAAATGAGACAACCAGCTTGCTATTTTCAGTGGTATGAGCTTAAAGGATTAGTGGACCAATGACGTGGTCGAGATCTTAAGAAAGAGCAGGGCCACTAGTGCTGTTCTTAGACTTACAACCCATTCACGACTATTTATCCACAGGCAAAATCACCCACTGTGCTGCCTCTCATGAATACAATCTGAACACTAGGCTCTAGTTAGCACCTTATAAACCAGCCTATTCTTTTTATAGACATTTTGAATCTTTTTCCATGTTGGAAAAAAAATGCAACAAAACCACCCATATGCAAAAAACAAGCTCTATTATTGAATGTGCTTCATAATTCACTTGCTTTATATTTAGGAAAAGATCAATAATCATTGTAATTAACCCAACCCCTATACCTGGTAAGAGAGGTCCTTGACGGGCTCCTTGTTGACAGACAGGATGACATCTCCCTCTCGTAGCAGGCCACTCTCTAGCGCTGGTTGACCTGGGAACAGACGTTTGATGCGGACTACGCTGCCACGGTCTGGCCCCGAGTGCAGCTGCGATATGTTAAAGCTGAAGCCGAGGCCAGACAAACTCTTCTTCAGCACCACTTCAAGCGTGTTTTCTAGGAATGAGAGGAGACGGCGTGCAATCTTTGAGCATTAATGTCTGTTGTGTAATCTTTAATCTGTAATGTGGGCTGTCATTTGGTACACTGTGAAAAAAACCAACATATTCATCAATCACCCCAACCCACATGTCTTCCAATGATAAGTATACATTTTTCTCCAATGACAAATCTGAACGCAAAGACAATCCTTTTTCCCACATTTTGTCTCACATTTCTATCAGAAAGGAAGGCTTTGTAGAGATGAGGAACTGTCCCTTTAACTAAGCTCAGGCAGTGAACAGGCAGCTTCAAGGTTTCAGTGCATGCTGTCTCGAGGGACTGAAGGAGCGTCAGCCCTGGATGACTCTGACAGCAACCACAATGTAGCTGTCAGATGACTCACAGTCACCTCTGGGCCATGTGTGCAAGTGTGTGTGTGTGTGTGTGTGTGTGTGTGTGTGTGTGCCTGACACTGTCTATCTTTTCGTATGTGCCCGTTCCTCTCGCCTCTCACCATCAGTCACAAAGCTGTAGTCCTTGGCTCGGCCACTCAAGGTCGTTTCTATGGAGACTTCAGTCATGGGGGGCTGTGTGTGTGATGAACTGTGGGCCAGGGGGGGGCAGGGCGAGTCAGGTCTGGGCTCCAAGATTATTGTGGGCTCCCTTTCTAACAGCAGGTTCACCACCTATGGGGAACAGATGCACATCGTAAAATACAGAAAATAATGTATCACCAGCTACTGTGCTTCTTTTCTGTGCATATTCACAATCAGTGCTTCTGGGTTATTATGTTTTACTGCACGTGTGTGTGTGTGTGTGTGTGTGTGTGTGTGTGTGTGTGTGTGTGTGTGAGTGGGTGTGTACCTCCCCCGTCCTCTTCAGGCACTCTACAGCTTGGTGGTGAGTCACGCCCCTCAGGTTGAACCCATCAACCTCCAGCAGTCTGTCACCTGTCATATGCACAAACACAAATCTCATCATCATTATCAACATCAATACATAAACGGTGTGTGTGTGTGTGTGTGTGTGTGTGTGTGTGTGTGTGTGTGTGTGTGTGTGTGCGTGTACATGTATTTGATGGACATGTCAACAAATCGAAAAGTCGTTCCTGCTCAGTGAAGCATGAACCAAGTAGACACAGACACAGTGGCCTCAGTGGCACGCTCATGTTTTAGGCCTTTCATCTTATAGGGCCTGATTCAATCCACATTCACTTATTCAATACTTTGTCTCAGGAAGTTGAAGATGTACCCTAAGTCAACAAACAGGGTGATGTCTGTGACGGAATGGTGTATATTTCACAATGTTTTCATCATATCCTTTTGATGATGATGCAAAGGGATTGGGAGGTGTCATTGTTGATAAAACAACACTGTGGAAGAAAAACTTCACAGATGTGAAATTGCAAATAAATGACGATGTCTTTTGCTACTTAATCAGAAGTTGAGTGAACATCCGGCACAAAACCTTTACAGAACCTTTTGTGTTTTTGGCAGCGACCTGATTGCATATGGAAATGAAAAATAAAAAGATTACCGATCTGAATGCGCCTGTCCTGCTCTGCAGCACCTCCAAGCACCAGGCTCTTGATGTAGATTCCTCCATAACGCACATTGGTGTTTATTCCTCCCTTTTGGCAAAAGGGAGAAGTAATTAATCAATGTCTAAGGCCTCAAATGACCCTAGAAATGTACACTGACTCAGCGTGAAGGAATCCAGGGGAATGTGCGTCGTAGCTTGTTACCTATATAGGAGTTATTGCAGAACTGTTGTTTTAAGTGTATAAGGTAAATGCTGTGTAATAAAAGGGAAACAATTCACTCACAGCAACACTGATGCCAAGACTACCACTGCTTTTCTTAAGCTCCACTATAAACCGCTCCCCAGTTTTCAAACTCAAGATAGAGGGGGACCTGGAACACACATCCTGAAAAAAGAGAACAAAAGACGTAAACACACAAAAAAAATATTAAGACTGAAAGAGGAATACACAAAGAAAAGATAGAAGTGTGTTTTCTGGAAACTCAAAGCACTTAATCTATTTAACGATTAGGACTGGTTGAACTCCTTCAGCTCTGACCTCATGCTTTGCTTCCATGGAAACAAAGACATCTCTTACCATGGCGTCATGTATTCGCACAACAGGAATGTGTAGCCTCCTGCTAGTCTTTGGGGTTGCTATGTTGGACAGACTGATGGCCTCCTCCAGTTCTTCCATGACAGGACGAAACTCTGTGCCACTCAGTGTAGTCTGTGACCCAAAGCTCCTCTCCAACGCCAAACCGAGAGTACTTTGACTCAAGGAACTTGTACGGTCCTTCAAAGACTCTGATAGGAAAACAACCAGGTGGGATAAAGGACCTCATATAGGCTGTATTCATTTCCACAACTAATGGTTTGTAATGGTAATGCATTGAGCAGATCTTACGTTTAGGCTGGGACACAATGAGCTCCACCTCTTCAGGGCTGCTCTGTAAGATGGCAGCAGCGTCACTGAATGTCACTCCTTCCAAACTAGTCTTGTTTAGGGAGATGAGACGTCCACCTGGAAAAAATCAATGAATCATTACAAAGTCTTTGGTATAGTTTGTCAAGTGCAGCTCAATTTGGTCTCTAGTGATGTTACATTGCATGTTAAGTTGTAAACCAGCATCCATGTTACTAGTTCCGTTTGTTAGTGTTTGTACCAGGTTTGATTCGTCCATCCTTGTCCGCCGGCCCGTCAGGCACAATGGAGGCAATGAAGATCCCAAGGTCAAGTTTACCTGTATTGTCCTCGCCGACTATCACAAAGCCTGAAACAGGACCAGAGAGGAAGTGAAGACAAACGTCTCCTGGTGAATAATCAGATAAGTGGTACTCTGCTCATTAATTTTACATCAAGTTCACAGCTAAATCCGCCTTAATGAACTCACCGAAACCCAGTTTGAGATCTTTCTTAAGGGTCACACAGACTATCTCTCTCTCTGGCGGGGTCCTGGTCGGTGTATCAACTGCAAAGCACATTTGATATGGGCCACCGTAAACTAATTTATAAATGTTATATACCCAGGGGGAAGGTGAAAAGTCTAGCAAAGGGTCAGCTCATATAAACAGACACATTCACACCTATGAGTAATTTAGAAATTCCAAATAACCTAATATGCATGTCTTAAGAACCTAATGCATGGGGAAAACATTCTTACTTCTTGACATAACAGTGTTTAACAGAGAGCCACCATGTCACCAAGATCTGACCATACAGACTAACTTCAACTAAAGATGCTCAGTGCTAGTTTTTCCTCTAATTTGTCACTCATCTGAAGTTCAAAACCTTTAGACATATTCACCTCGTATGGAGGAAGAGGCGTCATAGTCCTGCTTCTGTAGTGAGACACTGGACATCATTCTGGGAATCGGCTCTGGAGTGCTGCAACACATGTGTACGGTTGCACAGTTACACATTTACAGCGGTTTACTTAATGTTCACAGAGAATATGTTTCCATAACAACAATAAGAATGTTATTCTCATATACCTCCAACACTGTTGCTCTTTCATATCGCTGAGGTCTCCTGTTTCAGTGAGCTCCTTGTTCAGCTCTCTGCTCATCTCCCTCCTCATCTCCCTCTGCTGGCGCAGCCTCGCCTCCAGCTTGTCAGTCAGGTTATCGCAGGACTTGGAGAGGGAGTCTGGTTGACCAGGTATCAAACCTACATGGTTCAACATGCCCTCTGAGCAGGACATCCGCTTCAGGTTCAGGTTACGACTCCGGTAGACAGACATGTACTTATCCATGTTTTCATCTGGAGAAACAGGTGTTATTTATTCTTCCCCTTTGTGAGCCTCAGTGTAGCCAAAGTCAAAAACAATTCCTTCTACACAATCAGTAAAATGTACCCACCTGGCATCATGGTGTGGTTAAGCTGTCGTGACGTCATCTCGCTATGAAACTTGTGCTGCGCGGAGCAGAGGTTCAGCAGGTACTGTGCTATTTTTGAGCTTTCTGTTATAAAACTGTGCCTTTTCCCGCTGGGCCCTCCACATTCTATAATCAGTTTACGCCGCTGAAAGACAGACACAAGTCATCACAAGATTTATTGATCGTCATAATAAATTGAGCTGTATAAAGTAATATCTAACTGAAATGCCACTTATTTTTACCCCAGTGGATATGGTGTCTGTTTCCCTCCAGAGGAAGCGTCGGATGACAGTCCGCAGGTGGTTCTTCATCTCGTACACAATGATTCCTTTGGCACAGACTCCCAAAACCAACTCACCCACCACTGTCCTTTTTTCTCTCCCCACACGGTGGAACATAACCCCGTACTCCGGTAACTGCTGGGCAATCTGGGAGGTACATATTTTTACATCCATTCAATTTAAAAAAGTAGCTATTTATTTCAGCAATCCTTTAGACTTAAAGGAAGTGTAATACATATAATCACATTATGCATGTGAGCGGATGCATTGGTAGTCTGGATACCTTTAGGTACTCTGTTTCAGCCTCTTCAGGCAGTATCTGGGCATGACTTGCATGTAGTCTTGGCAACTCTTCCTTGACATTGGGCAGGGCCAGCTTCTCTAGCATCCTCTTGGACACATAATGCTCTGGCTGGTAGTAATTCTTACCATAAAGCTAAAAAGACACACAAAAGAACAAAATGAGCTGCTGTAACACACACTGAAAGATAATGCTGGTATTTAAGGTATTTAACTTTTTTTTTTTTTACTCTTTACCTCTGGCATGTAATCACCAAACTCAGCCTGCAGAGCAAGAGCAGCCAGAAACAAGCCTGTCTCCTCATTACAGTAGAGCCTGTCCTCCAAGAGATCCTTCCGCAGCTGTAAGTAGTACTGATGGCGAGTCAGTCTGTGCCTAGGAAAATATTAAGTAAAAGGTTTTTTTTAAATATGTATTTCTATAAATTGATTTTCTACATATCAGTTTAACGCCAGAACTGTACTTACAAAATAAAGGACATATCATCAACAAAATATTTGACTCGAAGAAACACCAAAAAGGAGGGTATCTGCCCTTTTTTCCAACTGTCTGGTGCAATTTTGGAAATTTTTGTTTCATGGTCCAAGAAGAAATATTCATCATCTGCAGAATGACAAAGAAAAGCCTCTTTAACGTCAGACTTCTGAAGTGACTGAAACAACACAACATGCATTAAGAAATTAATTAAACTTTATCTAAGTAAACAATGTTGTTAATAATTGAAATATTGCCCCTAGTTCACCCCTGATGTCAATTGTGAGGGTACAATATCACAAGTTGGACCATGGGTATTTTGAAATTAATTTCCATTTTGAATGTTTCAATGTGATGTACAACCAGTGCAGTCCAGACCAGATTAGGTCCCATATAATATCTTACCATCTATAAAGGCAAGACCAAAGTAGAAGTGTTCTACCAAGTTTGCGTGAGCCACCACCATGTCAAACACATCTCTTGCTTTGGACTTAATGTCACAGCGAACCACCACGTACTGTCCGTTAGGCAGCACGACAGTCACTTCTCTCTGAGACGAACACGAACGGCCCTTTCTGGACTGTGGTGGACATGCACAAACACACCCACACATGAATATACAGATACTGTACATGCAATTATGCAAACAGACATAGTTTTTTCGCATGCAAGAAAAGACAAATTCAAACACTGTAAAAAAAACAACAACAAGGATATTTACATTGATAGTAATCAGAAGCAGAGGAGATGAACAGAAATCATAAATTTACCACAATAGATCCTGGAAGCTCAAGAACAATTTGTTGTTCGTCTGCCATTCTGACGAATTCTGGACCCAAAGCCTGACAAAACAAACATTTATAATATAAACTCTTTAAGCAGCAACACATCCGACAGACTTTTGTCTCTAAATGCTCGGCTAATTTGTCCCACACTCGCACTAAATACTCCACAGTTGCAGTACAGCTCCACAACATACACTTTTATGTTCTAGAAAAAAAACATTTCTCTTGCATTTATGTCACTGAACAAACATTTAAAAAAAATGCCATATCTTACCTTAGCCTTCCTCTGGCTCAGGCTGAGCGAGGACTCGCTGAAGGTGATGGAAGGACTGTGAGATCTGCCTGATGTCTTAGGAGAGACGTCGTGGTGGGGGCTCCTACCAAGCCAACTGCAGTTGCTGTCCCTGTGACGGACCCCACGAGGGAGTCTGAGGGGAGAGAGAGAGGTGGGGAAGGACGGGTTGTGTAATAGTTGGGCAGACAAGTTGGTAAAGTCAAACTCTGAGACAATGTCATGTCCCCTTAAAGTCACTGAAGACAATGGAGGAGTTGACGTGCACACACAGATAGCTCTAATGGTTTAAGACTTTTTTTTAAACTACAACATCAGAGGTGATGATGTGTGTGTATGCATGCATATAGTACATACCGGTCTAAAGAGGATTGGTACAACGGTGTGGGAGAGCTCCTTGGTCTTTGTCTCCAAGGTCTCTGAGATAAACTCCCTAGAAAACAGACATAAAATGTACATTGTCAAAACAGGCACCTTACTGTTCGAACAAACATTAAAGAAAAGTTAGTACATTTTGCATTTAATTCAGGATTACATCTGCACAACAGAGTTAAGGATTTTATTAAGAGAACGCAAGACAAATAAATATGACAGAATAACTTCTTTCTAGCATTTTGACTTCTTTTCAATACCTGACTTTGAGTCAGAGTCTGTTGAGTATCTTCTCCCTTCCCCACTGCTTTCGCTGAAGTCTGAAAGTGGCCCTCTCTTTCCTGTCAACCAGGTAAGAAATGAAAGATGACAGCAATGTTTGATTCCTGTCCATCCCTGTGCTCCCAGGAGACAGTGCGATGTTTGGACAGAACTGAGGCAAGCAGAGGGTTTAGCCTGCAAGCATCCACATTCTGTATCTGCTTATTGGCTCTCACAGGAGCCTAATCCTGGGCTTGCTTTAGGTTAAGATTTTAATCCTGTTGACCTGTACGTCGTCTTGAATCATAGCAATGACTACTTTCTGTAAATATGTAGTGTCAAAGGTCAAATTTATTCATGATGTCATAATGAATAGAAGCAATAGAGCAGTATAGGCTGTACAATACACATATTCCATTTTCATGCTGCCAGACATTTAAAATCAGCTCCATTTTAAAACTTATTGATGTACAGTTAAGTCGTAAAAAATCTGCTTGTTTGTCAAAAATTCCCAGTGTCGTGCTTTGGATGTGTATTTAAAAACTCAAGTTCATTTTGACTCTAACATGCATGCTCACCATGTAGTCTCTCTCTGATCATCTGGCTCCTGCCACTCAAAGGAACGTGACAGTCTGGCAAAGAGCCATGGTCCATCTGAAGGAAAAGAAAGTATTCACAATTTAGTCATTATGCAGATCACGTTTTTAATTGTGACACATACACAATGGCCTGCAGAGAACCTGAAAAGTTTACGGAAAGAAACACACTGTAGGTAGATTTCTAGACTCACTGATTCATGAAAAACCTCCTCCACCAGCTGCCTGATGACTTTGGTGGGTGACGGCAGGACGGTGGCTTTATGCTGAGATTCGCAGGCTTCCAGGATGGCGATGAGAGTCATCCTGCGATGGGCCAGGTCCTCACACATGCTGAGCAGGAGGCTGTTTAGATGGTCACTCAACTGGACTGGCTGGGAGGAATGAGAGTGGAAAGTCATTATAATAATGGAGGTGCGGGACTTTCATGGTACTGATTCAGAAAAGATAGCTTTGTATGAGGGGATCCCACCTGATTTTGAGGTAGTTGAAAATCAACTGACCAGTAGAGAGTCATACCCAGTGAATACACCAGCATCTGTGCAACAAAGTAATTTAGTTAATCACAATACAGGTTAGACATAGTGCTATAGTTATCAACTAAATCTATTATAAAACCACGCTTACTTTTACATTTATTTGTGCTGAATGATGTTTTTTATATAATAGTCTATATTCAACCCTTGCACCATAGTTAAAACCCAAAGCTGAGCATTGGTCATGATCATTACTGTTACATATGGTCATAAATAATATGGACTATATGTGGGATATTGGATTTAAATTGCAGGAATAAAAGCCTTACGAATATAAGGCTTTTATTAAAAGCATATTACTTTAAGGTGTGTGTGAGACAGGAACACACATATTGGACAACCTTTCTGTATGTAAAAATATTCGAATCATTTATTTAGGAGTTACGTTAGAGTCTTTTTACCCAATGTTTATAAATAGGGCTCTAAAGTGCAGAATTCAGGACAGCGGTTTCTTTGCTCGGCCACTAGATGGCGAGCTTACACCATAGTCGACCTTCAACTCTTGTCATCCTGAGATTTTACACTTCAAGGAAAAAGACACATGAGGACATATCAGCAGAGTTTAAAGTTACGGATGAAACCCCCCAACATGAACTGACATTGCTTTGTGTTTGTCAAGTCTGTCATCGACTTCCATGTGGGCTATGAAGACAGGTATGAGGATGTATGCACTGACCCTCTCTATGGCAGGTTTGGTTGAGCTGGCACGGCCCTGCAGCATCTCTGGAGCAGTGAAGGTGGATACATCATCTGATAGGCCACAATTCTTAAATGCTAAGGTACCAGTGGCTGACAGCAGCAAGGAGGTGGGGCTTATAATATTACACATATTGTTCTGACCTGAAAAAAAAGTAGGAAGTCCATAATATATATGATGCTGCTGAAACAGTCCTACGGTTAAGCCAGAGATAAACAGAAATACTGAAAGACATATTCAAATGTTTATGTTACATTGCAATAACTTAATTGTATGGTCACAGCATTGAGACGCAATGCCTACAATAAGAGGGGGTTCTCTAAACTGTTTTACCCATATAAGAGACGTCCACTAAAGACTCTGCAGTGCCCAGCAGCAGGGACCAGACCTCCTCCTCCAGCAGAGGTCCCCCTCGTGCCTCCAGTACTTCAGCTAATGTCACAAATGTGCTGCTCATCCTGCACACATTCCAAGCACGCACCTGAGGATACACACACACACATATATACAAGACACACATGTACAAACCCAAAACATCACTTATTAGAGGTATTGGCCAAGGTCATATTCTGAAGAGAGGTTTAATTTTGGTTTTTACTCTGTACACAAATCAAACATCTACAGATGAATGTTCAGTGTGTCTTTCAACACTCATGTAATCAATGTAAACTCTGCATTAGGTCGATATTCTAGGTTGATTGTCAAGCTTCTTGTTCTCTCATCACCTTCATTACACATTCCACCTTTACGTCTCTCTGTGAGGTAGTACTGTTGTTGTCAGTGTCTGTCAACAGTATTTTGTTTTCACAGACAGTTATGAGAGATCGCACTAAGAAAAGAAAGCTGTTCTCTGTACTGGACTCTGATTAGATTATCTTACTCCATCAGTCTCACTGCCTCTGGGTCTCTCTGCCCCTCCCATTTCCTAATAGGCTTTCTTCTGACCAGAGGGCTGTTCAGAGGAAGCTGTGCTTCTGGCACCAAAGCCACTGTGTCATGATCCCATGTTAGATGTTGTCACACGCTGTGTAGGTATTACCACATCTATACACAGCTGAGAACTTCTATTACACATATTGTGCAATGAATATTGAAATTACATTACATGTACTCATCATTTTGACTGAATCTTATATTTTCACTCAAATTGACTTTATATTACACATTAGAAGAAGATACATTCAAATAGAACCAATCACACACCAAAAGATCAATGCAATCTTGAATTTTCTAAAAGATTGCATGTTGTTGTAAATCTGGGCAGATCAAAACACCCACTTTGACTTGACCTAGAATTTAAATTAATTTGGGAATATTACAGTAAAAACAACAGTAGTATCTGTCACAAAGGGCAGAAATAACTGCAACACATTGAAGTCTGATAAATATTTTACTGCATACTAACAGACAAAGTGTTGGCATGAGAATATACTGTGACTAAAAACTGACAGGCTCTTTTCTTCCAGATTAATAGATTTAACTGCATTTTCTCAAACAATACCAGAAAACAGAATCAGGTTGTTCCTGGTGTATGGTCAAGGTTGTGAAACCCAATCATCATGCTATTCATTACACCGGATCTTTTTATTGAGACTGTCTGTTCCTGTAAATGTTCCTTAGCAGTAATACAATAGGGTGCCCACAGCCAATGACATACAAAGTAACATGCCTCCAATGATACAAACCAACCCAATTACTTTAGGCCTGATTATCCTGCACTTAAAGTGTATTCATCCTCAGCTTGTGACACCCAGACTGTCGACTGAATACGGAGAAATTCAGAGATTAAATGGCTAAAAACAAAACCACCAATGCCATTGTGAGTTTAGGGACATTTAATTCAGTGATTACATAATTATATTGATGAGAAATATAAAATAATCTTTCTGTATCCTTGCACACTGGTTTGTCGTTATGATATAGAGGGAATTGAAGAAGAGAGTAGGAACCCAGCCAGGTGCACCCACCCGTCCACTCTAGAGCAAAACTTTTTGCAGCTGCACTCTCTCAAAGTGGTTTGTCTACAGGTGTAAAGCTACTGTTGTGAAGCCATACACTTCTGCAGGGTCTAACACAGAAAGCTGGTTCTTGGTTGCTAGTTATATTGACACCACTTGTCATGTGATAACAAAATGTAAAGTGACTGTGCTGTGCTTATAACAACACGGCTGTGTGGGTTGACTAAATCAGGTGTGACCTCTCCTGCCCTCTCTCACCTTTAACATCAAACTTTCACATCCTATAAAACTTGAAAGTTAAGATTAAATTATAGAGCATAAAGAAGAACTCTCATGTCTGGAACCAACACTTTTTAGTATCTAATAAGCTGATGCCATGTCCAGTTCACACACCAGTTGCCACACTTTTCCCCCTGGGTTTAAAAGCCTATTTGGTCTCCTATTTGCTATATTTGTCATTATGTCAGAGCAGGCCATGAACCCATCAACAACCAGCCTTATTATCCTGGTACATACAAACCACCTTAGTGATCCATTAAGCAGACAAGGAGAAGCTGTACTGTTTCCTTTGGAATTTGGAACAACATGCTCCTTCAGATCTAGGTCTCTAGCAGACTTCTCTCTCACTACAATATAAAGTGAAAATAAATTCCCATGTTCATGTACCATGACAAACAAAACGTAATAGTGTGGACATACAGCTACTGCTCAGAGTCCAGTTTATAGCTATAGCAAAAGTAGCCTCTAACAAACAACACATTTGATCAGGATGACTTTTGCCATCACAGGCCTGAATATTAAAGGCTATACTGTGCATTACTCTTCATTACAGTACTGGGAATGTTTAGCTAGGGTTAATGCCCAAAGTGAAATACTTTGCATCTGAAATCTCAAAATAGATGTATCTGAACATGAAGACACCCACTTCAATTCACCAAACTGTCAAACAGCACTATAGGAAGACTAAGATGATGAAGAATAGCTATGGAAACATTACCTGGTACCATATGTAACCTATGTCAGCGGTCTGATCCTTTGTATTATCCTCAGTGCTCCCACCACGGATCCAAAATAATCCTTGTGATCATCGCATTGCTGTTTTGACGTCCTCTCAGTCAAGGCTGCTCCGCTCTGGCAGGTAATTCATCAATGACATTAACTGAACATGGTGCCCCATTCATTTGCTCTATTACCACCAACACCACGCTGAAGATCTGAAACTTTTTGCTGTAATTGGGGCTATTCTTAGCGTCTCGCCTTTAAACACTTAATTGGATTAGCCTCGCGGTTTGACAGCGACAGGTCAGAGCCACCAATAGCGGGTGGCGTTGAGATCAGCTACACCGATTTAACTAATCCGTCTGACGCCGAAAGGTGCGGTGGATCCCGGCGGTAGGTGCGCTACAGAGAAGCCTGGGAAGGACGAACGACCTCGGCCAAACGAGTGGATTGTAGTCCGCTGCTGTCGGGCTGCTCCCCCACAATGATCATAACACTGCGGGCTCTCTTTGAACAAGGGGTAAGAAACCGTAGTAGCGTTGTCTTGCTGCGGGAGTCGGTGCTGGGACGTTTATCCACGCCGCGTCCCTTCTCTATTGCGTGCAGCTTGTCTCTGCAGGCCCCGGAGTATCTGCGCAGGGACAAGGATAAATAACAACCATCCAGGGCTGTCAGGTGGGTGCAGGGAGATTTTAAACTACTCAGCGCTAAGTTAATGTAATTTTACCTCATGTCCCTATTCAGTCACACGCCTTCGCAGAGCATGGCTCCGTGCATACATCCGCTGTTGTAGCGTAGCCTATAGAAACTGATGCACGAACTCTAGATGGTACCCTGACTACTACGCTGTGGATTTCTGCAGAGCCTGTGCATGTCATAGTCCACAAATGATCGCACAGTTAATTATGGACAAGAGCCACCGGGTAAAAGAAGAAGCCAGCTAAACATTTCCCTGATGACTACTGATCATGCAGTAGCCTTCAATGTATTTATAGGTGACACTGCAGCATCACTGTTTACCCTGGAAACAGACAAAAAACGTGTAGGCTTTAATATGCCCATTGGACCCAGTCTGAAATCTAACTAATTAACTAACTTTGAAAGAACATAGACATGTTGTTATTGGAAGCTCAGTCAATATTTTTTTTCTTTTGAACAAGTACAAACAAAATACTAGTTGGCCATATGGACTTACAAGGCTACTAAGGTGAAAATTACATTTGGTCTGTTTACGACATTTATAGCCTAATTGAAATGGACCTGTTCTCCCCTCGTGTTCACTAACACCACTGATGTAAGGACACTGTGATAACTATCTAGTTGTATGTTAGTCTGCATAGAGAATACCTGTCAATCATGATAGCAGGGATGCAGTTCTGTTAACATTAAAAAAGAAAAACATATTTATTTGAAATCAAACAGTTCTGACAAAGACAGAAAGAAAGAACAAATGACAGAAAGAAATATATTAGAGGTGTAAAATGTGTCCGTATTTAGCTTGAAGCTGACTGACTCTACATGTGGACATTGGGCTGCCCTTCCATTTACCTCTGTGAAGGATTCTGCAGCAAGGACAGTTTGTGGGGTAACATGGGCATCCGTTTCCAATGCATTTAGTTTTAGTTACAGAGAATGACTTTCTCATCATCAATCATACAGCCTGGCAACCACTCTCCGCCATTTTATTTATTGACATCAGAAAAAAATATTTCATCAAATAGAAAGAAAGAAAATATGCAGCTTCATTCTTAATTTTCACTCATTTGGAAATGCTTATTTCACCTAACAGAACTGGACAGAAATACGGCCAATATCTCAATATCCATTATACATTAGGGTCTATATATTCAGGTGAGGTTAATCAGCTTTCTACAATAGAGTTACTGCAGACATAAGAGCAAAATAAAACATTAACCGGAAGTGGGCTAGATAGATAGTTAGCTAGATAGCTAGCTAGAGAGATAGCTAGATAGCTAGACAGGCGGAAGGAAGGAAAGAAGGAAAGAAGGAGGATGGAGGAGGCGGTGGGTGTGCCTCTGTGGATGAGTGACGTACTGCTGGGACGCATGCCCCGTGCGCACTGCGCGTCCTGGCCTGTCAGTAGTAGCCAGATGGAAACGTAGGCAAGTGAATTCGGTGAGGTCATGTATTTTTAAGCCGCACAACGGAATAAATCATCCTTCACCGGCAGCGTAAACAAAGAGTCCGGAACATTTCGCCGCTGATCTGACCGCGGCTGGGATCGATATAGTTTCATTTGATGACTGAGGTAAGATGAGGATCCGCACCTCGGCTCTTCAGACGTGCTTATTGTTTGGCCATGGGGGAGGGTCGCATGTCGCTATGTGCATGCCGCTTAACCGACGTGGTTGTTGTTGAAGGGTGTTACACTGTAGCTTCATTTCATTACCGACCTAAAATACTCCCGTGTCGTTACGGTGTGATGCGTCCGTATAGGCTACACGGCCTAGCCTATGGATCACATACAGATTGAGGCAGTAGCGAGTGCACCGACTGCGCACTGTGTTTCTCAAACAGGCCTTGTCATATCACGACGCGGCTGTCATTATCGCTGCAATAACCGTCTTCGTTTGCAGCGCCCGGCGTATTCGGGCTGCTACGTGTTTGTAGCATGCACGGCTCTTTTTCTGCAGTTTTTTTTTACAGTCGTGTACTTGCCAGATACCAAAACGAGACGAGGGGTCGCGTGGCCAAGGTTAACACATCGAGTTGCAATAAATAACGGAGTCGATAGTGGTCCTCTGCTCAGTCTCTGCGGTCAATCTGAGCCAAGATGATGGAGCGACGTTTTCTGTTTCTGTGTATGTGTGGACTAGAAAACAAGGTTGCCTCCGTTTAGTATTGGGCATCCATATGATGGTAATATGTGAGCGGTGCATGTACATTGGGAAAACATGAGGTGGTAGTCCACATATGTTAATCATATATATTATGCTACCTATTTGGCTGTTTGCGTCAGTTATGTGTGTGCTACTAGTTTTGATGTGGGTTTATTTTATGGTATATAGACAATAAAGCTACACCATATCTTGTTATATTGTGTGAATATGTGAACACTGATTTTTCCAGAGAATTTGTTTCATGCGTATTATAATATAATATATGTAACCACCATTGCCAGGATCAGAATCGTCCTTTAAGTGTGTGATTCTGAAGCCGTTCATTAAATCAAGAAGCAGCTTGTTTAGGGGAAGCAGAGGTTAAGTCATTATAGGAACAGTGCACTCTGGGAATGAACTCGCTATTTTGCTGCTTTTGCAGGATACACAAGGCACCTAGATGTATTAGAGCTCCCTGCCATGGGGTCCAGACCTCTTAGGTGCTGCTGAGACTACCGATGTGGCTGCTGCATTCCTTGTACAGTGTAAATACTAAAGCTGACACATAACTGCAATTAAATAGTGTGCCATTGATTTCCGAGGTATTTGTCGATGCAGCATGTAGTCGTAAGCATCAATACTAGTTATTTCGCAGCAGGGGAATTAATATTAAGAGTGTCTGTGACTAAATAACAATTTTACGGGATCAAATCACCCTGTGATTCCCTCCCCGCACTGACCTGACCTTAATTATCCTTATGGATAGCCATTAATACAATGATGACCTTACCACAGAGCAACAGATAACTTACCACCACTACTGTATTGCAATGTTATTCAAGCCTTCATAATGCAGACAAGCGTAATTGTCTTCCAGTCTGCAATATAAAAAGAGGCGACATGTCTATTTTCATGTTGTGAGGGAGGTGGATGTTATGTACGTGGTTGTGACGTTGGAGGAACAGAAGGAGAGCTGACTCATTTTATTCTGGCAATTATATCCCTCATATGGACTGTGTGTCGGCAGGGTGGAAGAGTGGGGAGGGTGATTACGCTGCTTACATAAGAACGGAAGAAAGGGAAAGGAAGCCGATGTTAGAGTTTTCTCCTTGTTTTTGATTTTTAGATGGTTTTAATGAAACATGTACACACTAATTGGTGTCTCTGTGTTGTGTCTTATCTGGGCTCACAGCCACATGGTGCAACTTGAACCAGTTAACATGTGCCTGTGGAAGACACGCTAGTAGAACTGGGCTGAAGTCTTGGGCTGGGGTCCAAACGCATAGGAATTATCACCGGGCTTGGTTTTCCAGTGTGACAGAGTCATTCTGGAGTCATGTTTCCTATGATGGAGTAGACCTCCCCGTGGCCTGCTGTTCTGCCACCACTGCTGATGGTATCAAATCTTCCATCCTGGTGTGTTTGCTGAGTTGCTGAGATAAGGAACCGCAGTGTGAAATTCAGCAGTGCCTTTACTCCTTCACTTCTAATCTGCTTTCTTGGGAGCGAGGATTTTAATTTGACTTTCTCATTTTTGGCTGGTCTGCTGGTATCTGTGGTTTTAATCCTTCAAAATATTTAAATGTGTGCCCGTCTTTGTGTACGCAGAGGACATTTTTGGATGCACAGAAAGCTGTAATCGAAGATTTCGCCATGAACAAAAACAAGAGAGAAAGAGAGTTCTACAGCCTAGATGTTGGGGATTCAACGTTCACAGTACTGAAGCGATACCAGAATCTAAGACCCATCGGCTCAGGAGCACAGGGCATCGTCTGGTGAGTGTCGCAACCTCTCCATATTCAGTCAACAGCGTCTTGCTGAAATATGGGTCACTGTTTCCAATACGTCATCAGAATATTCATGACAACCAAAGAATATTTATGTTAATGTCTTCTCAAGAAATCAAAATATGAATCCGTTTAAACTGTAAATTGTCATACTTTGCTTGTTGTTTAGCTTTTTCATTTGCTGATGACAAAGACAGAAATGTTTAGACTATTGGAGTGACCATAACCTGTAATGTCTAATACCTATTATGCTACACATATGACCATTTTTTTAAACTGTTCGCTAACTTTTTTTCCACAGCTCTGCTTACGACCAAAACCTTGAACGAAATGTTGCCATCAAGAAGCTGAGTCGGCCGTTTCAAAATCAAACCCATGCCAAGAGGGCGTACAGAGAGCTAGTCCTAATGAAATGTGTCAATCACAAAAATGCAAGTATGAGAATATGTTCAGTCACATGACCAGTAGCAGACTTGGTATTTTAGAATTTTTGGAATGCATTTTGTATGCTTACATGTGTGTGGTACTTAAATTGTGCTTTAATGTGTCCTAGTAAATGACATGACAACATCATTCTGATTCATTTAATATCCACAGATCATTGGCCTATTGAACGTATTCACACCACAAAAATCATTAGAGGATTTCCAAGATGTGTAAGTAACTATATGTGAAGTGTGGATGTACTTTGTTTTTAGAGCACACAGTATGTATTGTTCATTAAATTGAGTTACTCTCTCCTGCTGAAGAGCTTCTCGAGCCTCTTGTGTAAACTGTTTCTGCTCTGTCAGATACTTGGTGATGGAGCTGATGGATGCCAACCTGTGCCAGGTCATTCAGATGGAGCTGGACCACGAGAGGCTGTCCTATCTGCTATATCAGACGTTGTGTGGTATCAAACACCTCCATGCTGCCGGCATCATTCACAGGGTAAGCATCAGCTGGCCGTGACTACACAGACTAATGAAAGGCCAGTGTCCCGAAGAGGAACCGTTAAACCCTCTGTGACACTTGACACTGAATTGTAAGGGCAAACGGTCAACTGGTACACTATTAGATGATGAATATAGTCTTTTAATTGCCAACAAAACCCTCTTAAAAATATATTGAAGACATAAAACATAGATGGAAAAATATAAATATTTGTGTCACTTCTTTAAATGTGAGACCTAAATTCAAAACTGGCATTTTTTCATGAAATTGAATTACTAGCAGCTTATCTGAAGCTAATGTGAGTCGGTACAGACTTCTGACCTCCATAGAATAGGGTAGATGAATGTATAATTTCCCCATATGGATCAATAAGCAGGTGGAAAGTGTGTGCATAGACTGATATACAATTGCACTTAATCATGAAGAGAAAGACTGCCTTAACATTAGAAACATGCAGCCAGGTGTGATATTATGGCAATAAATTGTTGATTATGGAAATTGTAAATCATAATTCCTCGTTAGAATATAAAAATATATATATATATATATATATATATATATATATATATATAGTACAAGGCCTCTACTGTAAACTTTAAATGCATTTGCTATTGCAAGCAAAACACCTTAATAAGTAAAAGAGAGAAATCAGCGTGCTCTCGGTTGTATAGTAGTAAACTCCAGGGGAATGTGGTGAAGTCAATCTTGTCAACTGTAGAAAAAGGGAACCTCATGGGCTTACTTAAGGAACACTCGCACCAAGCCCAAGGATCTAGTTCAAATTTCAGCACTCTTCTTTCCAGCCACGCCCTGAGGAAGTCTCAATGTGGTGCGATACTGGTCGTCTTTTTTTAACTTAGATAAATCCTAAACTAAAAGAGGCATTTTCACTACATCCTTAGCTAAGTGCAAGTGTGCCTGAAGTAAGCCCAGGGGGCTTCCCATTTTTCTACACCTTATTAAACAATTTGCACTGCAGAGAGAAACGTGTCGTAGACAAAATGTAATCTCTAGGAAACAACTGCTTGCAGGACCTGGAACCTGCAGGCTATCAGCTGGATTTGAGTCATGATGGAGAACGTAGCATGTTATCATCATGTGACTTGTAGAGATAATGTTGTGATCACAAAAAGCTGTCATTGGTTGAACAGTGCTGCTGATCAAGATGTTGTAATTTTGAGTCCATTTTGTCTCAGAATGGTAGTCGAAGGTGTTTCCCTCCATCGTGCCCTTTCTGCTACTTGAACACATTAAAGAGAAACCAGTACATTAGCTGTCACTACATCTGTCCATTTTTTTGTGATTGCTTCTTATTGAAAAAATTAACATAAAAAAATTAATAAAAATGTTTTTGGTATGTGTTCCTCTGTAGGACCTCAAACCTAGTAATATAGTTGTCAAGTCAGATTGTACACTGAAGATTTTGGACTTTGGCTTGGCTCGGACGGCTGCCACGGGCCTCCTGATGACCCCGTATGTGGTTACACGCTACTACAGAGCACCAGAGGTTATCCTGGGGATGGGCTACCAAGCCAATGGTTAGTTATCTATTTACTGTATCTGTCGATCTACACTGTCAACCCTTGTTTATTCTTACTGATGTTACACTGTAGAGCAGTGTTTCCCACTTTCACGTCCATTTTTACTGCCGTATCCCATCACCTTAGATTATCTTCAATAGGTAAACCAGCCATTTTTAGATATATATATTTTTTTTTAAAACATCCGTGTTGGATCCATTATAACTCAGATACAGTGGACCTGAAGATGAATCTTGCCGTTAACACTGTGTAACCCGCATGGTGCTTCCGTACATGATGGGACTTTGTTGTAGGAAACTGCTCACTAACTGACCTCCTTTGTGTAACTAACCTGTTGTTGTGCATTCTTCTAATCGTCTTTGTTTACCGTGTTCACTTCACTAGTGGACATATGGTCTGTGGGCTGCATACTGGCAGAAATGGTTCGCCATAAAATCCTCTTCCCAGGAAGGGACTGTATCCTTGGGTCTTTTTAAATTCTTCTTCACGCTGTTAATCTTAACAGTCTTTGTAAAGGGTTTGTGCTGTGCAGACTCTTAGATCTCTCCCTGGTTAGTTTTTTGGCTTGAATACAGTATATTGTGCCAGGCTATAAGGACTTGTCATAACATACCTTATTTGAAGCTTTCTGGCCGGCATGGGCTGTAAACATGTCAGTTTTCATTTGCTTCAGCACTGCATTGCTTTCTCTCTCATATGTCTGGCTGATGCTGCATGTTCTCCATTTTTATTTCAATCAACACCACTGCCATTCTGCTTGCATTCTTCTCACTTTGTTTGTCCTTTTTTTTTTTTTACCTCACCATTTTGTTTGCATGCCCACCTCCCCGTCATCTAAACGTCCGCCTCCAGTGGATGTATGGTCAGTGGGCTGCATAGTGGCCGAGATGATCAGGGGAAGCGTTTTGTTCCCCGGCACTGATCGTATCCTTCCCCATCATTCATTGATCACCGTGTCATCACTTCATCCTGTGAAGAGAACAGCAACACCATCCTGACGAGTTTCCCTCTGTCACATTGCTATTCATTCTCAAGTGTCCACCATCATTGCTCTGCTGCACCCATCTATTGTGAGACTGTCAAGCCAAACCAGATGATAAAGGGTAGTAGCTGCTGAGAGAGTGTGTATGATAGTTATGTGTGTAAGGAGTGAGTGGCTGTATCACTGGATCCTGTGATCTAAGTATGTGTGTCTGTGGACTACGCGTGTGTTTCCTTAACATATACACATCAGACATCGACCAGTGGAACAAGGTAATTGAGCAGCTAGGCACTCCATCTCAGGATTTTCTAATGAAGCTGAACCAGTCGGTGAGAACATACGTCGAAAACAGGCCACGCTATGCTGGGTACAGCTTTGAGAAGCTCTTCCCAGATGTGCTCTTCCCTGCCGACTCTGACCACAACAAGCTGAAAGGTACTGTGTGTTTTTGTGTGTTTTCCAATCATGACCGAAACCATTCAGAGCTCTTTCATCAAATACATTTGTGGACATGTGATTGATTGCAGAGCATCTTATGTATTTGTTGTTTCCTTCCTCAGCGAGCCAAGCTAGAGATCTCTTATCCAAGATGTTAGTGATTGATGCCTCCAAACGCATCTCTGTAGACGAGGCCCTGCAGCACCCCTATATTAATGTTTGGTACGACCCAGCTGAAGTGGAAGCAGTAAGTGGATCGCTGACCGGAGCGCATGATCCTTAAATGGGTCACATGAGATTTTAATTACATCACTTGAAGTGGAAAGTTGGCAACGCTCTTCTACCACCAATGTGCCATTTAATCCATTTTCTCTTTCTCAGCCCCCACCAAAGGTCCTACACAAACAGCTGGATGAGAGGGAGCATACCGTGGAAGAGTGGAAAGGTGAGACGGCATACTAAGATTCTTAACACTTCACTGTTTTCATTGTGTAGCCTCTGCTCCTGATGGAGCACAGGGATTTCTTAAGACGTTTCATTCAGTAATCTTGAAGTGAAAAGTCTGATAAAATACTTTTTACTTTTACGATTTTGTTGGGTATCCCCAATGTTTTATCACTTCAAAAAACTACAAGTTATGGAAGAAGTAGATACATTTTGGTTTCAAACCAGCTGGTTAATTAAACATTTGATACAACATAACAAACATTTGATTCTATGATTAGCAGTTCACCAGCGGTGATGTGATTATTTTCTATTCATGGAAAGCACAAAAATAAACCATGTCCAAAGTAACCCAGTGGGACATCCAGTAAATGTGTAGATATGCATGCAGTCAGTTGGTTACAGACATTGTTGGCTTGAAACCCCCCTTTTGAAGCCTCTCAGTTAATGTTTTCCACTGTGGGGAACCTGATTCTGTGGAGCATGGTAGGACTTCAAATTATGAGTAAATATCACTTTCAGTTGAGCAGCAGGATGAGCTCATCCCAACCCCTACCAGGTGATAATGACCCTTCACTCATATTTTAGAAGAGTCACACCAGCACAGCTTGTCCAAGCGAGGAACATGATGCTGTTTGGACTGCACCGTATGCAATACAAAGTGAACTCTACAGATACAAGTGTATCACATTCTGTGATATTTACCTCAATGATTTCTCGCTGTGTCTGCCTGCCCCACTTAACCTTTTTCTGATCTTTCACTTTCAGTGCTAATTTATAAAGAAGTGAGTGAATGGGAGGAGTGGACAAGAAATGGCGTGATAAGAGGCCAGCCGCCTGCTTTAGGTGAGTAATCATTATAACTTTGGTAGATGAGAAGATGTGGGAAGGATAACTAGTGAATCACATGAGGGCTTGACGTAAGTCTCAGTCTGTAAGATTGAATAATGAAAAGATCTTAAAACTTTTTATTTTATACACATTCACTGAATACTTCATAAATGCAGCAGGTTAAATCTGGGATAAATGTGGTTTAAAAAGTTACAAATCCTCAATGTTTCAACAGCATTTCAATACTTTGATAATCAGAGTTTTGGGGAATCAAGTTATAATATTTAATGATTAAAGTTGAAATATATTTTATGGATAGAGCCATAAAAGTTTGAGAATAAAATTTGATTATTTCCAGAAAAACATTGTTTAAACTACACCTCTTTTACCCTGCAAGTCAAAGTGCTTACTCCTGTGATCTGCATTTGAGACTCAGCAGACAAAGGCAGTGTCCTGTGTATTTCAATGAAACCTATGCGTTGACGTGTGTTTTTCGCAGCACAGGTGCAGCAGTGATTGACAGCCCCCCTCAGCCCACGTCCTCCTCCTCTTCTTCGGCCAACGATGTCTCGTCCATGTCCACAGAGCCCACTGACCCGAGCAGTGACCCCACTACAACCTCCGAAACAGACAGCAGCTTGGACAGCCACACCTCTCTGGGTGCACTGGCCTGCTGCAGATAACGCACACATACAATACATGTACACACACGTGCACACGAAAAGCAAACCTCTCCTCATCAGTGTGTTTGATGGGAGAGGATTTAGGCCAATGGAACTTCTCATGTTAGTTTGTAGAGCTGCGCTTTTAATGTACAGTTTGTTTTTATTTCCCCTCCCCCTATACTGCTGTAAATTATTGTGGTTTGAAATTGTATCATTATTACTGTATTTTTTCAGCGAAGAATCAAAGTATGTTCCGATGTGAATCTGTGATGTATGTTATGAGAGAGAGTGGTTTGAGTGTACTTTACACATCGCTGTTTTTAGCTGCTGCTACACAGTCAAATACCACACTGTTGGCACTGCAATATTATGTTGATTATATTTTTTAATTTTTCATTTGGTATTTTTTTATTGTTTTTGGGTCACTTGGATGAATTTACACCAATTCTCTTTTTAACAGTAGACAATAGCGCACTTCATCTTGGATCCGATTGCACTGAATGATTTTATTTTGATATTGTTCCTCATCTTTCTTGTAGAAAGCGTCCTTTGGTGTATCCAAGTTAACTTACTTCTTAGTATTACGTCACCTTTTGATTGTGTGCATCTTGACAAGCAGTCAAATGGTCTATTGCCCTGACACTGAATTTCTTTTTTTACTATAGCATACTGTTAACTGACTGTGTTTGAACTTGTTTAGTTACGTAGATGTAATTTGTAGGCGATGGTCTGTTGGATGAGGAAGAACAGGGTGAATGTAAGTGAATAGAAATGTGGCGTAGAGAGGAGCCAGTGATAATTGTTAGCGCTGTAACATTTTAATATAGGCCGCTCCACTGGCTAGAATGAGTTCTGTATTTGGGGACTGTCACCAGAGACTAAGTCTAAATTAGTCACTTTACCCTTTTGGCAGGTCCTTTCAGACCTTATTCACAGCTGTCTGATATTTCACGTATTTAATTTAAGTGCCCTTACTCGGTTCAATGATTTTCAGTCTTCTTTGTTACAGATGCTCTTTTCTTCTGTAGTGCGTCTTTCTGAGTTCTACCTCACACATGTACACACACACACACACACACACACGTACACACACACACGTACACACACACACACACACACACACACACACATGTTTTTGAAGTTACAGTATGCATATCATGGCATACATTATTCATAAGAAATAAGGAAAAAAAAGATAATTTTTTTTCTGTATTCGCTTTATTTATTTATTTATTTCAAGCTAGGAGGCGTCTATTGTATCTAATGTACATTTCGTTCAGAAGTACTATTTAAATGCATTTTGTTTCATTTTTTGTTTGTTTTCTGTGCAATATAATTCATAGATTAATATAGTCAGTGATTGATCTGTACATTTTTACTGTAGATGAATGTTTTCTGAGAGTCAGGAAGCAGGCATTTACTACCTGCCATGGTAACCTTTGGATGTATTTGATGGCTCAAATTCCCAACCTGTCCCTTTGCCCTTTTCATGGTTGGGCACTCCAGGCAGTAACCCCTAGCATCAGCTCCCAGAATGCACTTTGGGGATTGTGACGCATGTCCTGACCCGTTCTGGGCCACAATCTCAACTGACAGTTGTGGCTTCCTCTTTTTGTCGTTTTCCTCTCCTTCATCTCCTCAAAAAGAGAAAAGATAGAATAGACTACGCATGAGTTTTCTCTGAGCAAATCTGGTTTTAGTGAAGGTACATTTAGAGGAAAGATGGGAAAGCCATTCGGCACTACTGGGATGATGCTGCAGTCTTCTGATGGTTTGGCCAAACACTGCTAGCAAAGAGTTAACCTGTTTTGATCGGGCTAGTTGTGTGAAGTTCAGCTATGGATCTGAAATGGCCTCACTAACAGACCAATTATATACATCAAAAATGGAAACTGTCTAACTTCAATTCCAGCAAATAAAACAGTAGAATTTTAATGTGTCACATTGTTCTTTCTTTTACTGTCAAGTTAACATTTCTTTTGAGAATATGATTGCTAAGGGGAAATGAACAGGGTGTGTATGGGAAGACTGTACCTCTTATCATCAGTAAGTATTTTTTGCTCACTAAGTTCATAAATAATCAGCTACATGATAAATGATGTATAATAGTCTGGAATTTTGCGGAATGGTAAAAGGATTGCTTGGTCCAGAGGAGTTCTCGTTTGGCACCGGCACTGGTTAGTGTAGGCACAAGACGGCTGTACTAAAGAGGACACGATGGCAAGTAGTACTGCACTAGAGGTATTTGGTCTTCAAAGCTTTGGAGCTGACTGGTAGTCCCAGTAATCAAGCTCCTCCTCCTCTAATGGACCAGATGAAGGCAGGTTGGTCTCGTCTAGTTGGTCCGTGTTGCTCCTGTGGTCAGATCTCCAAGGGTTTTGAAGAACTCCTCCATTTCTTTCTGGAGGAGAATGTTTCGGTTCTCTGCGTCTTGATTTGCCCTCTCCGAGTTCCTGAGTCGGATCTCCAGCATGTGAAACTTCTTTTTCTCCTGGTCCAGCTCCTCCTCAAGGCGGTTTACCTGTGAGTGGTACTTAGAACAGGACTCCTCCAACCTCAAAGAAAAGAAGAGGTTATAAATAACAACTCATGCTGATTTTAATTGGTTATTTGAAAGGAAGTGACAAGTGACTCATTCTTACTTGCAAATGGAGGTTTCGTAGCTTGTCCTCTGTTTCTTCAGCTCCTGCTTGAGCTCGGTCAGCATGTTGGTGAGACCTTCATTTGTTCCTGTGAGATCCTCCTCAGTACCACTTGCACTGTTATCCAGAGGACTTGTACTGTCCCTCACCTCTATGGGTCTCTCTTGACCCTGCCCCAATTTTACTGCCTTATCACTTCCCTCTGGCTCGGCCAATGAGATCTCAAAGGATGTCCAGATAGAGGATGTGTCAGCAGGCAGGCTTAGACTGGAAGGGGCAACATTGTCATAGGCAGACAGTCTGTGGGACTGGAGGAGGGCTCTATGAGACAGGGGTGTTTGAGAGGAGTCTTCATCAGAGTCTCTCTGTGTATCCTTAAGTGGAAGAGTGGTCTCTTTAAGGGAGAGGGTTGAATCCTTCATGGTAGAGTCTTTTAGTCTTTCACCAGATGAGGTGGTGCGCCTGTGAGCTCGGAGGGATGACAGGCCATTAATCAGCCAGTTGCTCCCACCAGCTGCTGACACATCCCCCGCCGACCCCCCTATTTTCCCCCTTTGCCCCCCAGATGCTGCACCTCCTTTGAAGGAGCTCCTCCAGGGCAAGGCTTTAGACTGTTTACTGGGGCTAACGGCTACCTCACTTCCACCTCTCGCTTCAGTTTTGCTATCTGCTTGTCCATCAACTTTTTCTTCTGTCTTACCTTTGCCCTTTCCTTCAATCTGACCATCCTCACCCTTCTCCGACATTGTAATGGGGCTTGGTGCAGTCGGCTTACTGTCTTTAGAAGGGGTTGAAGATTGGGGTTCCTCTTTAAGGGTTTTGGAGGGTGGGGGGCCAGTGTCTTCATGTGAGAGCCATTCCACTTTGCACCGTTGGAGAGGACTCTGTTGTTGCTGTGGGGGAATCTTGGCCTCAGTTTCTGTCTCCTCTCGTTGATAAAGTCTAGTGTGTTCACTGATCAGCACAGTCATGAGGTGCTGCACCTGTGAACTTCCTGTTGATAATGACAAACACACATACATGTGTAATCGAAATGTTTCATGGCATTGTTTGTATTGATTAGAAAGCAAGTTTGTGCCACAAATTGTGCTGCAATTTCTACATATGTTAACATTATCACCAACCCTCCATCATGGTAACTGGATCCTCTACTCTGGGCCGAAGGATATTCGGTCCAAACACAGTGGCCAGATTCTGAACACTCATTTTATTCTCATTGGAGTGAGATTGAACCTCATCCAGAAACCTGAGCAGAAAGAACCAAAATCAGAACTTATTTCCGCATATTATGTAAAATCAACAGTGTTGACTGCTCTGCTTAGAATCGGTAGAAACCCTTAGTTCTTTTTTATCTAATAAATTCAAACTAGAGAAAATGAGGACTGAGTCATGAGTCTGTGGTGTGTGGGTTCAGCTGAAGATATTTGAATAGAAGGCAGAGAAGACATGCAATTATGCACACTCAGAGTCAATCAACGTGATGCCACTTCCCCTGATGACGAGGATGTGGGTGTAATGAATGTTATTCCTCTTGTATGACAAATCATCAAACAGTGAATGGGACAGCAACAACAATAAAACTCATCACAGTCACATCAGTGGGCTTAACAACTACTGATATACAGCAGACGACAAAACAGTGTGGACTTACTTGCAGATGTATGTGAGGAGGTTGTAGTTGACCTGAGGAAGGGATTTCACCTGTTTGCCTAGCTCCACTTTACCCTTAAAGAAAAATAAGACATGTGTATTGTTGAGACAAGAGTTTGTAAATGTACCACTAAAGTGTTAAGCAGACATGTGATTACCATTGCTTTGTCCTTGGTAAGAAGCTGAGCACAAGAGAGAAACTGTGTGTATTTGGAGAACGGGATTATAGGCTCCGGCAGCTCCCGTATGTACAGCTTTAGCAGTGATGCCACTGTGTGGACATCCGTGGTACTGTAAGAGACAGGGAAACATAGAGTACTAGCCAGCATAGATTATAGCTTGGCATGCTGCTATCGAGAAAATGCCCCCTCCCACTGCGTCACCTGTCAAACACTGGCTTCTCGCCACGGTCAAAGGCATCTTGCAGCTCCCGAACGTGGTTGGTCTGTCCAGGGGCCCTGAAAAGGCCCTCCTCCTGGAGCCCATGTTCACGTATGAAACACACGCACTGTTCGACCAGCACAGGGACCAGTCGCTGAGGGCCACACTGGGCCTCGTACAACATTGTCTCCTCTAGGTGCTGCCCAAAGACACCTGCAGCCCCACAGAAAATGAACACCAGTGATTAATAGACGGAATGTTTCCTTATTAAGTCCCCTCTTTAAATAATTAGTAATATATTTGCTTAATTGCTGTAAAAAGTGCTTTATGTGAACATTTGCGTATATGTGGATAAATATGTTTTAGAATCACACCTCCTCCAAGAGGAGCCCATATGACTCTACGGATGGCTCTGACCCATTCCTCCATGTCACTCTGAGAGTTGGCCATCAGCAGCAATGATTCGTGGCTGATGCCTGTTCGATCCTTTTCTCCAGCCACTCCTGGAAAGGGATATAGGACACAGTGACTAACACTTTTAAAATGACTTTGCTGATCACACAAACTGTATCATTTGTAAAGAAGGCAATTCTACCAACAAGAACTATCAGTATTTCCAATAACCTTATTAACTCCAGCACCTAAAGTACAAAGACACAGCTCTGCCTCCCTGCCTGTGCTTCCTCTGGCTGCACACAGCTTGATACCACCTGGTTTGACATTTTAGTTTGACATTTTAGTTGATTTTAGTTTAGCTTTGATTACACTATGAAGCTCTCTCCCTTCATGTGACTTTGCAATTGCTTGCTTTTGAAGAGGTGGAAGCACTACTCACTTACAGATGGATATAAAAGCATCAAAGCTGCTAGTCATAAAATGTTCTTTCATTTTTTACTGATGAAAACCTTCTTATGATGCAATCCAAAAGACAGTGATCTTTGGAAGTGGATTTGGTGGGGTTGGCTGTGTCGGCTATATATCAGTACCTGCATTCTTTATGAAGTTGTGCACTGTGGTGCATAGCGTGTTGTGTGAGAGAAATGACCCAGAAAGAGTATATTCCCTGTGGACACCAGCAACTGCACCATGTCTCCTTTGTCTTTTTGTCCAGGACTTTTTCCTCAGTGTCTTTTCACAGTTATTTCATTAACAAACTTTCTCTACAAAGTGACACACGGCAATATACCACATTTTAAGAGACCACACCCCCATTTACTACAAATTGCATTTAGTTTGCAATTGCATTTAGTTTGTACAACTGCTCACCATTTTTGATTTCGAAATAGGATTTTCTTAACTTAAAAGCAGACATTGGTCTCCATTCAGTTGTATGGAAATTGGCTTGCATCGACCTAAAGCCTGAAGGCAATTTATCAGCATGAGCATCTTGTCTTTTTTTCATGATGAGCAAAGTTGATTTTCTTCCTATTGTAAAATTAATTGAAACTGGCTGCCTGTGAAGTGGGGGATGATAAATAGGGTGGGATGATGAAAACATGTATGTTACAGAACATCATTGCAAGACCTTGTTAATCCCAGCAACACAGAAAGCCAGAGAGGGAGATATATACGATACTGTTCGACAGTTTAATCTGCTTTCCAAAGTATTCAAGAGGGGCGAAATAGCTGAAAAAATAAATACTTACTACCATCATTGATGGAAACTTCATCCTCAGGATAAAATGTCATGGTGCTAGTCAACCTGCTGCAGTAATAGCCCATGTTGAACTTGGACCACCCGAGGAAAATAAGGGCTACAACTGAGGAATGAGTGACCCACGATGCCGTTCCATGAAAGTTGTACAATGCAAACTCTCATATCTTCCAACTCTTAACTTAATCTATGAAAGTACAACTTTCTTTCTTCCTCTCTTTCATTGAAGCAGGCCCTCTGATCTATCTGCTGTACATACTGTCCACTGTTTAACCATAGTCATGCCAACCCCACGCTGTCAAGAGCAAAGATGAATGAAGACGTTGTTTAACCCTCAGAAACATGGCCATTGAAATCACATTCTTTCTGCTGTTCTGCATATTTCATGCATGTGTTACGGCCTGATACTCATATGTAGCTATTGATTTACTTTTTTCTTTTACCCCTATTCATCACTTTGATTCTGGGTCGACAATGTTTACACAGAGGATATGACCTGCTGCATTTACAGTATGATCATAATTTCAAGCAACACAGAGAGATACCTTGTGTAATTTACAGCAAACCTGGCATCGTAATGCTCTAGTGGTGTGTCACGAGTTTGGGTTTAATCATCTTCTGAGCACTAAAAACTCACTTTAAGTTTTGGTATTGGTAGGAAATGATATCAGATGTGCTTCATCAGATTTTTTTTAATTACACAAATCTTGTTTGTTTGACACTTACTAAACAGATGGTTCAGCATCACTTGAACAAGACTTCCTTACACACAGAGTTGTCACCATGCCAACTAACCTGGAACAATTTCAAAAGGGTGACGACCAGGCTCGTCCTGATTGGCAGGCAGCTCATTGACCTGACTGCCCTGAAGAGGAATACAACCCTGTAGGGAAAAGAGTGGCATGCGTGAGGAAAACACCTGTATCAACGGTATTCAAGGGCCAAACAAGAAATCAATTAGTGGTTCTGGACTTGGACGTGTAGTGCATGTTGAACATTATAGAGTTCTGAGTACACTGAGCTCTGGGCATCTGTCCAACAGTAATGATGATGGAGGGAGGGATGACTCAGGGAAACATCTATTTATCCCTCTGGCACTTCCTGTTCTGTGCAGTTTGGATCCCTTCACCATGGAGAGGGTCTAAGGTCAGCTACTAAGTGCTTAAAGCAGAACCACAGGGCAGCTAGTTACCACATTATCAGTGTGTGTGTGTGTGTCAGGGCAATAACAACAAACTACGACTGGAGAGTGTTGAGACGTCTTAGAGAGATGATTTTTGTGTGAAAGATGATTGGTTATTTATCCAGCTTTAATTTTACATACAAATTATAAAGATAAGAGCGTGTAGCTTTAAAAACCTTGGTCACATAAATGCAGAAAAGGGTTTCATTTTACTTGAGGGCAGCAAAATGTATTTTGTCGCCTAATTTTAAAGAATCAGTAAGCTATTTTCAGAGTTGGAGAACACACAATGGAGCGACTGGACCTGGGGAAAATCCTAATCAGAAAAATTCATGAAGCTTTAATATGTATCAGGCCTTGAATCCGAATGAATCAAAACAGCAGGGCAGCCTCCTGGGGGCAACAGGTGACAGAAGTTAACTGTCTTGTGTGTTATTTTGTGAGCATCACCTGTGCCTTGGTTTCATCCTGGTCCTTGTAGAAATACAAAGCTTCGGTCCTCAGGACAAACCAACGCAGCTGCCAGTTTTTCATGATACTCCGCTGTCTTTTCAGCCAGCCTGCCTTCAGTGCCTTCTCCTGATCCAGAGGAGAGCAAGGCCTGGAGACCCGAGACAACTCTCCTAGCACCATGCTCTTGGACCGCGCTGCATGGACACACACAGAGATAAAGTGAGGGAAGAGGGATTTAGAGCACCAGAATGAGAGTGAGACAGAGAGAGATGAAGAAATAGAGATTACACAAAGACAGAGGATTCATGTTTTTGGGGATTTTCTGTCTTTGTTTTGCTATTATTCTAAAAATTCACCCATAGACAATCCTAAATCATTATTCACAGAAGTCTCTCTTGGGCGCAGCTAAGCCCACAGGCTTGACCATGCATCCAGATTCCCTCCTAAGTCAATAAACCAAGGCATGGCCTCCATTTTACAGAAAATACATCCTGTTTAAGATGATATTTATCTATCTATTCCATTACATTTTATTATGTGTCTCAGATATTAATGAGGGTATATATCATTTTCAATTTCACTGTGGCACTGAGAGGAGTTTTGGTTTGGATCAGGTTGCACTTTAACTGCTGCAGACTGATTACAAGCATGGATTATATATTAGCGAAGGTATGTCAAAGGTACAGAGCAAAATCAGCGACAGGAGAGTGATCCCTGGGGAGTCACGGGGAGAGAAAGAGGGAGAGAGATAAACAGAAGGCAGAGAGAGAGAGAAATCAATGGCGTCTTTTTTCCTGTTAATTGCCTCTTGCTTTCTGCTGAGGACAGCAGAGAGGGTATCTGCAAGGGCCTGGACTGAAATCTCTCTCTCTTGCTTATCAGCTCTCTGACTGCGTCCCTCATTTTATTTCTTCCCTTTTTGGATGTCCTTCATTTGCAGAGTCATGATTGCTGGAAAGGGAGAAGACTAGAGACCACGTGAAGCAGTCATTAACAAAACTGTATGCTGACAGCAGGAGCAGGCAGAGCAGGATCTATAAATACAGCAGACGTGGCCGTGTTTTTAACATCCTTAAAGAAGAGGCAGGAAATCTAACAGAGGAATTGATGCTTTCATCTACTGTCAGCAAAGAAGTCATGTACAAGGATGAAACTGTTATCTTTTCAGGAAATAAACTGTTACTCAAAGTGCATCAATTTGTATTTAATAAAATAATACATGGGTTCAATAGTGATAATCAGTGATGGAGCATTCATATCCTTTACTCACTACCCTTACAATAGCACATAGTGAAAATACCCCATTACACGTAATAAGTATGCATTCAGTACTTTAGATAAGTAAAAGTACCTAATTATTATTTGCAAATGTCCTTAAAGAAATGGTGAGTGTTTCACTGATGTACAATATATTATTGAGTTATCTATACTGATGTATCAATTTGTTGCTCAGCAACTTTTTTCTATACTTTTGGGTATGTTAATCTATAACAGTGCATAATCTTTTATAAAACTGATCTTACACTTTGTGTGTAAAATCTTAATCTGTAAAGAAACTTGTAAAGGTAACTATAAATATATGTAAAAAGGCACATTTCCCGTTGAATTGCTTAGTAGAAGTATCAAATTAAACACTCAAGTTAAGTACAAGAACAGCGCCTAAAAAAGTACCTGAGTAAATGTACTTAGTTACTTTCCACCACTTAGGAATCAATAGGGAAAGTACTCATTAAGTACCCATTACGAAAATGGTCCCAGTCAGTGTTACATTATATTATAATCACATTAATTATTAACAATGTATTACTGTAGCATTTTGCTGTTATGTTTGATGCAGTGGAGCAAATTTAAACTACTTTATTTACTGTTGAGAATGCATTTTAAGCTCATTATACATTTTGTATACCTCTGAAATGTACTGATGTGGAACGAGTAAAGCAGCATAAGATGGAAATAATAAGTACCTTATTGTGTACCTAAGTACAGTACTTGAATAAATATACCATTCCACCACCACAGCTAATCCTTTTTGGATAGTCCATCCTGCAACTACCAGTAAATAGATTATTCAACTACTATTGGAATGATTAATCTCATTAAACAAATAAATAATTTATTTGATTATCAACAAATTAAATGTTCACACATAAATTGTATTTTTAACCTACATATGAATGAGAACATAATCTTTGTGGTATTTTTGCACCATTTCTTGATTTTAAGCACGTCATCATTTATTCAAATATCCTCAAATTGACATGATATTCAGCCACACAGATAATGAGAGAAGCCTCAACCATAGCTCAGAGTTTTACCAATAACTTCCCGTAAGACTCTACACAACTTAACTGCTCTAGGATTCATGATATCTCAGCTTCTGAGTGCAGATCCAGCTCTGTGTTCCTGTATGATGCTGCATAAAAGGGTCAGAGGATAGCAGAGCTGGAAATCTAATCAAAGGAGAACACCATTACAGCAAATGAGAGATGGCAAGCGGACAATACGTGGCAAGCGAAGTGAAGTGGCCACTGCACTCCAACTGTGTTCATGAAGGAGAAAGAAGAGGCATTTGTCCTTCCCAACATCTTTTATGGTCTTATTTTTACTGCTGGTCTCAAATAAGACGGCTGCCAAGGGAGAAATAACGCCACAACCCCGCCTCAACACACACAACAAATTAAGGATTTTTAAAGCTGCTGCTCGCTACATTGCTCTGTTTTGTGCATTTTCGTACAAAGATGTGAAATAAATTCAAGGAGATTAGGAATACCTTCCTGTCAGAGTCAGGCAATCGTGTGGATACTCCTCTCTAAAAACCAGTACCAGTCAATTTACTTAAGACAAGTTGTCTATAGCAACCACCTGCTATGAAGAGCACAGCTATACTCTGCATCATGATAATCTCAGTGCCAGGAGTTGTTCCTGTGATTTAGAGCTTCCCTATTCATCTTCACACAGTCATGTGATAGGCATGTATATTTGGCGTCCCGACTTCAGCGGTCACCAGTGGGTTTTACCCGGCGTTAGAAGAACTATGTTTGAGAGTCAGCTGTTGTGATTTACACAAGTGGCGAACTCTGCATTCCTTTCATCACCTCTGATCTAGAGTCACCTGTCAAAACCATGCCAACTAAAAACTAGTCCAATAAACCCTGAACAAATAGAGATGTATTCATGTGTTCAGGTGTGAAAATGTCAGGATGCAGACCATTGTTGGAGGGAGGATCATCCTTCCAGAAGCCATGTTTACTACAACCCACTGTCCCCCCCACCAGGTTCAAATCTTTTAGGAATAAGCACGGTATAATGAAGAGACACAAGGGATGACATCACTCTGTAGTAGAGCTGGTTAACTCTGGACATGGAATATAAAGCCTCAACACTTCGGATCATGCAAGAAAACTCAGGTCATCGCTGACAACAATGGTCACTGGGATGCAGAATGACACCGGTGCTACTAATATGGCAATGTTCCACCTTTTTGATGTCATTGTCAATGAAAGCACTGGCACCGATATTGATGTCACATTATTACAAAGACAGCAGGACAAATGGAGCTCTGCGGAGACACCGAGGAGGAGAAAGAGATGGACTGCAGAGAAACAGAAAGAAGGAAGGAAGGAAAGAAAAGAGATGGAGGGATGGAGAAAGAGGAGGTGGGACTGTGCTTACCCCGGCGTGCCTGTTTTATCTTGGGGCTCAGCATGGTTACCGTTGCTGTGCTGCTCCCTCTCACAGAGACATG
The DNA here is from genome assembly GCF_023349555.1 of Cebidichthys violaceus. Classification (NCBI taxonomy): domain Eukaryota; kingdom Metazoa; phylum Chordata; class Actinopteri; order Perciformes; family Stichaeidae; genus Cebidichthys; species Cebidichthys violaceus. Next base: position 6,800,685 of record NW_027176263.1, read on the forward strand.
ACTGCATCCCTCTGTTCACACACTATTCCTCACACACACACACGGACACACAGTGCCTCTCGCTGCTGCCTCGCCCTGATACTCCTCATCCTCTCCGAGCATCTCTCTCTCTGGCTCACTGTCTTGCACTTGGACACTGTCTCCGTCTGATTTCACACACACACACACGCACGCACGCACGCACGCACGCACGCACGCACGCACGCACGCACGCACGCACACACACACACACACACACACACACACACACACACTTACAAGCACTTAACCACACACTCTGGTTGTCCTCCCCCTCCTTTCTTTCGTCTCACTCCCCCCTGTCTGTCCCAACGGCCCGGCGTACTGTTGTTCTCACATACTGTACCTAGAGCCCTGCCCACTCTCTCTCTCTCTCTCTCTCCTTTGCTATCTGCCTCTCTGCCGTCTGCTGCACACTCTCAGTATCAATTTCTCACCGTCTATAAATATGTCTGGCTGTGTGTCCTCTGTCTTGTCACCCATTTCTTTACATTGGCTCCCGCAATTGCTCCACAGTCTTCACAATCCCTCTGGCTGTTTGCTCATGGAGATTTGATTATGGCCTCATCTGTACATGAAGTACAACCTCAGATCAATACGTTTGGTTTAACTGACATCATTTGAACCATCAAATGTTTGATGCAGAGCAAGTGGCTAAGTTATTCTATTGTCTGTACTGGATGTATTATACATTTGGGTAGATGTGTTTAAAACTGACAAAACTCCACTCATATTTAATATCACAACTCTTACAGGCTAAGACTTATAGTCTGAAAGGAAATGTCACACTACTCAGTCACTCAAAATGTGCATGATGAAAACCAAAATACTCATGGGTGTGATGTTCTTGTTTCTATTCAGCCTGGTTGATTTGTAGAGGATGTGATAAAGAAGATTAATGCTGCAGTTCAAGAGGCTGGATTACACTACAATGCAGTACGGGGACACTGCTGACTGAGCTTTTTCATAAGAAATAATAACCTGCTCAGCTCAAACATAACAATCAATGACAAATGTTCCCCACTATATCGCTAAATAAAGGCTTTATAAAGTAGTAGCAGTGCATTCCTGATACCATTACTTTGGGAATGTAATTCCTAACACTTTCAAAATATCAGCTCATAACCTGACAGACAAATATCTGAAAATTAGAGCTTAACTTTATATAAGATCTCAGATAACCAGAAAGTTGGATCTTAAACAACATAAATCATCACCTTGCTCGATACAATGATTGTTGTTGTAAAACAAACTAAAAGAGAGCTTTACCTGTCAATTCTTTGGTTTGTCACTGAGACTGTCACAGAGGAGTCCTGGATGGTTTCAACTTTCAAGGCAGTGGACCCGTCTGCACAGTGTGTCCCTCTCCACTGGGGCCATTTCTAGAGCCACAAAACACACACACACACACACACACACACACACACACACACACACACACACACACACACACACACACACACACACACAGGCTCTAAACAATGGCAATACTGAAATCTTCTCTGCTGAATTGATAATCGCTAAGAAACAAATCAAATGACATTCACATACCCAAAGAGAAGGGACTACTATTGCTGCCATCAGTAACACACCAATGACGTGCGCTTGAAGAATGCTGATGTGAACAGACTCTGATAGAAGGAAGGAAATAAAGACAGTCATGCGAGTATTACTTGCCATGTCATCTTGGATGTGCAGACCAGACGACTCTCAGTCTGGAGCCAGACTCTCTGTGCTACACAAGAAAGCATCACAGTCCCAAGCAGCTGCTGTGATAGGTACTGTTTTACAGAGAAATAGAACATATCCGATGATCTCCTGCCGTCCTCCTTCTCTACATTTTTCAGTCTGTCTCTCACTAAGGAAGTGAGCTGCCTTGATGGAGAAGTGAAAACGGCTGACTTCTGTGTAAAAAATAGTATGAGCCATTGTATGGTGTTACTGTACATTTTCCCCACTCACATGAGGGTAAAAATGAATGCTCTGGCTGTTCGTGATTTGAGAATGTAAATCAAGAGGGACGGTAACAAGCTGTGACAAAAAACCTTATCAACGTGTTTCTCTCTTGCTACACATTCAGTGGTGGAACGTAAGCACATTTACTCAAGTACTATACTTAAGTACAGTTTTGGCATACTGGAGTATTTACATTTTGCTACTTTATACCTCTACATTTCAGAGATAAAGATTGTACTTTTTACTCCACTATGTTTGACACTTAAAGTTACTTTTACCATAAAAGCATATAATATGAAATCATGCAGTACTACTGTATACAAAGTATCTGAAATCAGTTCCACATTGACCAACTACAACATGTAAATGCTATTCTGTGTATTAATTATGATGAAAACAAAATAATACAACATTATACAATAATACAAAAGGAAAAAGGGTTGATTCTGCATAATGAGTACTTTTACTTTTGATACTTTAAACACATTTTGCTGATTATACTTCTGTACTTTTACCTAAGTTAACTTTTTGAATTTGGGACTTTAACTTGGATAATTGTTAGACTATGATATTTCTACTTTTACTTAAGTAAAGTATTTCAGTACTTCCACCGCTGTGAAAGATAAAAGAGAAACTTTCTACTTTTACTAATTTCAGTGGTGTTTTTTATTCAGCATAAAAACATCATGGCACAAATGAGGTATCATCTTGGAAACCAAAATAAATTGTGTAACCACAGGTAAAATACATTAGTACATATAAAATATATTGGGGTATTACATACAATAACACTGATCCAGGGACAGAACAATACAGTAACAGCAGTCACAGGCTTACATGCGCTCATCTTAACCTCTCCATATGCATGACAGGCAGTAGACACTAAATAATATCACATGACGTAGCCTCTCACATAGTCCAGACACACCAGCCTCTGAGGGATGTGGGGAACATCATCTATAATCTAGAAATATTGCCTCAAGGGAAACAAAGGAAATGAGTGTGTTTAATTGAAGGCATGAAAAGAGCATGTCTCATTAGTGAGAGCAGAGGAAGTGTCATGGCTCAAATGACTGGGAGCAGGTCAGAGAGGTAATGACATTATGTCAGGAACAAAGTATTTCAGTGCACTTGCTAGTAACCATTATCACTAATCACAGGACTTGCTAATGTTATGAGTAGCCTACACAAATCTTCACAACTTTGAAAAATGTTTTTTACACTATGACACACTTTTCTTCAAAATAAATATAACAATGAAATGTAAAATTAAGCTGATGTAGAATGTGAAAACAGGTGTAAATGTGAGCATTAATTCACAGGTGTTCTCTGCTAAAACACAGTTTTGGAATCAAGTACTTCACAACACAGAATGCAAACCAACAAGTTAATGTGAACACTGATACCTTAAAAGTATTCTGTGACGCTTCTAAAAACTAGGTGAACATCGAAACTCTTATCCTGCTAGACACAAATCTGCTGACTAATCTATTCTGTAGCCTACTGTATATTAAAATAGAATATTGAGATTTAACCAAATTGTACATTCAAGTACAACATGTTATATGGCATTAGAGACTCTGTAAACGGTGAAGTAAGTGAGCGATGACACAAACAGCTGGATGCAAGAAAAACTGACATTTTCAAATGTCTATGGCAGTTTTGTCTTCTCTACTTTGTCCTCTTCCCACCCGTCTGTGACCCTCCAGCAGAAACGACAGCACTATAACCCAGCGCTGCCGTAGTGACCTCTGCTGTGCTGAGCTTTCACACTGTCTGAAGTAGGTGGTCGTTCCCGTGGCCACAGACTCAAACTGCTCAATCAGTAGCCACACCTCCCAAAACACTGTCAGTCCATTCATTGACACCAATACCACAACCCAGAACTCCTCCCCTAACAATGTCAGCCACGATGACAAGCCGTGATTGGCCGCAGGCATCTTGCCGTACAGGTAACTTGTTGCTGTGGCAACAAAAAGCAGGTGGGCAATCAACATGGAGAGGATGAAGAAGAGGAAGACGCGGTGGTTACCGCGGCCGACGCACCGGTTGAGGAAAAGGCAGTGGTGGTCATAGTCTTTGATGCACACCTCACACAGCTTGCAGTGTTTAGTGTAGTCAGGTGGAAACAACTATGGGGAAAGCAAAGACATGGTGGGAGGAGAGCAACGTATTGTTGATGTGATGTAGCCCATGAACAAAAAAAATGTGCATCTTTAAATGTACCGGCAACCGTCTTCAAAAGCAGACCTTTCACTAATTGATGAAAATCACCTGGCTATGACTTAATTGACATACATATTTCATCACATTAAATTGTCACAGCATTGATTCATTGCTTTTTGAAGGAACACACCAAGAGGAGAAGGGCTGTGTGTACATTTAGATCAAGACCGAAACTGATAACTAGATATATAGGTAGATATGGGGGTATGCTCTCTGACCCGTATGAACGGCTTACCTCACAGTATGGACAGAACCTGTGAGGGCTCTGGTTGTCCTCCACCAGGTCAGCGATACAGGAGAACCGAGGATCTACATCTGCTCGGTCCAGTGTCCCAGGGTCCTGAGTCATAACCTTGCTGAACAAAACGAGGACTAAGGAGAAGTGGACCATTGACACATGGACCAGAGCACTGTTTGACCACACACATTCAAAAGGTTAAGGATGAACCATTGTCATTTCAATTCCTAGAACACATTTGCCTTACTGTGTATATTTGGGCGAGCAAAAGAACTATGAGAGCACTGGCCATGTTGAAAAATGTTTTCAGGAAAGCTTGTGGAGTATCCAAATTACAAATGTTCAACTTGGGGAGCATGGATAGGTCGCTGCATAATGGACTTTAAATATTAATTGGGTACAAGTGAAAAATGTGACTCGATGATGGCACAAGAGGAACGGTCAAAGGATAATGAAAAACACTGGGGTTCTACCTCTGGGGACTATTCACAGATAATTACATGAAAACCCCAACTTTCACTTGTTGGTCACAACGTTGCTTGACCTGATGTTGGAACCATAATAGTTAGATATCATCCTATGAAGACCATTATAATTAAGGACCAAATATTAAAGCAATCCGGCCTTTGGTTAAGATATCCCTCTCCGAACCAAAGTGTTGGACGGGCAGACAGACGAACCAACATTGACATCCTTATGTCCATACTGCTAGCAGGGCAAAAAAAAGCCAGATTATACAGTAATATGCCTGGGCATGGGACTTAATGTGTGCTACATTTGTTAAGGATATTAGGCATCATCTTTCCATAGAAGCAGAGCAGGGAATGGAACAAGCCAGCTAGGAGGGTTCCCAAGTAGATTGGGTTGGGTAACCTGGAAGGAAGACAGACACTATCTTAACAAAGAGGTAAAACAAGCAGTGAGATGAGTTGACTTACTGATAAACATTTCACATGTAAAAAAAAAAGGTCAAACCTTTGGTATGTGGTCATGCGGTGGTACTGTGTGAAAATGCTTCTGGCCAGCCAGGGGAAGAGCAAAGCACAGGTTAGCCCCCCATAGCCTCCCAACATGGCTGCTATCAGCAGGATGACAGCGCCACTCAGGGTTGGAAAAAGCAGTGTCCAGTAATACAAAACTGGTGAGAAAAGACACATGATATAAACATACAAAGATGTGTGAAAAACTCAACACATAAACACACACACACACACAGCACTTGTTACAGTGCCATTATTATCATCCCCATTCTCATGATTATAATCATCATCCTTGTTTTCAGCGCTAAACGATTGATCAAAACTACAGAGGAATATTCACCATGAGACTCCCTGGGCTTGTGGTGTAGTGGCTCATTAATGTACCGACTCAGTAGCTTGGTGAGTTGCTGATGTCTAGAGAAAAACACACAGTATAGCAATGTATTAATCAGCATCAGGATCCCAAGAGGAAGAAGTCATCTGGAAATGCAAACCTTCTGGATATCTGAAGGTACTGAGGGGTGTTTCTATCCCATCCAGTGGTCTGCTAGTCAGTGTTTTTCCAGATAATTCTAGAGACAGCAGATTCACCTAAATGTTTTCCCCTGTTTGCTGAGGTCCAGTGGTGTGAGGCCACTGTGGTTCTTCTGATAGAGCACCCTGCACCCTGTTCTCTGCAGCAGTGTCCAGCACACCTCCACTCCACCCCTCTCTGCTGCAACATGAAGCGCGGTCGCTCCCTGCTGGTCGACTGCGTCCACAGCACATCTCTGAAACCCAAACAGAGGGTTGAGCTGCACAGCTGCTAAAAATATATCGGCACTGGTTCCAGTTTCACAAATGCATCTTAAGGTTAAACTGATCTTTGTCCCATTCCCAAGTATGAATGCATTTTTTTTATTTGAAAATGTTGTACTAGGTTATGTACTGAGCTTATTTGTCTACAGTTCTATATGAGTGGTTGATGACAGTGACACTTGGCCATATTGTAAATAAGACGGCGTGGGAGAAAAATGTATGCCTGTGCCATTATAGTCAATGCTTAAAGAGTCAAGTTCATATTCTTTCCTTATATATCATAATCTTGCAAACAAATATTCCTAGTTCATGTATCAGTGTAATCCTGCAAACATAGTGTTTTGGGGTTAGTAATAGTTCATGTATACAATGGACAGTTCATATAGCTAGGAGAGAACAAGTAATCTCATAATCACATGACAGTTCAATTGCGGACTTCTCCAGTGCTGCCACCAAAGAGGTCCAAAGAGAACAAATTGGCCTTTGTGCATACCCTGTTGGGTCAGTCTGACCTTAGAGACTCTGGCACAATGGGTCGTAAAAAACTTAGAGTGTTGAATGGCACAAAGCCGGGGGGCAAATGGGAGTTCAAGGTAACTTAATTAGAAATACGCTCATGCACTAAGGGTTGATAGAGTCAAATGATAAGGTAACATGTGGTAGAAGTAAATTGATAAAGTATAGATGTACAGTTAGGTCCTCATGACAATGTCGTAAAGATTGGTTAATATAAAAGATAAGAAACTGTGATGTCAGAAAATGTCACCCTAACAAGATTCTAAGGACTTGATTGAACTTGAAGATATGTACGATATGACTTCATAGCCAAGTTTCTAGTTAAGAAGAATAGAGGACGTTAGGCCCAGACACCAGGGGTACAGCCGAATAAGGCTGTATTAGCAGAGAAATTAAATATCTCATGTGACCAGATGTCTAAAAAGCCCCCAATTTTCCAGGGCTGAGGGGGGACCGTTAATCCTAGATGTATGACACCATGAACGAGATGACTGTCCAGAAGAACATTGGGAGTGGGTGGGTGAAAAGAGGGGGGTCGATAATAAAAATGATACAAGGGTATAAAATAAGGAGCATGTCTTTTGTTTGTCAGTTGATTCCGGACAACTCAGTTTACCACTGTGAGCATGTCGTATGTAGGACCTCTCCCAATTTGGACCACCCATCCCCCAGCCAGACTGCGAAGACTACAAATTCTTGCCCACAAGCACGCAGATGTATGCACCTTCTACCGTTGCTGCGACCAAATGGTGCGTCCTTCAATCTACATGCCATTTGCAACTGCAGCCGAGATGAAGGAAATCTGCGAACACCATGCAACGAGATGGACTCCGAATGACATTCCTGGAAATTAGAGACGGAACCTCAGCCACGAGTAGGGGTAGCCATAGAACTTAGGAGAGGTTAGAACCATCATTAGGAGTGAGAAGAACTACAACGAGAGAGAGAAAGTATACCTGCCTAGGAAAGGAAAAAACTGTATATTTTACAGAGTTTGGTAAGTCACCCTAAGTGACAGGTAGTTATTGACAAGTAGTCAGATTATTATTTTTTTTAGACTACTGTATTAGAACCTAAATGTGATTAAGTTAGCTGGTGTGAGTGTTCCGATATATGGGAGTGTATAACCAACCTCATGGACAGAAGCTCATGCATCCAGCCACAGTGAGTTCCATCCACGCATGAGTGGTTCTCTACTGTACGCATAGTACATGGACCTGAAGATCATCACGAGGTCTGAACATTTTTCTTTAATGAGTGACTCGAGTCACTCAAGGGGGGAAATGAGGGAGGAAAAATGTATGCGTTTACAACTATATTACTTGCTTCAAAGTTTATCTCATACGTTTGTTCATCTATCTGTAAAATGTATATGTTTACAACTATATTCCTTGCTTTGAGTTTATCTCATACGTTTGTTCATCTATCTGTAAAATGTATATGTTTACAACTATATTCCTTGCTTTGAGTTTATCTTATACGTTTGCTCAGTTATCTTTATAATCTTACATTTATACTCTTTTGGATCAAACTCAGTTCATGCATCTGCATAGTCATATATTCACAGAGCTATGAATAGTCACGTGTTTCATGTATTTCACGTTCCTAAAATTAGGAATGGTCTAGTTGAGACCAGCAGCAATGTCACCCATACAATGTCCCCAGGAAACCCTTTGTGTATAGGCGGCTGGATCAGTATGCCTGGCGTATCTCTGGTCACTGTGACACACATATGACTGTGTTGTCGAAGCCAGAAGTTTGGCAGAATCATTAAGGAAGACAGTGGGGGGGGACTGAGACAAAGCCTGGGACAGATCGAAGCTAAATCCAAACAGCACATAGGCCCATACATAGTAGATGCTTAGACACTGGTCATTTAACTGCATTCCTGTTGAGAGTTAGTCTGACGATGAACAGGGACCAGTAGGATCCTCTGACAGGTGTCTCTCCTGCTATTGATTTATTAGTAGACCAACAGTACATCTCATGTGCCCAGATGTTCAAAACGCCCCCAGGGAATTGGATCTGAAAACCGTTATGAATCCCTACTGTATGCATGATGAACAAAATGACTGTTTAGAGGAAAGTTGAGAGCTGATGAGTAAGAGGAGGGGGCGATCATGAATACGGGGACGAGGTTATAAAGTAAGGTACATTTCTTTGTTGTGGAGAGTTGAATCGGGACAACTCGGTTTGCTTGTACTCTGTGTGATGCAAATAAACTGAAGAAACTTCAATCTCTTTTATGTTCTGTGGGTGTTCGTTATGAGTTCCTGGTTAGTGAGAATCCTGTGGTATCTCACCATGAGTCAGATAGCAAACAGTTAGTAAGCCAGCTTTTTAGTATCAAGTGTAATATAAAGTTAAAGTCCAACAAGTTGATCATAGACACAGAAATAAACCCATTTGGCGAGCCATCGGCGTCAGACTCCACGGGGGCCGTGCCCGAGCGGGGTGACCTTTCTTCTCTCACAGACTGAACGTGCCACGAGCTCATCTGAGAACTAAAACAATGAGCTAAAAGCAGTTAAAAGTTGAGTAAAGTCATAGTACATAATTGCATGTTGATTCTCAGTGGGTGCGACAGCAATAGGTACCCTATCAAATCCTCCTCTATATTTATCATACGTATCATATGTATCTGTATCATACTCTTGGCAAACTGGAGCATGTGAGTGAGTGAGAGAGTAAGGGCCATCATATCATACCTGGTCTCTGAGCAGATACCGCACCACCTCTGTGTTGCCTGTGGATGCAGCCAAGTGAAGGGGTGTCACCTGGTACATGTCTGTGTCTGAAAACCGGAACATCCCTGTCTCCCACAAATAGTGCACTGCAACACTGGGAAAGATAATATAACAGTAAGTGCATGCATTTTTACATATTTATGTGTGACTGATTAGCCAAACAAATACAAGACTAAAAACATCAAGGTTTGTAATGTGTCGTTTCATCTACTCACATGCTGCCCCCCGTGACTGCATGATGCAGTGACGTTTTTCGCTGCCGGTCAATGAGACGCAAATCAGCTCCATACTGCATCATTTGGTGTATGATATAGATGTTCCCTTGCCTGATGGGAGTCAAAAGCACAAACTGTTATTACACTGGATCCAGTACAGAACAAAATGCATGATGCTCACACCATAACATTGTCCCATTGAGAATCCAGGCATATTTGTTTAACACCAGAGACCTAAATATGCAGCTACTGCTCACCTGCAGGCAAAATGAAAGGCTGTCTGTCCTGCATCACATGTCAGGTTGGGGTCAGCTCCAAAACTAAGGAAAAGGTCAACCAGGGCGCGAGTACCATGGAGGGCCGCGTAGTGGAGCGGGGTGAAACCACCCCAGCCTGGATGAAGACAACCACATGCACATTACGGTCAGATCCAACAATATAGGCCTGACATAAATGCACGGCCTGTCAGGTCGATCGTTGAAGCCCTCTGGAGTCCAGGGATAGAGTTGCCTTTGCCACAATGCGACTTTGCGCTGTGTTGTCACAGGATCTGTCCATCTACATCTGAGCCAGACCATCTCACAGACGAGCTGCAGCAGGGTTAGCTTTCCCCTTGGAAATGTGACAAAATCACAGCAGGAGACACTGGAGCACAATAAAGTTTAATGTGGTCCTTTGAAAATAGCAAGATTGTAGGCTACAATGCTTTTCACGAAATGTACACATTATAACTTATACATTCAATATACAAAATGTGAATTACAGACATACGACATAGGAATAACAAGTTTGTGCTCTTGGAAAACAGTGTTCATCAGCAGTTTTCTGGCTTTATACTGAGCAAATCAGGAAATACCATCACAGTGTAAGGCTAAAAACTATAGCATACTGACACAGTAGGAAGTGGTGGCCTGTAGTTTCACAAATATGTTGTAATTAAAAGAGCAATACTGCACCAGATCAAGATTTAAATTGCATCTTATTCCACCTTACCTTTTACCTTGAGAACTGATCGGTCATTCTGAACGAACTGTATACACAGTTCAATATTGCCTCTCTGTATACAGTCAAATATGTCTCCGCGGGTATCCGAGCACACAGGCATCGGATGCATTATGATGGGTGCTCAGAGGAGGCCTGCTGTTATTTCCACCGACAGAAACTGCAACGGAAACAAATATCAGCTCCCAGGACGAAGCGCTACAAAATCATAATGTAAAGTGAGAAGGGAGATCATCTTTCGCTTCAAAGTAACGGGGATCTTTCATTGTGCTAAACTGATCGAGGCAGACCACGCCCTGGACTCCTCGTTGGTTGCAGCAGGTCACATGACCGCTAACGTCACCGCGTCAACAAAACACTTGGGCCCTATAAATAAGATAACACCTTATAATTTAATTAGCATCATGTCATAGTGGACATCGGAATATTGGGGCAGAATTTAAAACAATATATATTTACAGAAATCTTCAAATAAACTTTTTAACGTAAAGAAAATATCCTCTTAAAAGTAAACTCCTAGTAAGCAATAAATTTATTTATTATTTATTTTGCCTACGTTTAATTTCTTACTGCAACATGCGATGCTTAAGTTACAAATAAAGAGGTGAGACTTGGACCTGCAGTATTCAGATATTGTTTGCGACGTCCGGGGTCTCTTTGCGACACTGGCTGAAATCAGTGTTGTTGTTGTTGTTTTTTCGGCTCGGACGCGATAAACGTAATTGTATCCATTGCGCGTGCTCTGCTGTCAGCTTGTAAAAAAATAGTTATCACTCCTGCAACAAAGTGACGACTTAGCCGAAGCAATGAGGCGTATAATCGGCTCTAGACAACACCGAGGAGAAGGTCTGCAGAGGGAATGACATGGCTTGAGAATGAATGGTCACGCTTGCCATGCAGCTCGTAAGTGTGCAGAGACAGAGTGTCTTCAACTTCAGCAGGTGATGGCGATTCCTGTGGCTGTCCTCTCTTTGTAGACATTTTGACTTTTCATACTGCAGAAACGTGTAATAATTGATCACATTAATAAGACACTGAGTTAGCATGCATTACACCATCGCAGGGAATCCACAAAACAGCTATAGCATCATTACACCTGTAGATGTCCTGATGAAATGTGTTCAATAAACAAAAGCACTATGCTACACGATGGAGCAGGTTTAAGGTTGTCTATTTAGGGACAGTATATATATATATATTTTTTTCTCCACCTGGTTGCTGTCCGCATATATTTATATAACTAAAACCCACAAGATGGCGCTGTTTAGCCACGTTATGTTAGTACTGATTTCATTCTCTATGTCAGCAATACAATCACTGTAGTTTCCCAATCTTAGTGCAGTTGCACCCCACAAGCATTCAAACTACACTGACACTCGATTAAAGCCCCATCAAACAAATAAGACAACACGAAAATATATGATATTTCTACTAACCTGATTAGTCTTTTATTACAATAAGTAAGACTACTAACACAATCTGTTTAGATGTTTTCTGATGCTTTTAAAGATTTGTTTACCATTTTTAAACACACTAAAACAGGCCCGTCTAGTTATAATCAACAGACAAACATACCAAATTGATTAGTTTTTAATTGTTTCACCTACAAGTCAATCTCTCCATTTAAAACTGTTATAACAAACTGTGTTTGTTGGCATCTTTGGTGAATCATGGGATTCTGCCAATAAGATTAATGTCAAACTGTGTCTATAAAAAGCCAAGGGACTCATCTTTAAACTGTGGTGGGAGGGCCCCATCCAACCAGTTGAACAACATTTTTTCACTTCTGCTTCTCTAAGGAAGTAGAAAGGCACATGACCTGGGCCAGCTGATTTGAGTTGCTCTGCTTGTTCAAAGTTCAGTGTGCTTGGTGCAGATTAGTAAGACGCGGGTTATTTTACAGAAGGGTAAGCACAGCAGGCGCTAGTCATGTCTCCGCTTGTCTTCTGGAATAACACAACACAGATGACAGCGTCCTCGTAGAGCTAGGACAAATCAGATGGCTCTCACACAAGTACAGGTAAGAGGACTTAAGCGTGTGTTGTAATAATTTTCCTTTTGAACTGCATAGCGAAGGTGGCTATCAACAGGGATGTGTTACTTTTCCATTTCACAAGTAACTTTGGATGCTTTTGTGTGTCTTGCTATCGGTGTCTCTCACACACTCTGCACACAGAACATTCTCACATGAGTAAACCTCAGAGTATTAATGAATTTGTCTGGAATGTGAACTGCCTTTCCCTTTACTTAACCAAGCTCTGGCTAATCAGTTTAGCAGTCCACCTCTGCCAATGTCCCTTATTGTTCACCATGTGTGTGTGACTCTCAACAGAAATTCCCCGAAATGATAACACTGTAATGAGGAAACAATGCCCTAGTCAAAGCCTCAGTCATACACAAACATGTCTGCTTGGGAGCAGGACTCCTCATCCACAGTTAGTGGGACAGAGAAGTGTAACACGGATTAGTAGCTTCCTGTGAGAAGAAACTGTAGAGGAATTGTATTCCACATGATCAATAACTTTGGCGATGTTAGGGGCAGCTGAGAGGGAAAGAACATCCTTGGGTTGAATCAGTGTCACATTGATTTGATTTTGTACAACAAAAGGTTGATTTGCCATCTTTTGCATATGTGCACCTCAAATTGTCAAATAGATTGCACTTGTAAGTGACAGGAATGATTAGGTACAGTTGTGGTCAAAAGTTTACATACACTTGTAAAGAACATAATGTCATGGCTCTCTTGAGTTTCCCCGTTATTTCTACAACTCTGATTTTTCTCTGATAGAGTGATTGGAACAGATACTTCTTTGTCACAAAAAAACATTCATGAAGTTTGGTTGTTTCATGACTTTATTATGGGTTAACAGAAAAAGTGATCAAATCTGCTGGGTCAAAAATATACATACAGCAGTGCTAATATTTGGTTACATGTCCCTTGGCCATTTTCACTTCAATTAGGCGCTTTTGGTAGCCATCCACAAGCTTCTGGCAAGCTTCTCGTTGAATCTTTGACCATTACATTTACATTACATTACAGTCATTTAGCAGACGCTTTTATCCAAAGCGACTTACAATAAGTGCATTCAACATTGGTAATCAAAAGAACTACTAGTCACCAGAAGTCATAAGTACATTTCCTTTTCCAAACAAGCATCTAAGAGCATGAAGCAGAGCATAACTCAGAGCCAAAGTACAGGGCAGAAACAAGAAAAACAGTTAGTGCTATAAGTAATACGAATACAATAAGTGCAACAAGCTAGTATGAAAACAATAAGCGCTAAGTGGAAGGCTCAGGGTAGCACTTCCTGAAGAGGTGGGTTTTCAGCCTGCGCCGAAAGATGGGCAGCGACTCCGCTGTCCTGACGTCAGTGGGAAGTTCATTCCACCACTGTGGGGCCAGGACAGAAAACAGCCGTGACCGGGTCGATCGGCCGCCAGGACCTCTGAGCGACGGGGCAACCAATCGCCCCGAGGCAGCAGAGCGAAGTGGTCGGGCGGGGGTGTAAGGCTTGACCATGGCCTTGAGATAGGAAGGAGCTGTTCCTTTCACTGTCCTGTAGGCTAGCACCAGAGTCTTAAACTGGATGCGAGCTCTTACAGGTAGCCAGTGTAGAGAACGGAGAAAGGAAGTTGTGTGGGAGAACTTGGGGCGATTGAACACCAGGCGAGCTGCGGCTTTCTGGACAAGCTCCAGAGGTCTGATGGCCGACGCCGGGGCTCCGGCGAATAGAGAGTTGCAGTAGTCCAGGCGGGAGATGACAAGAGCCTGGATGAGAACCTGCGCTGTCTCGTCAGTCAGGAAGGGACAAATCCTCCTGATGTTGTAGAGCACGAACTCCTCTTGACAGAATTGGTGCAGTTCAGTTAAATTTGATGGCTTTCTGACATGGACTTGTTTCTTCAGCATTGTCCACATGTTCTCAATGGGATTTAAGTCAGGACTTTGGGAAGGCCATTCTAAAACCCTAATTCTAGCCTGATTTAGCCATTCCATTACCACTTTTGATGTGTGTTTGGGGTCATTGTCCTGTTGGAACACCCAACTGCGCCCAAGACCCAACCTTCGGGCTGATGATTTTAGGTTATCTTGAAGAATTTGAAGGTAATCCTCCTTCTTCATTATCCCATTTACTCTCTGTAAAGCACCAGTTCCATTGGCAGCAAAACAGCCCCACAGCATAATACTACCACCACCGTGCTTGACGGTAGGCATGGTGTTCTTGGGGTTAAAGGCCTCACCTTTTCTCCTCCAAACATATTGCTGGGCATTGTGGCCAAATAGCTCGATTTTTGTTTCGTCTGACCACAGAACTTTCCTCCAGAAGGTCTTATCTTTGTCCATGTGATCAGCAGCAAACTTCAGTCGAGCCTTAAGGTGCCGCTTTTGGAGCAAGGGCTTCCTTCTTGCACGGCAGCCTCTCAGTCCATGGAGATGCAAAACACACTTGACTGTGGACACTGACACCTGTGTTCCAGCAGCTTCTAATTCTTGGCAGATCTGCTTTTTGGTGGTTCTCGGTTGACTCTTCACCCTCCTGACAAATTTTCTCTCAGCAGCAGGTGATAGCTTGCGTTTTCTTCCTGATCGTGGCAGTGACAAAACAGTGCCATGCACTTTATACTTACAAACAATAGTTTGCACTGTTGCTCTTGGGACCTGCAGCTGCTTTGAAATGGCTCCAAGTGACTTTCCTGACTTGTTCAAGTCAATGATTCGCTTTTTGAGATCCATGCTGAGGTCCTTTGACTTTCCCATTGTAGAGTTTGTGGGCGTTTGTATCCAATGAGCCCTATTTAAGTGGCCTCAGAGAAGTCACCACCTGTAGTCACTCATAATCACTCACAAGAAGTTAAGAGGCCATGCTATGAAGCTCATTTCATTGACACAACTTTCTAAGTCACCAAAATTGCTAATTCATGTTGCTGTATGTATATTTTTGACCCAGCAGATTTTGTCACTTTTTCTGTTAACCCATAATAAAGTCATGAAAGAACCAAACTTCATGAATGTTTTTTGTAACAAAGAAGTATCTGTTCCAATCACTCTATCAGAGAAAAATCAGAGTTGTAGAAATAACTGGAAACTCAAGAGAGCCATGACATTATGTTCTTTACAAGTGTATGTAAACTTTTGACCACAACTGTATCCCCAAACCGCTGCACAATTGCTGTAGTCTTAACAGGAGAAAATAATGAAGTGGTATAAAACATCTGCAGTAAAATGTGTCCATGCAACGGTGAATTTGAAGCTTGAATAGTTTTTAACATTTACTTGCATTATGTGCTTCCAGTTACTAAACATTTGGCATCAGTTGTACCATGTGGATCCTTCACAGAAGTTGATAACAACTTGATGAAAATGGCACATGACTGCCAGTGGTCTGTTCCTCTATCTGGTGATTTCTCAAAGCAGACAGTGTGATAAGTGGGCTTGATGGGGGAGGGCTGAAGGTTTGGTTTGGGACAAATTTATTTGAGGAAGTGAAACAATTCAAGGGAATATTATAAAAAGACATTCAGGGTATTATGCAAATTCTGGGTATCTAAAAAAAGATGGAACAATCTGAGTATTTGTCACCATTTGGCTCTTTTTTTTCCTTCTAGGACCAGAGTGCTAAAGGGGAAAGGATCAATAAGGAAACCGGAGAGCTAAGTGCTTCAGGGGAGTTATCCGTCTCTGTGGAGTTAAAGGTGGAGGGCTCTTGTAGGAACCCTCAACTCCCTCAAGTGCTCAAAGAACAACTACGGGAGCTGGGAATTCACACATACTCGAGTCCTGACCACACAACTGACCATGTCCCTTTAGAACAGAGAGAGGAACATCTAGTGAAAGTCCTGCCTCTCTACATACAGGTACGAACCTCTGGGGACAACATTGTGTCTTTTTGTCTCTCATTGTTCATCCATGCATCCTTTTCCAGAATTACATTTTGCTGTTCATAAGTCAATCAAGTGAGTTATTTGTTTCTATTCCAAAATAAATGGAGACTATCAACTGGGGAATCATTAATCGATGGCAGGATCATTTAAAGTGGAGCCACGGTTTGAATTAATACCCGACCTCGAAGAGGTTCAATGGGGGCCTCAGGTCAAACTGTTCCAGACCCCTCACCTGATCCCATCACTGTCTCTTGAACGAATGCAGTTTCGAAACCTATACAGTTTACCAAACTGTCACATAAAATACAAGGTTGATTCAGGCCTCGCTTTTATATTTTTCATTTGTAATTCTCTGCCTGAAACGCGTCACAGTTATGAAGAAACCTTTTAACCTGTGCACACACTCAGTATACATTCCATCACAGATCTGTGTGTGTGTGTGTGTGTGTATAACACCACTGATCGGGCTCACAGCTGCAGACGTAATCACTCTTTGTGTGTGTATATGTGTGAGTATATGTGTGTAAGCCTCATGACCAGAATGTCGGGCCTCACTTAAGAACAGCAAACTCAGTGAAATGTGATATCCTCTTATGGAACTGAAAAGAGCATATAGCACTGGCTTCCATTATTGATAGTGTAGTACATTACCCAAATTAGCAGATATTCAACTATAATATGATCACATTGTTTTACTGCATCTCACAATGCGCCAATTGCTGTAGAGTATGTTATACATGAGTACATACAGTACACGGCAAAGTACAACCCAATGAGCACAACATTTTATGCTAATAATGTCATACCAAAACAAAGACATGTTTATATAACATTTTCAAACAAAAATGCTTTTTGCAGTAGAGATCCTCCCTATCTCATGTCTCATTTGCCAGTCAATCACTACAGGCTCTAAAGATTTTGTTTTTGCTCTCCAGTTTATCTTTTGTGATGGACTGTCTCCTCTCTGATCTCAGGTCTGTGAGGATGGTGGAAGACTTGAAGGTTTGAACATAAAGGGGCTTGCAGCTCTCACTGCTGATACTGTCATCCATAATATCCACAGCAGACTGGCTGAAAGACCTGCAGGTACTAACAACTGCTCAGATATATCACAGCGAACGCAACACGGTTTTTTTTCCAGGTGGAGGGACTTTCTACCTCTACTATCCACTTCTGCATTTTTCCAGAATCATTTTTCTCATATCGTAAATGTCACTGATTTCATGTTATTGACAATGGAACAACAAAGCACAAGCAATCCTGTTAACAAAAATGGGGAAACAACGTAATCTGTAGTTCCCTTCTTGAGGTTTGGAAACTTTCTCAGATGTTACATTGATGTTCGGTCAGTTTTCTCTCTTTGTGTCTCCTCTGTCTCACTCCGTGCCCCTCTGTCGCTGGTTGTTAATGTATTTTTCTGGGGGTATGAAGGAGAACCTTTTTTGTTCTAAGGGAAGTAGATGCTTCTGGTTTTGGGTGCAGTCCCTGGTGTCAAGTTTAATGAGGCGCTAACATGGTGCGTGGTACTTTTGAACTACTTTACAAAGGTGTGACTTTTCTTTGTCAATGAGGCTCAGCTGGTCTTTTTAGGTGTTTATTAAAATTATTTCACAGGAACCCTTGTGTAGCACAAAAAACGTGACACTTACCGAAATAGAAACAGAATGAACATTTTCTCTCTGAAAATAGACAAGAAACCTTTACACTTTTGTACACTTGACTGAAGTGTGGATTTAGATATTACGGTGAAGAGAAACGGCTACAGTATGTACGTATGCTGTGTTGTTGTCTGGATCTTGTTGATGACCCTGAGTATTTGCGGTCATGGTTCAGCACATGTTGAGTGATGTTGAGTTTTTTGTTTTCAGAGGGGGCTCGTGCTGAGGTGGTGCGGTTCTTTCAGAGGCAGGATACCAAGGAGACAAACTGTGAGGCGACAGACAATCAAGGATGGCTGCTGTTAAAGTCTCTGCTGCTGCTGACTGCCGACAGCTCAGTGAGTCAATACTTTCAGTCGATCCATGTTGTCGAAAGCTTCTTACATTTGATGAGAGTCACTCATTCATGGGGAAATGAATTACCCATATTTACCTTTTTATATTTATTTCTTTAACTTCAAAATGTCATAATTTGTAATGCATTATTTGAAGGTGTGACTCTGATTTATGTATTTGTTTGTGTGTGTTTGTAGGATATATTGTCCTGTATAAACCCCGGGCTCCCTGCTGCTTTGGTGAAATGTCTGTACCTGCTAGTGTGCCTTCCAGCTGAAAAGGAGAACTTGGCCAAAGAAGAGACATTTCAGGAGCCGCTAACGCAGGTCAATTCAGGCAAATAGCTTCACTCTTTGTATTTTTCCTCCCAATCATGCAAGCTCTCACTCTAAACTTCTTCTCCCTGCTCTACTCCAGGTTCTCCTTCAGCTCTGTAGACAGCCTGTCAATGTGGAGAGACTGGTGGAAACTCAGGAGCTGCAGTGTCTAATCATTGGCCTCACATCACTATGGGACCAGACCAGCGCTACATGGAGACATCAGGCCTCCCGTGTACTCAAGGCAGTCTCTGCTGCAGCAACAAGCAACACTGTCCCAAGCTTGCAAGGTGAGGTAACTTAAAAACTATTGGGATAAGTAACATTTCTTTTTATCTTGTAGTTTTTTAATTGTTCTGCTTCCTAGTTATAATAGACTGTAATACATAAAGTATTACATATATCAGAACACAGGCTGCATAGAAAGTGAATTATATTTTATTAGGGAAAGTTATTTGTGCAGACGGATATTGTTATTCCAGTAACGGGTTGATTATACAGGGACACATGACCACACATCCCAGCAGAGCAAAATACTGCAAATATGTTTCACATGATGCCTCCATCAGTCCAGATAATTCACTTAAATGTCAATGTTCTAGTCCACACATGTTTATGTTGATTTGTTTTGGACACCAGGAAATCATCAGCATTTTCCAGCATGATATTTTTGCTCTTTGCTAAATAATCATCAATCTTTAGAGGTTTGTTAAACCTGGATGAAGATGGGAGATTTTATTGTAGCATGTACTGTATCTCTGAAAAACTGTGTTTTAGTTTAGTTAAGTTTAATTTGATTTTGACATCACAGTAGCTTAATTGTAACCTACATTAATGCACAAGGACCAGATGCACCGTGTTTATTGTTTGTAGGGAAATGCCAATTTACAACATCTGTCCACAGGAGACTTTTTAAATTAAAAAAAGGAAAATAGCAAAAGAAAAGATTTACATCTACAAATACATTCTCAAAAACATGGTTTTAAGAGAAATGTGCTTGAACCATTACTTGTTTGTGGTGAAGAATTTCTTGAATTGGACATTTTGAGTGTGTGGATGCTGTTGTTCTGTTTATCTTGATCTCTATCTGTATTGTTGATCTCTGAGCAAATTACTACTTCACTAACCAAGAACACTGTCATTTCCTCATTAGGCAAGAACTGTGTGCGTATCTGCATCCAGAACCTGTTGCACATCAGTGCTGATGT
Organism: Cebidichthys violaceus; assembly: GCF_023349555.1. Lineage (NCBI taxonomy): Eukaryota > Metazoa > Chordata > Actinopteri > Perciformes > Stichaeidae > Cebidichthys > Cebidichthys violaceus. Next base: position 6,820,783 of record NW_027176263.1, read on the forward strand.
CTCAGGGTCGCTGCTGGCTGAGGTGGCTGTGGCTGTGTTCAGCTTCATTAGAGACACCTATTCTCTCAATCCAGCCCTCTTTGTGGAGTTTGACAACAATGATGGCTACAAGGCCCTTGAAATCATCCTGAAACGGTGAGAGGAAAGGACAAGAACAGAAGAAGAAAGAAACAAAGTTAATAAACATTCTTAGAAATTAGGTGGAATTTCATGGTGTAAATATAAAGCCCCTTCAAAGGGTGTACTTTTTCATATTGATGTAATTTATCTGCTCTTAGAGTCAGTAAAGACAAATCTGCCTTCCTGTTAATTTAACTTTACTTTTTTTGTCTCTCGTCATTATACCATCGTAAGCTGTGAGGAAGGTGTTTCTGTGGATCAGTTACAGCCTGTGGAGGAGTTGCTGGCTCTCATTGCATCTTTCACCCTGCTTGGAAAAACTGAGCTGAAAGTTGCTCTTTGTGTGACGAATCCCCAACCTCCAGCCTTCAAGTTTGACCCGTCTCTCACCAAAGGTAGGTCAACTCTTCTGCAGTTCTGCATTGTTATTCTCGGACCACCCCACCCTAATTACCTTTAACAGTTGATTGTACCATAAGGTACCTGAACCACCCCTTCCATATTCATACTCCAAACCTTCTAATTATCATCGCATGCATGACTCAGCAAAGATAGGCTTAGGGAGGGGAATGGGCCCCCCAAATGACCACACAGTTCATCCCTCCTTTGCACTTTTACCCTAATATAACCCACCCAAACTGCTCCGCTCCCTTCCCCTGATTTCCTACACACCTCCCCATTCCCCCACTGCTACCCCGCTGCAGTGCACAACACCCCTCAGGTTAACAGGAAGCTGAGGTGATTATGTCTGAGATGATGAAGTGGAGGCTTCCCCTCTAACTCTGTTAGGATGCTCCACATCCATTCACCACTGGCCTACAGCAACCAGCCATCTATCATAGATGCACACACACCTCCATCCAACACTCATAAATAGAGTGTCCATAATAAACACACACACCCATTCAATTATACACACAGAGAGACACACACACTCAGCATCCATCCATCACATCAAGGAGTAGATCTCTCCAGCAGAGGGACCAGGGACTGTTTTCTGCTGATCTTATTTGGCTTTGATACAATTTTGATTAAGTGCGAAAATGAATCCTATTTCTATAACCAGGTATATATTTATACGCAACAACAGTGTTTTGGCTCCCAAATCTAAGACCTCCTCTAAATATTTTGACAATGCAGCCAACAAACTCTATCAAGGCAGATTATGCTACTTTTCTTTTGCCTTTGTGCATGTTGTGTTGTTTGTTTTCAATCTATCTATGTATGTATAACTCGATTGACTTATGGGATTCAGCATGTGCTCTGTGTTAAAGGTTGTTTGTAATGCATTGGTTTTCCTTTTTCTCTGAAATTGACTGTCTGACCTTGCCAGAGCAAAATCTGATAAATTGAGCTTCAAATTCAAAACATCTTTTGGCTAAATTGACCTCAGGCTGATATTGTTTTTCACAATACTTAATGTCATAGAATAGACAAGAAAACATTGTCTTCAAATTCGAAACATTTGATAAACAAACATGCAGACCATATTTTATTCAATATTACCCATTTTAAAGGCCTGAAACCTCCTTTGACAAGTCAAGTGTCCCTTCACATTTTTCATTCTCCATCTCCTACCTTTGTCTCCAGGTTTAGCAGTAAAAAACCTGCCCGCCTTCCACCTGCTGCAGGCTTCCTTGCTGCGTTCTCACGATTCTCTGCTGTGCTGCCAGCTCCTTCGAACCCTGCAGACAATATGGGAGAGGGACCCAGCCAATTTCTTCCTCTTGGAGTGGACTGTCCAGTCGATGGCCCAGCTGGCTGCCTGTGTGTGGCGTAAACCAGCACCTGTCCAAAAACTATTCTTTTCACTGCTAGAGATGGTATGACTTGTCTCCCTGTGCATACTTTTTTTTTTCGATACAACATGCATTTGAGGTTTGATTAAATACTTTCTTACAGGTGATATTTAAGTTGAACTACATCCCCCATGAGACCTTGCGGGCACTGCTGGTTGTGCTGAAGCAGAGCTGGTCTGGGACACTGGCTGGAGGAGTGGCAGAGATAGAGTTTGGAGTGGTGGCTCTCAAGTGTTTTCACAGGTGGGCTGTGCTTGTTTGTACAAATATTACTCATAATTGTTCATAATTCTCCCGCTTCAAATATTTATCTTTAATTTATCTGATGCTAGTCAGAATTTGTTGTTCGTCTCTCAATTGATAAGCACACTCAAAGATAGTTGAAATAGCAAATGACCAAAAATATAACTGTCTCCAAATGGTACTGCAACTGCTTGGTTAGTCTTATCATTGAGACAGATGTACACAGGTAACAGGTAAGACCAGATAAAGTTGCCATTTTTTTCAAAGATCTATCTCCTCTGCTCTGTAGGATGATGGTGCACAGTGGTATGCTAGCTGAGGCACTGAGTGACTGGGGCCTGCTGGAGCTGCTGCTCAGCGAAATTCGTAGGAGAGCTAAAATCCTCAGGAAGGCTGGAGTTGTCTCTCCCCCTCAAATAAGTATGAACTAACATATTTGTTTCCTCAACTTCTGATGTAATCATGATTGTACAACTACTCTCGCAGACAGAGAGTTGATGCTTGTGCCATAACAACGCGTCATTATAGACAATTTGAGATTGAGCAACACACCCAGTCATGAATCACTACCTTCAATCTTTCAAAGTGAGGGATTTTGAAATAAAATTGATGTGGACCTTTGCCCTTTGGCCTGCAAATATGGATCAGCAGCCAGATTTCAGTCTTGTATGTTTACTCTGTAATTTGCATCTGAAGTTCTTGTTCTCTTTAGATCCCCAGCAGCTGCCATGTGTGGAGGACAGTGAGAGACTGCTCACTACCTGTATGCTTCAAGTTGTGTCAACCCTTACTCTGCGTTCAATCAAAAACACAAGTATACAAATTCACTTCTTTTTGATAATTTTTTTGTGAAATTCCTTATTCTTTCACATTCTGCAACCATTTTTTTTGTTCCTTTTTAATGTATGTAACGGCTAGAAACGGCTGTTGTATAACTTAATTTTGCATGTGTATTCCAGTTTCAGTGCGAGACCTTGGTATGGTTCCCTACATAAAGATCTTCCTGGATGAGGATCAATATCGAGGTCCCACTCTGAGTATTTTGGAGCAGCTAGCTGAAATTAACCCAGAGGAGTTCATGAGTACAGCCATAGGAGCCCTCTGCTCCTCTACACAGCAGGAACTCGGTTTGAAGCGGGACCTTTTGCAGGTACTTCCATTTTACATGCACCCGCAGCCACAGACAACAACACACAGACACATCCAGAAGCACTCAGATATGCAGTGAGCTCAGCTGAACTGTAAACGTAGTCTCCTCTCTACATCGAATCATAACAAATTGTAATGCACTTAATACATAATAAGCTAGTGAATTTATTTTCTTAGCATGTGGGACCCTGATAACATTATAGACAAATGCAGATTGATTTGCTAAAATAGGTTTAGCTGTTAACTCAACAAATTTGATTAGGCTAGCAGCCTTGTGCTGTGGCACTCTGAAGATTACCACCTCTATCAGATCAGTGAATGGGACAGAGATCTGATTAAGCCTAACTAAGTTATACACCCACTGTATGTGTCCGTTTTTATAGATGGCTGTGGGAAGAGCACTTGCTTGCAGATATCGTGTGTATTCAATGTGTGTGAATGTGTACGCTTGTGCTTGTTTGTGAATGCTGCAACTTGTTTTGTGTGTGTGTTCTTTGTGCTAACATGGTTAAAGCAGGTGGCAATCAGATTGGGTACGACCTGGGTTGGCAAGTGTTAAGAGCCATTGTGATTACTCCAGTTTCAGTTAATCACATTTGTCCTGCGTTCTGCCTCACACATTACCTACCTGATGGATTAGGTCTCTAAATTGAATAAAGCTAATGTAATTTTGTTCACCTCCAAAAACTAGTTACCAGAAATGATTTATGGTATATCTATATGTTTCATCTATTTTTCATGACATTGTTTTAATTGACTAGGGGGATCCTTTTAAAAATTTGAGCAAAGCATACATTCTCTCTAAAGTATAGAATCGGCTTTGTCACATGTGTGATTAGGCTTTCGTATGTGTAACGATACCACATGTTCACTCTCTCTGACTCGTCGCTTCTGTGTTTCAGTCTGTGCGGAAGGTGCTGGAGAGCCCCAACAGCTGGGACGCCTTCAGGAGAGCAGGAGGCTTCACAGGACTGCTGTCTGTGGTGATCGACATGGAAGGCGCTCTGTCTGACCCTCCCCAGGGAGAAGTGTGGAAGTCTCTCGGGCACCAACCGCTGCTGGACCTCCTCCTCCTCACGCTCCACATCCTGGCCTTGGCTGTGCATCTTCACACAGTAAATGCACACCATTTTGAGACTGGTGGCTTTTATGAAAGGCTGGCAGAGGCTCTTCTCCAGCTGGGCTGCTTCCATGCAAAAGGCCCCGAGAAAGAGAAATTTGATGAAGACGAGGGCTCCTGTCTCAAGACTGCAGAGGACAACCAGTCTCCTGGAAAAAGCTTTCACCAGTTTGTTGAGTTTGCAGAGGCCCCTGAAGCTCCCTCCTCTCCCTCCACCACACCGCAGCCCAATCTGCCTGTCACTCTTCGAACATGTATAAGGCTGCTCTCGTATCTCGACCAGTTCGCCACAGGAACCTACTCTCCTCTGGAGTTAAACTTGGGACTAGAGCCTGAGGATGGGTGTGACAGAGCTAAAGAGAAAGTAAATGGACCAGCAGGGCATGAAGGAGTGTATTCAGGGTCCCCTCCTGTCCACTTGGGATCAGGCCTGCAGTCCGTGGATGACACACACGGAAGATCCAGAAACACAGCACCCAGTATTTCCTCAGTCTGCTCAGAGTCTCAGTACAGGTGCATATTTCTAAACATTTGGAGGTGGTGGAGGCTATATTCCATTCATTCATTGTATTGAATGAATGGGGTCTATATTTGATCTCATAAGTGTCAACCCATACTTAGTTTTGTGTTTTTTGCTTTGCTTACAGAAGGTTCAGCTGCAATCATATTATTCTTCATCCAGGAGCAATCCGTGTTATCATGACTCTCCTTCCATCAGTATTTACTCCAGAGGACCCACAGGTACCTTTCTAGACTGAACATGTTACAGTCCCTTATGTTGCACTTTATGGAATACACATTAGGGCGCCAGTATGAGACAAATTGTCTTTCCTTCTTTCCCAGCTCTCTATGGAGGTCCAGTTCTCACTGGCGCACCACATCCAGGCCATGGTTAAATCCGAACAAAACCGCCAGATAGTGTGCGAAGGGGGTCTGGTCTCCACACTCCTGGCCCACTGTCGGAGCATGTTGCTGGCTCCAAACCACCCGTTACATCTACCTGTTACTCGTATCTTGGAGAAGCTCGCCTCCCAGGCCATCACACCTTCAGACTTCAGGTAAAACATCTGAGGTTCAGACACATACATGTTTTTATTGCACTGAAGATGAAGATACTTTTTGCTTTTTTTTTTGCTTTTTAAATTCATTTGTACTACAATATTTTGTCTTTTTCCTCCTCAGAAAGTTCCTGTGTTTAGGCGACCCACTCATGTGCTTGGCAGACAAAATGGCCATGCTACTAGAACATGCCCCACTAGTCAAACCTCCTGTTTCAAATGGTACAGACATGTTTTGTTCTAATAACTTAATCTTTCTATTAATGCCTGCTCTTTACTGATGCATGTTAGATTCAAACCTCTCAAGCTTTAATTTGATCTATTAGACACAGACATGAATGCAGGTCACATTTTGGTTGTGTTTTCTAAACCAGATCACAGTACAGAAGCAGATGTCTCATCAGGATCCTCATTTAAGAAACTGAAGCGCACTTTCAGCTTGTTAAAGTCTACAACTCGCAGTGAATCCTTTGTTGGTCTGGCAATCCCTGTCCACCAGATCGTCAGTCTGGTGACCATGACGTCGCCGCGCACCTTCAGACCACACCGAGTCTCCTCCTCACCTGCCTTTGTCGAGTTTGACATGACTGAGAGTGGATATGGGTGAGTCCTTGATTTACTGGGTGCCTGTTTAGTCTTGCAGTATCAAATAGACTAGATGGAACTTCTAGTTATGCTCTATATAAATTAATATTGGAACATATGTGCTGCAGAAATAAACTCAGTGAGGTTTGGCTTGTAAGGAAATGTAAAAAATATAAGAATTAACAAGGACTTGTAGAGATGCTTCTCAAAATGTATCTGTTCATGGTAAAAGGTCTAGACAAAGGTTTAGTTCACTGCAGTTGCCTAAAGACAAAGGTGGTCTTGCAGAACCCAATACGCTTTTTTAGAACAGGACCTGTCCCATTCGGTCTCTTGGTTACACTCACATCTTAGGCTTGAAACTTGTGTGGACTCTTGGGCATTCTCTCAGGAGTCTCTGTGAAGCTTAGTGAAGTGTAGGGCCAAAAAAATAAAATAAACATGAAGAATAAAAATGTTTACCCGGCTTGAGGCTCTTTATTTGACTCATGTCACGACAAAGGGATTCATGTGATAGGGGATACGTTTGAGGATAACATCTAGATGTTAGCTTCAAGACAAAGTTAATCCTTTTAAGGCCTTTTTTCTAGTTTACTTGTAACATCAAAAACGAAAAGCGTGTCATGCATCGAGCTCCCATGCAATGTCTATGGAAAGCTGCGTCGAGCACTCAGAGCTCAGTGAGCTGCAGCTGTATTGATTCTGCAGCGACCAAAAGTTGTGGATATTTTAACTTTTAGCAGCTAAATGCTGCCAGAGGGTCCCACAGCCAATTAGTAAACCGTGTCCTGTGATTCCTGTGACATGTTGACACTCATGTGACCTATATTACAAAGAATTTCTGTCTGCCTGAAACAAATGAACACGTCTCCCAGCCGCAGGAGGATGTAATTATTGCAGTGAGCCGCACATCGCCACTGCCATCGCTAACCCTTTTCTATTCAGTACTTTACTCATACGATAGATATGTTACAACCAGATTCTCACAAAAATGGGAGAGTGATCTAGGTAGTGAATACAATTAAGAGGATTTGCAGGAGGCGGTACATCTGGTGCAATGAACCTTCACTTGCAAAAGGCTTGAGGAAATGCACCACCACTGACTGATTGTATCTAAAAACCTAGCCTTTTGTTTGATGGAAAGTATGTTGGAAAAAACTAAACATACAAGATTATTCATTCACTCATTTCTTGCCATGTGACGTTATGCTTTGCAGCTGCCTTTTCCTGCCCTCTCTGGCTACAGTGAAAGGAGTGACTGCTGATTCAATTTCAACAGGTGGAATTGGAGGAGGTAAATGATGAGTCTAAATGTTTGATACTCGCATATTTGTGAATATATCTAAATAAAATATCTAATCATCTCCTTCTTTTCATATTTCAGAATGCCGGGGTTTCCCCCCTTCAGCTGGTCTCTCATTTTCCTGCTGGTTCCAGATCAACCGCTTTAGTTCAGCCTGTGATTCCCACCCAATCCGTCTCCTGTCAGTGGTTCGCCACATGTCCCGGACTGAACAACAGTACATCTGTCTGTCTATCTCCTTCTCAGCCTGTGACGGCTGTCTGGTTATCTCCACAGAGGAGGAAGCATTTACATACCTGGGTAAGAGTGGTAGAAGTTTGGTCGATATTTGAAAACTGTCAGCTATTCCTTATCAATTGTGTTAAAGTGGAACTGCACAATACAAGTTACATCATGACTTCATACTGCAGAGTTTGACTAAATGTATTTCTTCATGTTTAACAGATATGATGGAGCCAGAAGTTTGCTCTCCCACTTCTTTGCCTACATCACTGAGGTTCCGCTGCTCCAGCATGCTGATCCCAGGTCAGTGGCACCATCTGGCTGTGGTCATGGCCAAAGACGTGAAGAAGACCTGTATTGCTTCCGCCTACTTCAACGGCAAGGCAGTGGGCACAGGAAAGGTATGACAAGAGGAGGCAAACTGAGGAGCTGATGATTGACCTGATTCTAGGTCAAATGCGGTATTAATGTATTCGTGTATCATAGCCTCTGCATTTTCTGTCAGATGAGGTATATTCAGCCATTCCCGGGTCAGCATGTCTCCATGGACCCTGCAGCTGTGATTGACGTGTACGGACTGATAGGAACACCAGCTCTCTGGAAGGAGCATGCTGCTCTAGTGTGGCGAGTGGGTCCATCTTTCCTGTTTGAAGAAGCTTTGAGCCCTGAGGCCGTGAGTGTCATGTACAGACAAGGCACCGCCTACCAAGGCAACTTCCTGGCTCTGGGCAACAAAGGTGAGTCACAAGATCTGGTGTAAGAATTTCACAGGAATTCTACTGTATGTCTTTTGTTTACTTACAGTAAGTCATCCTGGTTATGAGCATATGATACATGCTGAATCTGTAAATATATATATATATATAATATATATATATATTTAATTCTGGTTTCATTGGTAGAAAATGATCATAGAATAACACCAGGTTGTTTCTAGATGCCTTAGGAATGTAGTTTTTTATAAATCAATGTTTTGGTTATCTTTTTTGGCATGCGGTAAATCATGTTGTCATGGTGCTCATTGCATGCATGCTGATTTTCTGTGCAGAACAGATTTGCTTCAATGTAGGGGACCTTATATACTGATTCAGAACAACTTAACTTATGTGTCATGTGAGAACAATGTTGACATAGAAATATTTCATAATTAATACACCAATTACAATTTAATGCAATTGCACAACTATGTTTTTTTTAATAGATAGTGATGATTATGGTTACACTTTACAGCTGTAAAACAGTTCTACTACACATACCTGTGTTGTCCCACCTCTCTGTTTGTCCCCAGGGCATGATCCAGATGCTGAGTCTCTCCCTCTCAGGCTGGTTCCCGAGGAGAGGATCTCATTTGGCATCAACCCAGCAATTTCTACATTAACAACTGTCGTGCAGATCAGAGAAAATTACAATGAGGTGGACTGTAGACTGATTGCTAAAGAGGTAAGATGAGTCCATGTTGGACCTATGAGTTTGTTGTTTTGGTACAGAGTAGCAATCATTGTGTGTAATTACAGATGGGGATAACATGCCGGGATCACTCAACCCCTGTGTTCCTAGCTCAAAACATCAGCCAGCACCTGAGCGGTACAGCTCGCACCATAGGAGCAGCCCTGGTTGGACATTTTGGTAAATTTGGTATTATTTTGAAAAGCTTACTTGAATTTGAGTTTTTTTCTTGCAGAAGCACTTGGTAAGTTCTTGGTCCTCTTTCTTCTAGGTGTGCGTACGTTCACCCCCCGCAGTGCATCCAATGGTTTCCTGTACGTTGGCGGACCTGCAGTTGTTCTCAGTCTAGTTGCAATGGCACCAGATGACAGCTCTCTGTATGCAGCTGTCAAAGTTCTTCTTTCTGTGCTGGAGACTAACTTTGCCATGCAGCAGGAAATGAACCGAATCAATGGATATAAGGTCTGTCGAACCTTTCGTAAAGTACTGGAGTAGCTACATGTTATGCAGAAACAAACATCTAAATCTGCTGCCTTACTGTTGAGATCTTTTCTTAAATGTATATTGCTCTGCCTGTAGCTGCTAGCTTTCCTGCTGAAGATGAAGCACAATCTGGTCAGCTACAGAACCTTTCAGTTGGTTCTGTATCTCTCCAGGTCAGTGGAGCTGAGCTCTGGGTTCGGTTGCATACAGAACACAGCTGCTTTCCAGGCCCTGCTGTGTGACCTGGAGGTAAGCAAATCTTAGCTTATAACGGATGTAGAAAATGCATAATTTTGTATGTCCTCCCTGTATTTATTATGTTTTTAATGGTATATGGAAGCTAATTGCCAACCTGTTGTTTCTCTCTCATTATACCATGTTTTTAGGTGTGGCAGAACACATCAGATAATCTCGACCTCTCAGTTCTGAACCATTTTGCTGAAATCCAGAATTCCTCAAGGTAAATTCCACAGCATGTGAACAGGTTGTAGCTTTAATCTAATTCATTATTAAGTCACATGGCCAACAAGTTAGACTACACAATAATAAGGGTGTTGGTTAGGATTGATGCCGGACGTTATCGGCTGTTTTGTCAACATCTGCAGCAGCCTTTCATCAGTATCTCAGAAATGTACACATACACATGTAAATAGTCGAAGGAATGTTCAACAGAATCAGTCACAGAGGACAGACAAGAAGAGCTTGACTGAACTTGTGCATGGATTGCTGAATTAGATTATCTGTCTGTGGGAACAGATTGTGATTGATATTAATGCTCTCTCTGTTTCTCAGCAGTGACAGCAGGAATGCAGCGGCCATGCACAGTATGGGCCTGCTACTAAAGCTGCTGTTCGAGCTTTGTGATCCTGCTGTGACCGTTCAGAAGGTTAAGATCATTTCTTGTGTCATCACATCCCTCCTAAAAGCTCACTTGACCCCTCTGGACACAAGCAGGTACAGTCTGGGAATGCACCAGCCACAACAAAGTGCTCCCGTCATACAGTTTTTATTAAAAAATATCAGACCAGTTAAGTTTTTAGGAATTGCTCTGTATTTCAAATATATCCCATTATCTGGTCAGGCTTGGGCTCTTCCTGGTCTACACGCTCCCTTCTCTTAGTAACAAGAATGAAGACTGCAATGGAATATCTGACGGTGATCTTTCACAGGATACACCAGGTACGCCATATAACACACAGCCACAGCTTATACAGTGCATTACATGTCTCATGGATGACCCTTGTCACCAGTACTGACCCAGAAATGTATCTGTGCTGTAGCTCAGAGGTCTGATCCAGCCAGCCTCATCTGGATCCGCAACCAGCTCTTACAATGTCTTTGCGAAATCCTCAACTCAGACAGCCTTCTAATGGAAGAGTGAGTGGCATCTGGTACTACTTGGCTGAACCAAAACTGGAACGAAAACATATTTTCCCAGTATTTCATGTGCCATAATGTCAGGGCAGAAACTAAACTGCATTAGTCGATCATGTTCTTATTCCCCACCAGTCGGCAGAAGGCCTTGTTCGATGCCCTGGGCAGTGATTGGTTCCTGCTATTCCTTCAGCCCCACCTTCACCCATCCACTTTGAAACTGGGTCTCGTCCTGCTCACACACTTTCTGTCGAGTCCCAGCCAGCAGAGCAGCTTCAGAGAGGGGGTACTCCCAGCAACACTCATAGAGGGCATGGAGGAACCCCTTGCTGTCTTAGGTACATAAAGTTTAATACTTTCTCGAAGTGAAGCAGGAAAATAATTCAATGTTGTCATTTTGCCTCATATTGTGAGGACATGAAGTTATTTTCAAATTTGTGGTGATGACATACGGGTGCTCTTTGGATCCTTCAGGTGTGCTTATTCAGTCTTGTAAAGGCCTCCCTGCATTGGTGGGATATTGTCTCAAAAAATATCAAATACAAGTCTCCTTCAAAAATAATCCAAGGCACACTGTATGTAGGGTTTTTGTTTAAAATCAAAATGCTGTTATTTTACATGGCAATATGTATTTGAAATGGACATTCAATGGATCTTCATCAGGGTCACACCCTGTCTTGGATTATTTCTGAAGGATGCATTTTATATTTTTTGAGACAATATTCCACTCATGCAGGGTTGAATAAGCAACTTCCATCATTGATTTCTTGCCTTCTCACCAGACAACCTTCGAGCCCATTCCTGGTCTTTTGAGTGCCTCAGCACCACGTGTCCAGGCTTTGATGTTCTACAGGGGCTGCTGATCAGACACACTCACCTGCCCCAGGTGTTTGAAGCCCTGGCTTCTCTGCTGCTGGAGAAGAAGACCAGTCACACTGCAGAAGAAAAGGTGGGTAATTTTGATAATTTTGTATCTTGTAAATCACCTTCATCATCCCTTTTATAATGCTCTGTGTCATCTACAGGTGCATTTGGATGATTTCCTACAGTCATTGATTGACAGCCAAACAGACACTCCTGCTCAGCAGCTCTGTGTTGAAGCTGCAACAATACTGCTGGCATTAGTCAAAGCCATCATCACTCAGGTGAGAATGTAATAACCGTACACCTTCAGTATTTTCACCACTAATTGATAATGTATAATAACTAGTATTATTTTAATGTTTTAACAGCCTGTTCCTCCAACAAAGGACATGTCAGGCACTGATGCATCATGGGAGTTGCAGCTCCCAGCAAGTGTGATGCAGTTCCTTTGTCTACTCCATAACCTGCGACCCAGAGACCCCCTGTGGGCATCACCAGAGTTCCTCCATGCACTCGCTGGAGTCGTGTATCCTCTGGACATTTCAGAGGTTTGTGTGTTATTCTGGATTTACGAAGCCCAAACAATTCTCACATCACTGGTCTTATTCACTGTTTTTTTCACTTCTTTCAGGAAGTGGTTGAGCCTTGCGTAGTGAGTGAAGGTGAGGACACATTCAAGAGTCCTCCAAAAGGGAAGCCGGTGTGCGACTTCATCCGTATTCTGCTAATGGACAGTCTTTTTAATGTGTCTGCCAACACCAACACACATCCTCTCCTTCTGCTGCTGGAGGTGAATGCACAGACACACATGAATACAAACAATTATTTACTATATTTTGTTAGTTGACGGAACACACTCTAATATCGTTATACATGCAACACATACGCATTATTGTCAAAAGGCATTCCCACTGATAATAGGCTCTTCAATAAACTAAAACAAACACTGCAAAACTCTCATTTCTCCAGAAGGTGCCACTCTTTGCTCAGCTACTAAATAAGGCAGAGCCAAGGTACTGTTGATAAAATCATTCACCACTAGGAGGGAGAGAGCAGCAGCAGGCCTGCAGAACTACAGATTTCTGTAGAGGTGTTTTCAGCTAGATGAGCTTAACTCGCATGCACACACACCAACACCTACACTTGACACAACATTAGACAAGGTGTCAATCAATCATATTACTTATAACATATACGCCTTTTTTAAACTAATAAACTGCATAAATGTCACAGTTTTCCCCTGAAGGTGCATTGCTGGAACAGACACAGAGCTTCCAGACTGAACTGCTGGAGTTGACCATGGACATCTTCCACATGCTTAGCCATGAGGAAGAAAACAACACTCATCTCATCTCACAAGGTAGAATAACAATGCATGCTTTACTCAAAACTCAAACTGATAACCGTGTTCATGCAAAAAAAGAAGAAGTTTTGTCATCTGAATCCGCTGCTTTTTATTTTATCTCTCAGACGTCAAGAGTCAGACGCCTGAAGGCCAGATGGGCACGTTGATGGAGAATGTGGTGTTCTTCAGTAAGACTCTGCAGCAGAAACTTTACAGCGGAACATTCTTGGGAGACTCTGAGAGTTTGATCAACTTCCTCGCGGATCAGATTGTTGTGGTGAGACAAACACAGAGAGACATGAACATGAATACAGCAGTATGCACACACCTCCATGTAGATACTTAATATGGAAAAATATGTTTTCACCATGAATCTGACATTTATGGTTCCTTTTTTTACACTCGAGCCACACTTGTCTTAAAATATGAGACCAGTGAGTAGAAGTCAGCTTCTTTGGAACAGGGTAACAGATTTATAGTGAAATTTGTAATGATATTGTGATTTTAGCTGTTTTTTTGTTTGGTGTTATTTTTGTATTTTTCCTAAATTGTGGTCACACATTTTTGGATTACATGATTGTTTTTGTTTAGTTTTTATGTTTTAATGACTTGTGCGTTTGTTGCGTTTTCTTTTTCTTCTAATTTCTTGGGGCTCTATCATCTTGTTGGAAATAAATGTTATCATTTGGATATTTTTTGTTTCTTTGTCTGATAGTTCATAATCACTCAATAAATCTGATAATTCTGTAAATTGAAGTTAAAAGTAATCTGTTCATTGTCAAAGGGAAGACCAATTGGAACACTGGATTGTGTAAATCTGCCCACAGGTCACTAATACTTACTACTCACTACTAATACTACTTACTACTAATACTTATTACTCCAGTTTTATATTATATTATTATTAAACTGATTACAGATACACTGCTGTTCACTTTTAGGCTCTGGAGAAAGGCCAAACTCAGAAAGAGAAGACTGTGTCTGCACTCTACTCGTGCACCAATAAAGTCCTGCTTCATCTCTTGTGTCAACCGCGGCGTTCCCAAGAAGAAAAGGACGGCATCATCAGGGCATTGCAGACCTTCATGGAACGCTGGGATGTTGTCATGGCGACTTACAATGCAAACGTGAACTTCATTACATGCCTTCTTCATTGTCTGTTACTGATACGATCGGGCAGGTAATAATAAAACAAAAAGATGCACAGAAATTATGTAGTCGAAACTCGAGTTCACTGGTATTTCAAACATTCACACTTTTTTTTGTTTTTTGTAGCTACCCCGAAGGTTTTGGATGTGTTGCACAAAAAGTGCTGAACAGGAAAGCTTCGTCCCAATTGTTTGTTACAAGAACCAGACGTTCTGCACGCCTCAGCGACGGAGCAGACATTACCACAGGTATGAAGGCCGGTATGTGAGGTATTATCCCTTTAGCCTGACATTTTTGTAGATTTTCTAAGTCCATGGAGATTTAACTAGAGAGTTCAGAATGAATGTGTGTGTGTGTGTGTGTGTGTGTTCCAGATGACAGAGAGCTAGTGTCCTTAGCGGAGGCCTGCTGGTCAAAGGTGATGGCAGAGAGGCAGCACACGATTGAAGAAACCTCCAAGATGGAGATCTCAGCGAGCCACACGGCTGAGACGGGGCCTGTCAGCATGACTGACATCAGCCCTCTGTGGGAGGAGATGGCACACAAAGCCTGGCTGCTACACACAGGTTAACTATACTAATAACTGCAGAAGAAGAAGAAGAAGATGCCTGAATGTTAGCTCTAGGTTTATGGGAAAAAAATCTAAACATTTTTTTTTCCCATCTCAGAGTCTCAGAAGAAGAAGGTGGCCGGCAGTTCTCAGAAGAAGTTCGATATGATCAGCAGCGCTGTTCGCTCAGCTTTGGGCAGACTAGGCAAAGAGTCAGTAACAGTAGAGGTAAATACACACTCACGTTCCCTAATTGTTTGGATCTTTGGCACAGGACAGAGAGATTTGTATGCTTGTGACTGTTGTCCCCTTTGCATAGTGTGGGGTTGTTACCTTTTCCCAGGTGTCCCAGAGCACTGTGCCCAAACACTCATCCCAAAGTCACTGCTGTGTTTGTGTTGTGGGCCGTCCAGCCCTGTGGGGGTGTTTGATTATTTCTTTAAATGGATTTGGATTATCACAGCTGATTGCCCCTGAGTGGGCATAGTAATTGATATCTGTTAGGCCTATCCACAGGAACACTCAATACAACACACTGTTTGCTGCTGAAGGTTAAAGACGTGTTTATTGTTGTTTTTCCCCCCAAAACACGTGGCCCACATCATTAGTTCCCCCACAACGCTTAAGACGTTGAGCCATCTGGAGCAGGGAGCGGGGACATATTACTCAGGCACACAGGCATGAAATTACCGCGTCTGTGTGTCGGTCTCACCCCCACAAAGCGTGTGTGTGTTCTTGTTTGTGTGCTCCTCTTGCCGACAGAAATCGGCTTGGCAATTATAGTGGTACCAATCTGATGAAAACATTATTCATTTGATGTTATTCTTTATCATATCAGTCTTTGACAGGCTATCAGAGAGGGTGATGAATTGTTTTTTCCATCTGAGAGGCAGGGAGGAAGAGGGAGGGATGTTTTCCTTCTGCCTCTCTGCCGTGTGTTGCACCACTTTGCTCTGAGTAGGTTGCAGCATGCATCGAGTGTTCAAAATCATCAGTAGTGGTCAGCCAGTCTGTTCATTTTCTAGTCATCTTCATGAAGAAACAAGTGAGTCATTAATTCATTTCTGGATCATCAACTTATGACCTTTAGTTGACATGTCATGAGCTTATGGGGGGTCTCTTCTCAGTCACTGGATCTATAGTGATGTATTTCGAACGAGCATAGTTTCAGATATCTACTTTTATTAAACAAAAAAAGAGTTTTAAAGCCTACTGTAGGTAATGAATGAGAGTACGGAGACTGATAGGCAGACTGTGTCCTAAATCAAGCTTCAGTGCAATTCTTCTAGAGATTTATTTCATCAGCGAATGCAGTTTCCATAATCATATCTGTGTCCTCATATTAGAAAGATAATTAACAGCACTAATGATCACGTTAAGTTCATTACACATTCACTGCCAGCCCAGAATGAAGTTGACATTATGTTGCCTTATCATCAAAGGTGGCGTATTGTTGGGAAGTCATTAAAATGGAAATGAGTGTGATGTTCTGATGTTAATTGCAGAGGGAAGAGATGAGTTATGTATTTAATGCAGCATTTAAAAAGCCAATGAGGTTCCTATCTGCTAAATAGGGTAATTAATGCTATATATTACTTATGTTTGTCCAAATGAAGGAATGAAATTAGGAGATGATGACGCCGACTTGCTGTTTATCTGTCGCAACACGGCTCTAGTTCGCAAACTTCATTATTGCACTCTTTTTTTTTGTCTGTAATATTTCTATAATCTCCCCTCAAATTACTCCTTTATTTCTTTCTCTGCACAACTTCTCATTTGGATAGGCAGTCAGTCATTTAGAGAAACAGTTTTCATTTCCAGAGGGCTTGTCAAAGTTTGTTGTCAACTTTTACGCATGGGTTTATTCTGAAATTATGAATTTCTGATTTTTTTGCATCTCTAGTATTACAGAAGTAGCCGTTTGTTTTTATTGTACTTGAAATCAATTACTGCATTAATGGGGTTATTCCGCAAAACACAGAATTAGCATCTGTAAATAAGACTAGATATAAAGACTTACTGCATGTTCATTCAGTCAATTAAATGGCTTTCCTGGGTCAGCTGTGAGGATGGACACATGTTGTTTCACTAGTCTCTCAGCGAGCACTGCTGTGATGATGGGCTTAATGAAGCAGTTAACAGTCAGAATATGATCCCTGTGTGTCTGCTGAACATGAGCATCCTGCAGTGTCAACACGGCTCTGTTTTGGGTTTTTCTATTTTTTCTTTTTTTTAATGTTTTAATCAACACACACACACACTGACACACAGTAAAGCCACACACACTAGCCTTGCCCTTGACTGTGGCGTGGCTCAGTGATATTAATGTTTATGTTAATTAGATCACACCAACAAATGATTACATTTCCAGGCAGGGTTATTGTAAGACTGTAGCCACTAGCTTATTTTGCCCAGTGAATGCAATTTAGAACAGATGTAATTGTATGAATGCATTGTAATTGCATGAGGAAACAACAATACCATTATGAATATACAATCTCTGTGAACATGATGTGTGTTTACAATATGAGCTAGAGGAAGAGCGATTGTGCCGCCCGCTCTTTTCATTTGCACCCATCGGGTTACTCTCCTTTCTCTGTAGGAGTTTCTGTCCTACATGGAGTCACATCGACAGAGAGGCCACAGCATGTTTGAGAGCATGAGGACAAACCACTTACAGGTTTGACAGAAATGTGACCATGAATATACTGTAATAAATGTAATTTTAAAAAAACAAGTTGGATCTGTAATAATTTTTTTGTTATCTCCGTCTCATCTATTCCGTCTATCCGGGCCTGTTTCTGCATCCCAGTTAAGAGCCAGTGAGTGGGAGCGAGTGAGCTCCAACTGGCTGCGTGTGGAGGCCGAGCTGTTGAGGGAGAGAGCTGTTTTCGGCCCTGGCCCAGGGGTGCTGCTGAGCCAAGACTGGGTTCAAGATGCTGCTGAAGGACCCAACCGAACCAGATCACGCATCCGCAGAAAGGCTCTGAGACATTCCGAACGGGTATAGCCTTTCAGTGTAGAGCGGGATCTGTGGAGCAGTGTCCTATTTAGTGTTCAATCTATAACAGAGCCATATGTTGTTCCAACAGGTGCTAGGAACGCTGTGTCTGGGTTTAAGGACTGGCATGTCTGAGGAAAACAAAAATAGACCAGAAGGCGACATGGGTAAAGACAAGTGTTTACTTTTTTTTAAGTTTGCTTTTATCAGAATGTGGATGTTGGCTCAGTAGGGACATTTGTTTCCTTTGTTAACAGAGCCCAAGATCCTGTGTGAAGTTGGAGCAGAGGCAAAAGAGGATGAAGAGGAGGGAGGACAGGATTTTGACCGTTTGACCTTCTTCCCTGCCCTGAATGAGACACCTGCTGTTACTGAGGGTCCAACCAACCCCTTGACCCCCGAATCCTGCTCCAACACACAAGACTGCCACGACATACGCATCATCCTGCAGGAGCTGCACCCTGGAGAGGAGGTACTGGGTGTGTTCTGGGTTAAAAACAACATGCCTCCTTACCACCCTGCTAATATTCACAATCATAATTATCTGATGTAGACTCAGGGATTCCAATAGCCCAGCGCTGCTATCAGAATTTCATCTTTCCTCATTAGTGTAATGTTTTAATGTCGAGACGCAGCTCAGCTCCTCTCATTCTTCCAGTGAGTTAGAAACCAAGGCACATGTTGACAGGGACTCTCATCACTCCGGCAACCAGCGGCGGCTTTTAATGTTTCTGACAGAAGTATTAATAAAAACAGTAGGAGGTGATGCAAGCTGTCTTACATCAGCTTAGTAAGTGTGTGATGTGTGCAAGTGTGTCCTGTTGTCTTGCAGTGGTTCAGTGTGAGTCCTGCTGAGCTTCCTGTCAAATCAACACAGTCATTAGCTCTGAAAAATGCGCACACACACACACACACACACACACACACACACACACACACACACACACACACACACACACACACACACACGCACAGTAACACAGTAACACACAAAGGGAGACCCACTCATAATTAGCTTGCCAGCGCCAATAGTGTGATTATGACAGTAATGTGTGTGGGGAGAAATCAATGGTCTGACATTAGGCTCTCAGTCAATAAAAGTCCTCCTTTTCTCTCCTTCTTCCCATCATCAGCTAAATCACCCACAGACTGATAACGCATATCTGTCCAGTGCACACTAAGGAGATAAGGAAACAAGTTTATTGTTATGTATTTAATCTTTGACAACAATAAATGTAACTCATTTTTTTCTGAAATCTGAAATTAGAGACAGTGGTCCTGATGCAAGTTTGTATTTACTAATGGAACACTGCCATACAATCTGACCATGATATAGCTCGATGTACGACTCCTGTGCCGTGAGGCTGAGACTCGCTCACCTTGAATCTTATGAACCGCCTTCACGTCACGACAAGTGATATTATTCATCATAGCATGTCTCTATGTGTGCATTCATACTAGAGGTTCTGATCACTTAGCAGGTTTCCTATTGTGTGTGTGGCAGTGATTAATTCTCCTAATAATGGCCATGCAGTGCCTCCTCCTCGACCAAGTGTTTGACTCTGTTTTCTGGGGGTAGGGAGTCTGATTTGATTAGTATAAATTGTGTGGGCCCTGCGGGTGTGTCGGGGCCCCATATGGTTTTTGGGCGCAGTGTCCCAGAGGGCCTGCAGCGGGGGCCAACACAGGGAGACAGCCAGGTGCACACACTCACTGTGAAATGAGGGGAGACAATAGAATTAGCCACACATTATCACAATGCAGTTAGCATTAGCCACAACCGGCGCTGAAAGCAGCATGTGGGTCCACTTTGGGGCTGGATGAAACGCACAGCCACAACGCTCCCCATCAATCAGCTCTGATAATGAAGTGTTCAACTGTGTCTTTTTAATAATGATTAGAATATGTGATTAAAATGATCAATCAAGTAAAGCCTGAAGTGCCTGCGTTGCTGCCATGTCATGTCCCGGGAGAGAAGTGTGCTGATGTGTATTGTGCCGCTCACTCAGGGCTTAATGCATCTCCCTGTCTCTCTCTTCTCTCTCTGTGTAGGTAAAGGCTAAGATGTGTGTAGTGACGGTGAGCAGCCTCAGAGTGACAGAGGGGGTGCTGCTGTTCGGGAAAGAGAGCCTGCTCTTGTGTGAGGGATTCACTCTTAGTCCTGCTGGAGATGTTTGTTGCAGGAATCATCACCCCAGCAGGTACAGTCGTGTGCAGCAGTCACAGCAGAACATAGAATGAGCACACATTAGCTTTTCAGTTGTTCTGATCAGTGTGTCGCTTTCTGTCTCTGCCAGTGTGAGGGATTCCTTTATTTCCACCATGCTGAGTAAAGAGCTGCCACCAGCCCGCTGCAGACGCTGGCTCTATAAGGACATCAAGGATGCTCGCTTCATACGTTTTCTCTTGGAGGTTAGACATCCTAATGCTCAAGCAGATGCATCGTATTAACATGCGTTTTATATTCAGATTTTGTCTACACAGGATTTAGTTGGAATACATTCACATTACTGTTAGATGTAGAAGTTTGTCTCTGTTCACTCATAGAAATCAGATTTGTTTTGCATTTCACTTGTTCCTTCAGTTGTTTTTTCTAAGTGGGGATTAGAGAATCTGTTAAAATGCACGTTAAGTCTTGGTTTAAAAAGAATATGATGGATATAAATATGTTCAAGACAAGTTACAAAAGAGCCACTGTGCCTCTGTTCATATCAGGACAACGCTATCGAAGTCTTCATGAAAAACGGACTTTCAGCCTTCCTTGTATTCCTGAATAAAGACCACGTCTCTGCATATAAAAGGTGCCACATTTATATAAATTGGAGGTTTAATTAATTTTTTATAATTTTTAGCATTATGATGACTCTGATCTTCATTCTTTCCACTCTTGTTCTCCCTTCAGGTTGTGCATGGTAGTGCCAGCATTAAAAGGCAGAGGGGTTGCTGAGGTGATTGCTAATGCCAGGTAAGGTTCCACAGTTGGTCATAATCATCCAACAGCAATATTTCAAGACAGTTACAAGTACAATTTTTATTTCATCAATTAAAACAGGAAATACATCAAAAAATAGTTGTGTGACATATAGTAAGTATACTATGCAAATGACATTAGTTTGTGACGCTGTTTGGTCATTTGATTGGCTTGTGTTCCATCTTTCTTATTCTCCACACATCTTGATTGACTGTAGCCACTGAGTTTGGCACCATCAGTCCGTGATATGTCCTTATCCTTTTCTCCTCAAACACGTCACCTCCTCTTCCTCCTCTTGTAAGCCTTTCCCTCTGCTCTTGACATGTCTTAAGGCATGTCCTACACAGGCTGCTCTCATGGAACAGATACACATCTTCCTCTGGTTTAGATTTTTCCTTCTGCATCCCCTCACCATCTCCCTGAACATACGATAGAGGATTTTGTTTCATGTTCACCTTTGTGAGGTTGCGTAGGACTTTCAAAAACTCTGGTAGATTGATGAAGAGGTTATCAAACAGACCTAACTCTTGAAGACTATCTAGAGCATCCATAGTGGGAGGCAGTGTGTCTAGCTGGTTCATTCCCAGATTGAGACTCTTCAGGCTGATGAGAGAACCTAACGTGGACGGTAAACCTGCAGAGATCAGGCGGTTGTTTGAGAGGTTGAGGTGGGTCAGTCCCACCAGATTGCCGATGGACTCGGGCACAGATTCCAGCTTATTGCTGTGTAGATCCAACCATCTCAATGACGAGAAGTTCCCGATGTTATCTGGGAGATTCTGTATCAGGTTGCGGCTCAGGTCCAACTCGTCCACGTTGGTCAGTTTTAGGAGACACTTTGGGAAGATCGTTATACCCATGTTGCTAAGAGTTAGTCTGCGCCGTCCATCCGGGGTCATCCTTATTGCCTTTTTGGCAACCTTGAGGGTCAGCTTTGTCCCTTTGGCTCCCTTCCGTTTGGGCATGGTACTGCAACACAGAGAATTAGCAAGACAGTTTAAAATTTCAGCACAGCTTCACTTTTGGCCCCAAGAGGCTACTTTCCAATAATTCATCTTATCTACACCACCACATAGTACTATAGCAAATAAATGTGTTGTGTGTATGTTTACGTGTAAGTGTGTGTGTGCGTGTGTGTGTGTGTGTGTGTGTGTGTGTGTGTGTGTGTGTGTGTGTGAGGCTGATGTGATTTATTCAGATACAAGGGCTTATGTACGGCCCGGGGCAGTAGGGAAAGCATGCTCTCTGAGGTATGAGAGCTTGAGCTGTGTGTGTGTGTGTGTGTGTGTGTGTGTGTGTGTGTGTGTGTGTGTGTGTCTCTGCAGTGTTATGTCTGCACTAGTGCGTGCTCACCCAGTGTTGCCCATGGGTGTATTTAAGAGCACAACTCTCTAATTAAGGCTAATGCAGGGGAACAATAGGAGAGAGGCGACACTGGGTAATACAGCAAAAACAAATGAGTGCCGATGCTCCCTCACCATTCAACTGATTGAGCTGTTTGGCTCTTTTCATGCAAGAAAGGTGTGTTTGTGTGTGTGTGTGTGATTCATGTGGATGTCTCTCTCACACACACACACAGTGTACTGACAGACATGGATGTACTCTACTACAGTACATGCGCGCGTGCACAAAGAGTCAAATCAGGACTTTGATAAATGATAGTTGGGGAGTGTTGGGAGTGTGATGAGGGCTTTGCTCTCCTTCCCTCCCTGTCTAAAAGAGCAAGGTGTGTGTCTGTTTGTGTCTGTGTTACACCCCAAGGCCCTCTCTCGCCTCATTCATCATCCTCAGGATGAGAGGGGTTATCCGCTGGTGCTTGTTCCCATTATAACCTCCTATAGAAAACTATTGCATGAAATTATTGCCTGCAATTAGATAACACATACTGAGCCAAATGCAATGATTGATTTAGTGTAGTTTTACAAAATAATTTGTTCAGGAGTTATTGGACGAGGGGAGGAGTTATTGGATACACTTCAAGTAGCCCCTCGCTGTCGAAACCCATTTACTGTTTGCATCCTTATACGTTTTTCAGTTTTGTATCCTACTGTGTTCTTGTTTAAAACTTGTATCTACATTTTAAACATGAATGAAGATATGTACTCACCATATTTTATCTTCTTTTTTTCTGAGTTGATGAAGAGTGTCTTGGGTTTTAGAAACACACCAACAACAGCTTTAGCTCCTGTGAACTGGCCATTCAGCTCGAAGCCGCTCCCCCTCGTACCGAAAATACACCATTACTGAAGTCACAATGGCTTGGCACAGCAACAACACATACAACACCTTCTGATTGGGTCAGCACGTAGAAGTTGTACTAATAATACCTGATAATCCTATGTGGCGGCGATATCGAGAGGATAGATCAGGAATGCAGTGTTGTGTCTATCACCATTTCCCTGGTCTCCTTCACACCAAACAGGGAAAGTCAAGGTTCCTCTTGTTTAATATCGTTACTTAGCAACTGGGGTGCTTGGCGCCAGGACTTTATTGCCATGTTACTGTCCACAGAGGGAAAAGAGATTTAAGGAGCAGTTGAATGCTGAACTAATCTAGGTTAAACACATTTAGATGTGTTACATCAGATAAATATGTAGCAACGTTGTCATTTATCTACTGTAGTATAGATGTTTTGTTTAGCCAAACACATTCTGGTAAATTTATTGGGAACAAGATATTTTGATCGAGCAGTTTTGGTACTTTTGAGTCTGTGCCTCCATTTGAGTGAATGCCTATTAAAGGATCACCTTACAACATTCTTAACACCAACTAAATGAAAGAAACAGCTGGGGAAGAAACTGTAGTTTGTCTTAGTTAAGCTTGTGTAAGCAGGAAGTCTCATTTTTCTTGGAAATCAGTGAACTGTTCTGTTGTTCCCTAGTTTAACCAGTAATCATTAACAACTGCTTGTCATTTGAAGACACACTGCACAAAGAAAATATGACTTCCTCTTTTTAAATACCAAATCTTGCTGATGGAGGCTAGTCAGACAAGTTACAGTGTTAGTATATTTCCTCACAACCTACAGATGTCAACATGTGCTACTTCCTCCACATTTCTACTCATTACTTATTCTACAAAGTGTAGTTCACCTCCATCTCATAATTGCTCCTGCAGCTGTGTACACACGCACATTTCAGTTTCACTTGCTAACCTCCACTCTGCCTCTTCACAACTCCTCAGTTTGACATGTCAACATGGTTTGCTAGGCAACAGAGCAAGTATAAAACTTTGCTAATTTATGGTGTTTGTTTGTTTTGTTTGTTTTATTGTGCTTTAGGAAGACTCCTGTGGTTGAAAAGGCAGCCCTTGTTAAATGGCAGGTAATGCAATAAACAGGCCTTCAACTAACTCCTTTAACATCAGTAGAGACTGTCAAAATGTTGGACAGATATGACATTAGCCCATTTAGTCCTTAAATACAATTTTTAGGTACGTTTTTTCTTCTCATGCCACTTTATACTTCTACTCCAATAAATGTCAACATTTGTACTTTTCACTTCTTTACATTTCTGACACCTTTGGTTTGCAAACAAAACATGCAAAGAGCTTACAAAGATAATATTTAGTTATAAATTAAACTACTCAACAGTACTAGTACAGCTGAAATAATTAGTCGATTAATCAATGAGTCGATTTACAGAAAATTAATTTGCAGCTATTGCAAGCATTGAAATTATTTTTCATGCAAAAACATTTTATGATTTTAGGTTCATAAATGTGATATATTATTTTCAGATTTTCCTTTTATTTATTTAAATTATTAACAAATTATCTTTTTTTAAATATAATTTTGAGGTTTGTACCATTGGTTGGATAAAACAAACATTGTTTGGCTTCTGGCTAATTGTGAAGTAATTCTGTAAAGAAGTTCTTTACAATCAATCAATTAAGGGAGAAAATAACCAGCAGATAAGTCCATAATGAAAGAAATAATAATTTGTAGTCCTTAACAAAATAGGTCTAATCAGGAAAATGTACTTTAAGTTAGGTGATTTTTTACTATGTACATTGAATAAAGTGATGTTCTCAATGCAGGACTTTTACTTCTAACAAAGTATTTCTACTATGTGGTATTAGTTATGCTTCCTCCGCCACTGTTTATAACTATATTACTTCATATTGCTCTTGTCTGTTCTCCAGAGAGGGGAAATAAGTAACTTTGAGTACTTGATGCATCTGAACACCATTGCTGGGAGGACATACAATGACCTGATGCAGTATCCAGTCTTCCCCTGGGTCCTTGCTGACTACCAGTCAGAGGTTAGGTCACACACAGTGACATCTTTGTCTTGAACATTCATATTGTGGAGGGGGGCGGGGTAATGAAAGTGTTTGATTTATTTCTGTCCTTGATAGACGCTCGATCTGTCAAATCCTTCAACTTTCCGTGACCTGTCTAAGCCAATGGGAGCTCAGACAGAGAAAAGGAGACAGATGTTCGTCCAAAGATATGAAGAAGTTGAGAACATTGAGGGTGAAGGTATCTCATCAGCTCCTTACTTTGCATTCTTCTTGTCTTTTGCTGTTCACTGAACTTTTATTCCACGTACTTTTACTCTGTAGGAGATTTGTCGGCACAATGCCACTACTGTACCCACTACTCCTCAGCCATCATCGTATCCTCCTTCCTCGTCAGGATGGAGCCGTTTTCACACACCTTCCAGGCACTGCAGGTTTGGCCATGGACACTCACTCATGGTCATTTGTATGACCACAAGAAAAAATCTACTTCTTAAGTTCAAAATAGCATAGTTAGAAAATGTAATATTCTTTTCTTTGTGAACCCACTCACATGAAGAAGTATAATACTAAACAATTAGGTCTTCACAACTTGTACGACTGTATCGCAGCAAACCTTTTATCAGGACATCAAAAGGTCAATCATAAAAGCTTAGAATGATAAAAATAATACAGTAAGTTTACTGAATGATGATAGACTTAGGATGAAGTGTTTCTGAATCTAAAGTCTTTAGAACTCAAAGGCGTTTCGTTGATGAATCAAAGAAAAATGTTAACCTCTGACAGCTACAGCACAAGATTTTCAGTGCCCTTACCGTTTCTTTTTCTCTTGAATACAAGGCTCATCACACACATTAATACATGCATACAAATCCACAAAATCTGAATGTAATCACTGCTGAGTACGTCAGGTGTGGTCTTGATTTTTCTGAAGAAATGGAAGAAGTTTATTGTGCATCAGTCACACAAACCCACAGGCCCTTCTGCAAACCCAGTGCTCCAGATGCCCACTGATATTCAACACTATTTTTTACTTTTAAATATAAACCTCCTGATAATCTGCCTCTAACATGAGCTATCTTCAGTGCTTCAGATCCTGTTTCAATCCTGTTTTGGTCTGAAAGCAGATTATAGGGAAGTTTCAATATATATGCAAATAATTACAGAAAGCATCTAAAAGAAGCCAATGCAAATAGCCCCATATGTTACCAAATTACAATACAGCATCCAATTGATTATAATGGAAAGGCATGCATATTTAATAGTCAGAATAAAGCAATAAAGATGTTAGTCTGGTGAATTACAGTGGCTTTTTGTCTTCTGAAGCACATAACGGGTGTGTAGTAATATCCATAACTGGATTTACATCTCTAACCGAGTTTACCAGTATATATGCTATTTTCATTCATTGAGATAATTGTTTTACTCTAAATTACATTCTCCCTCATGAGATTTTCATCATAGATTATGGAATTTTACAGAAAGATGAAAAGCTTCCTTCAAATAGGAGCAAATATTTCCTGCTTACATAATACAATGAACACTACACTGAATCAAGCATAACTACTTTATTAATATGCCTGTTGCAAAGTTTGGTTCAGCAGTGTGCCGGGGGTCTGACAGTGCTGTGCCTCATCTTCCCGCAGGGAGGGTTTGACATCCCAGAGCGGATGTTTTACAGTGTAAGGAAGGAGTGGGAGTCGGCCTCCAGAGACAACACAGGGGACGTCAGAGAGCTCATCCCAGAGTTCTTCTACCTATCTGACTTCCTGCTCAACTCCAACCACATCCAGCTGGGTCAGTCACAAATATCCTCCTCTGTGTATCTAAATGAATGACTCAAAGTACGAGAGCTATTTGCCTTTTACAAGCACCGTTTACTTAAGCGCCCAAAGGATTATGATTATTTTATTGTTTTACTTACTTACAATAAATAGTAATCAAAATACCCAATCCAACCATGCGTTGGTCCGTCTACCCTGTTAGTATTGTTAAGTCCCAAGTGTTGTCTCTCCCACATAACTTTTTTGTTTCTAAAAACGTGTCTCTGTGTCTGAGGGAACATTAGCTAGCTAACATGGTAAAACATGTTTGTCTCTGCCTGATGATGTCTTTCAGTTGCCCTGGTGGTATTCAAATATAACTGGTCATTATATGTTTGCTTTGTTTGAATTACTGTTTTTATTTATATATATTTTTGAGCAAATTTAGAAATTCAAATGGCTTTGTAAATTACCTCATTTAAAAAAAATGTAATCGAACCATTTCGGTGGCACTTAGGTGCTTTAAAGGTACCCCCTACATTCAGTGGTCTTTAAATTAACAAAACACATAGAAGCCTTACTAACGTGCGGAATGCATTTCCTTCCTCATAAAACATTTGGTAAGAACAAAAATGTGTGCACCTGCATTGTTTACATCGACTAGCAGAAATGTAGATTGCATTACTCAATTGCTAAAGCGCGTACATGTGTTCCCTTGTGTGTGTGTGTGTGTGTGTGTGTGTGTGTGTGTGTGTGTGTGTGCTAGTTGAGCACACAAATGAATCACAAACAAAACGGGGAACCACTCATAATAACGTTGCGCAAACTCAGAACACAGGGCATCTTTAAACTCCTTTTTTATCCATACCTCTGTAGGCTCTATGGAGGATGGTACTGCTCTGGGGGATGTGGAGCTGCCTGTGTGGGCGAAAGGTGACCCCCAGGAGTTCATTAGAATCCATCGAGAGGTCAGTGACCCGTGATCTCACCAGGCTTATCTGCTACAGTTGGCCAGTCTTGACTATTGCAAAGAGGAACTGTTCCCATGAGACCTGATCATGTTTGTCAATACTTGTTGATGCATGTACACATATACACATCTAAAACAAGTATCTGCTGTAATAGTCGGACTGTAATCGTGTTGGTTGCAGTCAGTCTGTTTGCCTTCGTTCTTTCTACCACAGTATAAGAGACGGATCTTATTCACAGCAGCTACTGTCTTATTCATTATATTCTCTAAAGGCCGTCTTGTCTCATTGAGCTTGGTTCAGTTAAATACTTCTAGCACTGACTGTTTTCAAATACAATGAACGGTTGTTTTGCTTATCAAGACAATCTTTGAAAAGGCATGTATCTGTAGTTTAGATGACAGACAGCGAAGGACAACAAGCCTATGTAACACTATTGAGGGAAAGCACAAGATTCTCCATTTTTCATAATGCTATTATTTCTGCCAGCTGTTTAATGGCTGAATATGTTCTAAGCTCTTTCTTCTCTTTCCCTGTGTGGTGTTATTGTATATCTCTGTTCTTTTTCTTTCTGTTGGTCTGATTTCTTCATTGAGACCCTCCCTTTTTCCATTCCTCGGGCATCTATGATGGTTATCACTCTGTAATCTACTGAACTACTCATATTGCCCACCATTCTCATAAAATTAGTGACTTTAGGAGATGTTTTTTTTCTTCCATAGACAAATTAACTCAGGACAATATATCCTTGTTATGATGGGGTTTTTTTACGTTTTCTGGTATTCCAAGATGGGTTTATTAACATTGGGTGCAAGGATACACATGCTGGTCATAAAGCCCACTTTTGCTTATTAACTCTTCAAAACCAATCTCTTGCTAATTTCACCCAAATGATTCTCTAATTCAGACATGAAGATATGCTCATAACATAGCTTTGCAGCATCTTGCTTTTCTATACTTCTAAATTGACTTTTAAAAGAAATCTTACTGTACCTGAATAATTTGATTGGTTGTGCATTCTTGTAGAAGTTTCTTGTGTTTCTAAACTCTCATAATAACGGTTTGACTGATGGTTTTGGTCCCACTGTAATAACAATGAGCACTGCACACAGATGTATTTTAGGACTGAACAGTGTATGTATAGTAGTTTTGTAATATTTCTTGACTAGGTGGTCTTAGTTTATGCAACAATTTCCCCCAGGCCTTGGAAAGTGACTATGTGAGTGCCCACCTCCACCTGTGGATCGACCTGATTTTTGGGTACCGACAACAAGGCCCTGCTGCAGTAGAAAGTGTGAACACGTTCCACCCTTACTTCTATGCTAAGAGAGGCCGGCAAGATGCTAAGGACCCCCTCATCAAGAGCACAATCTTGGGATACGTCAGCAACTTTGGCCAAGTTCCCAAACAGGTAAAAAGAATAAGCTGGGGCAAGTAGAAAAATACATTACTTCCAGCATGTAAGTGTATCATATTGTTTTTGAAAATATTCTTTGTGAATCGTCTTCTTCAATAGCTCTTCACCAAGCCACATCCACCTCGCAGTGGCAATAAGAAAGAAGGGTCATCACCATCCCATCCGACTCCATTTTTCTTCAAACTGGATAATCTGAAGACCACCGTGCAGCCATATAGAGGTACAGCTAAACAATTATAAGAGCTCAGACAGCAAATTATATCTTAATATTATTATTATTATTGAAATTTTGGGAATTAAGCTTTTTTGCTTTCTTGCCAAAAGTTAGATGAAAAGATAGATATCACTCTCATGTCTGTGTGCTAAATAAGCTTAGCAATTTTTATTTTTTTTATACACAATAAAGTGAGCTTTTTTTAACCTTTTAGACAGAGCCGGGCTAGCAGTTTCCATCTGCATGTGCTAAGCTAAGTGGCTGCTGGCTGTAGCTTCATATTTAACGTGCACTCAGTGTACGTTAAATATGAAGCTACAAAAATAAAAAGCAAATCATAACATAGCCTTATAAACAACAGTAATTTCCAAAATAACTGAATTAACATTTCTGCTGAGTAAACTAAAGTCATTTTGCATTTGTCACCATATTGTATCGTTCCTGCTTTATTTTATTTCTCACCGTTTGATGTAAATTATTATTATATACAAGATGTGCCCAGGTCTCATGGGGATTGTTGAAACAGAGCGAGAATGTCCATAGATTAATTTACACTATGGAAGGGTAGAAGGAGCTATCTGTTAGAGCTACAATATGGAGATGACTCTTCCGCTGAGCCCTACTTAATAATCTGAATATCCCTACAGGCCCACTGAGGGAGAGGAGATGAATCTGCGAATGCTCAGGGAGAGATTCCTGCATATTACATTTCATATTAAATCTTAGAGTGTCTGATCTGATCAATAAGCAGATAGAGATGAATAGGAGGAAGAATGCTAAAACTGATGCAGACACAGTTTGTTTCTTGGGATTTAAGAAGCCGAACTGGCGATGGGATATAATGATTTCTGCCTGTTCCTGCATGAATAGGTCATTTACAGGCACAATTAAAGCCACTCTCTCACTGCATCAGCCTCTCACATACACACACACACACACACACACACACACACACATATATAACTTGTGCTGTCCAGGATGCAGGTGTCCCCGCCGGACAGAGCCTCAGCCTGTTGTAACCCGGGAATAGCTGTTTTAATTGCCTAGTTTTCTGTGGTCAATTTAATGAAATTCTTCACAAGTTTAGTGAGCTACCAAACTCTTTAATGTGATGTTTTTGAAGAGCCATTACTTTCATTTGGCCAGGCAAGTTTATTCAGGTATACGTAAGGTAGAATGAGGTCACTTTTTCTATTTTTTACACCATAACTTTTTTATGGTTTAACTGACAATTACAAAAACAACACCATCTTACTTTGTTCTACAACTTCTTGCTGATGTTGTAGCACTCTCAGTATCACTGTAAATTTTTCTGCAGAGCTGCCGAGAGGCCCGGTAGGTCAGATACTGTGTCTGGAAAAAGAGGTTGTGGTCCTGGAGAAAAACCGTCTCTTCCTGTCTCCTCTGTTGGGCTACTTCTTCAGCTGGGGCTTCCCTGACTACAGCTGTGCCTTTGGAAACTATGCAACTGAAAAGGTATATTTGTCAGCCTATACAGTAGGTCAAGTTTACATGGTTTCTATTTATGTACAACCTTGCAACTGGAAACTAAATTTCAACCAACATACATATGTTATGTTAACATATGCTAATCAGTATCAGCTGTCTCTGACATCACTAGTCACGCTCAATCAAAACAGTGAGGCCATCTTTGTGATCTGCCAAGCTTCAACTCACGTCAGAGCGCTACACACTGCTGTGTTAGCAGTGTCAACTGATTTCTTGACAGTTATTTAGATACTTACTAAAATAGTCATTTAACCATACAATACCTGGCAATGCCATCTCTTGCTTGATGTCTCAGCGATGTCTTGGTTTCTGTTTTGTTGGTTTGTCTGTTTTGATGAGTTTATTGCACTATATACATACAATGCTGTAAGATACTTTGGGGAGCCTAGGTACAAGGGTAATATTAATTAACATAATTTAACACATTAGAAAAATATATTTTTAAATTACCATCAAGATTCCTTGACAATCACAAGTCTGCATCACATTATCTTATGAAAGTATGAAATATGCTAAAACATACCCATAAACTCACATCATGTATACTTAATTCACACACAAAGTCGTAACGGTCCGCTCATGTATGTCCATCTCCAGACCTTTGCTGTGTGTGAGAGTTTGTGTGACTGGGGGGAGACGCTGTGCGCCGCCTGTCCCAACCAGACAACCATTGTCACTGCTGGAACCAGCACTGTGGTGTGTGTGTGGGATGTAGCTGTCAACAAGGACAAACTCACTCACATGAAACTCAGACAGGTTAGTTTGCAACAGAAATGTTGAACGGAAACATCCAGGATGTATTCGCACGCACATACACACTCATAATAACACTGACCCTTTTTTTCTTCAGCCGTTATACGGACACACAGACTCGGTGACATGCCTGGCTGTGTCCGAGGTCCACAGCATGATAGTAAGTGGCTCCCGTGACCTCACCTGTATCCTGTGGGATACAGAGGAGCTAAGCTACATCACCCAGTTAGCAGGACACACGACCAGCATCTCTGCACTGGCTATCAATGAACTCACTGTAAGTCCACCTTCTTGATCTCCTTTTTTGTGTTCCTCTAGCTCTCCTCTGGAAATCTATTGTTCTTCTGTTCTTTGTCATTTTTGGCTCAGTGTTGTCATGTTGTTCCTCTTCATTCAGCTTCCTCAGCATGAGGAAGAGAGGATTCTCATTGTTGACACCATGCATTTCCTCTTTGTGTTCATGTTTTGCTTTGTGTGCATCTCTGTCTTTGTGCAAATGGGAGTCAACATTATATTATTCTGTCCAAGGGTGAGATTGCGTCATGTGCAGGACCTCTGCTCTACCTATGGACCATGAAGGGTCAGCTGTTGACCTGCTCGGACACGTCCTGCGGGCCTCGGGCAGACATCCTGTGTGTCAGCTTCACACAGCGACACGAGTGGGATGCGAAGAACGTCATCGTCACTGGCTGTGCAGACGGCATCATACGGGTGAGGTTTTTTTTGTATGCTTGTATTAATGTAATATACATTGTCTCTCATACACACAGCCTTTTGTATGACTAATAGATCAGCGTGAGATTCTGCTTTCTTTTTATATTGTTTTCAAATGTGGCTTGAATGCGGCATTACTTTGGTGGGAGCCTCGCAGGTAACAGCTTGGATGTCCATCAAGGTATTAATAACAGCATATGTTTTGAGTGTGTGGGGGGGGCGTGTGTGGGTGACTGCTTTTTTGTTGGATTAATATAAGCACATACTGCCTCTCTGCAATCAAAACTGCAAACTCTAAATTGGGCTTCACTTGGGAGTGGGTGCCCATACCTCATGCACAACACACACACACACACACACACACACACACACACACACACACACACACACACACACACACACACACACACACGCGGTATTATTACTTTATTATTACCTTGAGTTATGGGATGTGTGTGTGTGCGCGTGTTGGTGCTTATGTGAGTGTGATTGTTATGTTGAATTATGTCTGATTTTGCTACTCGTTATGTGTCCCTCATACAGATATGGAAGACAGAGTACACCAGAACACAATTACCTGGCCCTCCAGAAGAGCCTGTGTCCCCGGGGCAAGACCAAACAGAGAGAGACGGTAATGTTACTGGCAGTAGGATGGGATATACATATAGGTATTTTATTTATAACACAGGTTATGAAAGTGTCTGACAGTAGCAAAACAGTGCGACTCACTATTGCGACTGCACAAAAGGAAATTATTCTTGTGTTTTGTGTTTCAAAAGAAGCCCATCGCTATCTAATTAGATAAATCCTTAAGTGTGAGATGATTATTTTTAACCGCTCATCTCAGAGCTAGAAAGTGTTGTTCCAGATGAGAGCTTGTAATGCTTACCCCATCCCTCACTAGCATTAGGGCTAGCAGGAATTATGTTGTTATAAAGTTATTAAACATAGAGGCAGTAAACACTGATGAGTAATTCTGCTGACGTGTGTGTGCGTGTATAATTTAGAAAGCAATAATACCCAGATCCAATTTGGCATACGTTGGTTACAGCCTCGCGTCACCTCATAGGAGTATTATGCCTGGCAAATTACATTGAGGCAAGTCTTTACGTAACACTGAAGCATTTATATTCGAGGGATTTTTCTCCCTTTAGCGGCCCGCTGACCGCAGATAAACACACTTTTTTTTTGTGGAGACCGCTGGGTCAGGGTTACAGACAGGGTGGACACCTGCCCTGTGATCTAGTAATGAATGAGAGTTGATGATGTATTCACAGTGAGCAGCTCATGCCAGGTTAAAGGCTGGGAGAGACATCTGGTATTATGTCAAGAGCTGAACAGAAGTCAGGCTGTGTCGCAGCGCCGCAGCAAAAATAGTCCGGCCGTCACAGCTCTGGCCATATCCAGGTACAGTAAATATCATGCACCTGCTCACAGCAAAGAGTTAAACATATATTTTAATTTAAATACACTTTTGGAACTGACTGATTGGAAAACATTTACATAACCTCACTGATTTCAATGATTTTCATCATTTAAACACACTCTTCTGTGCAGGAGCCATGCTACTTTGTTGGCAGGGGATGCCTGGGGCAGAGTTTTCACCTGGACCTGTGAGTGAGAGGTGGCAGGGATTGAACACAATCACGTCTCCAGCTTCCATTTTCTACACAGACTCTGACACAGAAAATCCATCAGTGTCTCAGGTCTGTTCTGTGTGTGCATTCAGCAGGAACTGTTACAATATTTGGTACATTCAAGTCTCAGACAAATAGAATATTTTATCTCATACATTGATGTTTAATTCTGTCTTTATCTTTGTTAATACTGAATTTCAACAAATGAATAAAACTACTGATAACTATTTGCATAAATCTTCTCCTGTGAGTGTTTGTGATTTTGATTATAACTGAAATCTTGTTTGGCCAGGGATTTTTTTATTTTTCAATTTAATTTTCATCTGAGATTGATAAAGGTGAATCCAGAAGGACACTGGATTAACTTCTCCAGAGCTGCTGGGTGAATTTGTAAAAAAATGTGATGTTAAAAAAAAACCATTTAATAACTTTAAAACAATAATTTAAATGAACCTTTGCTGCTCCAGCAAAGCTTGCTAGGGTGCACAGCTGAGGCTTGTGGTGGAACTGGGCAGCTTCAAGCTGAAAGCGAGAGTAATTGTGTGAATGATGAACAAGAGCGTGCATGCTCAGCCAATGTTCCTGAGAAATGGAGCTTTTTGATAGCATTGTAGAGCTTGAGCAGTTCACTTCTCACGGAATGCACAACGAGCATCCGTGATCATAAAAAGTTTGACATGCACATGTCAGCATTTTGTGCTATGCTTTGCTTTGGTACATGTTTGTGGTATCAACAATTCTGGATGTTTAGTTAGTTGTGAATAATTTACTGAGCTTTCTTTGTTGTTTTTCTCAATGTGTTTTCAATCTGCTTTCTAATGTGGTATTCATGAGTATTTGAGCATTTGACTGCTTTCCCATGATCATGGCAAATGTGTGTGTTGTGGATGATGTCAAATGTGTTTTGGCCTTGTTGAGGTATGCTCTCTGCTTGTCACAGAGGGGGGGGGTTGTTTATGGCTAGTCAAGGACAAATGCCTTCTTAGCCACATCAGACAGACAAACATTGATCCTAATCTTTCAGTGGAAAAGTAAAATACTGACATTCCTTCATCAGTGCACTTATATTCTAATAAATAAGTCATCGTTTCAAATGATGGTAGATTGTGGAGGCTTGCTGTCTTTCTGTGTCTGCCTTTCTAGCTTGCTCTCTCATGCACATGCACCACCGCTCTCTATCATAAAGGAAGAGGTCTTTCTCTTTAACCTTTGTGTGTGTGGCTAATTGTGCTAAGTGGAGTAGCTTAATAGAGTGGAAAATAGTCCTCATAATTTTCCCAGAGAGCAAGCAATGACCTTCTCTAAAGCTAACGGCCATCTCCATTCTCTCTACATCGCTGGTTTTATGATATGAAATGTCAAACCATTGGGTTCCTCAGAATAATTAAATCAAATAAATTATTGCACCTAGGCAGAACCATCTTGTAGCCTAACCCAATTATAATGCACTGTAAAGCTAATTATTAACCATGATTACAATTAGTCTAATTTGAATAAATGTAGTCATTAGCGGGTTCATCCAAGTCAGTGAGTCTGAACTGTGGGGGATGATGGTCTCTCTCTCAATCTCTCCCACTCACAGAGAGAGGTGCATGGAGAAAGAGAGTGATGCACATCAACACCCTTTTATCTTCATCCCATTTTTCACACACTGACCTTCACAGAATGGCCTACACCCTTCACCTTTCTTGGGTACTTGAGGCATATTGCGTGCTGCTTCCAGGATTTATATTTGCTGTTCATCCCTTCGCCGTGTTACGCAAAATCCACGATAAGCACCACTGAATGCACTGCAGCTGTTTGTAATATTTCATTGGTTTGTCTTTAGTTGTGTGAAAGAGATTTTGCTTGTCGTGACCCCAGATAAATTATAAACCAATCTAACAAAGACCAATCCACTTAAAAAAGATAATTTAAAACAGTATTTATATGAATCAAAGACTGTCAGGCCCAGGGCATATATTTATTATTTTGGAGTAGTAGTACTATAATTATAAATGCATTTGAAAAGTGCCTTATGATACTGCAGTAAGAGAGCCTGAACAACAGCTTATTTCCAAATAGTCTCCTGAGTTTATACAGAATAGTTAACAGTAAGAGCGTTCTATAAACATCTGGCTCACAGGCCAGCAATGCCAACAAACAAAACAACAGAATTATAAGACCCCAAAACTGCTGTGCTGGAATGGATCTGTGTCGAGGAAATACAAAACCCTCATTTACCAACAGTTGTAGCGTACAGCCAAAAAACAAATGCTAAATGCCATACTGATAGTTCATAAATATTGTCCTTTGGTTGCCACTCAGTTCAGTTGCCCTCACCGGGAGGTACCATGACATCCATGTGTCCAGAGCTGCTGTGTTTACAGCTGTTTTTCCTGGAAGACGATCTGAGCGTACACAGTGTCTGGGCTGGAGGCAGTGGGGTCAGGACTGGAGGAGGCTGGGGGCTCTGGCCTTTGTCTGACCAGCTCCAGTTCTGCATATGTCAGACTATCTTCCTGTGATACTCGAGGCTGCAGGAGGGAGGGAAAGAGTGAGAGAATCTTGAAGGAATTTACTCCAGCAATAAGGCAAAAGAGGAAGGATGTCTTATATTAAAAATGATATAGTGAGCATTTCAGAGTAAAAGATGTGTATACAGAGTGTATGCATCCTGTCTGCATTTAATATTGTTCAGCAAACACAAGTATTCTTCCACTTTCCATGGAAAACATCCCCTTAGTTGTTTTCAGCTGCAGACGGTATGTGTTTACAGGACATCTTGGAACATCCAGTTTACTCGAAAAACATTTGGTACAAGAGGAGTCCTATCCAACATCCTCAGGTCCTCCTAGTTGCACTAATCCAATCAATATGTTCGTGCAAAAGAAATGCTCACATCTCCGGAGCTTTGTTTCACTACACAATCACAAGAACGGCATCAGTAGAAAAATACTGATGATCCTTAGTTTGAGTAGTTATATATTTGTTTGACATTTTTATTGTAGATATAAAACCAACGAAGCACTCTAAATAAATAATTGTGTTTGAGAAGCAATAAAGCTAAATAGAATTATCAAGCTCATAACTGAATGAAGAGACGGCAATAAACTCCTGTAGACAATCGTGCAGTCGTGAGACATATTCCCTCTTGCATGTGCCTCAATAACAACTGCACATGAAAAAAATATTTTCAAAATGTTAATAAATACATTTTAACTGTTATATTAAGTTAATATGTTTCATAAAGGATTTTATGGGTGAAGTGGACATTGGTGTTTGTATGATGGGTGAGAACAAGTAGACTTACAGTGGAGGAACTCCTGAGCTGAGTCTTTAACCTTCTGGGCTTCTGAGGTCTCTTTGCAGCAACAGGCACTGAAACAAAGAGACAACCCCAATTTACTCAAAAATAAACAACGAAGAGGACTGAAAAAAATAATCCATCAGTGTTCATTTTACATCAGATATCAATATACTCAGCTGGATTTTACCCAAATACAGTATAAAGTTTCAGTCTCCAGACTCCAGACAAACTAAGCTGTTTTTGTCAGGGAAATTGAATTGTGCTGGATATATAATTTTCTTCTTTTGTACTTGCTGGATACCTTCATTTATCCTATTTTTCTTTAGCCACTAATTGTTTTTTTGGGGGCAGGAGCCTATCTCAGCCCCTCTGTGACTCTCATGTCTCCAGTGTGTTTAGATATGAGAGGAAACCCAAACTTTCAAAATGTTTCCTTTCTATGGAGAGACACATTAATTCAACCAAAAGTGTGTGAAAATATCTTAATATCTTAATATGAAGCTCACTATGTAATATGTATCCTAATACAGTGATCAAAGTCCTAATTATTTTTCTTTAATTTTTGTGAAATACTGGACACTTTTACCTCTCCAGGCCGATAAAACAACCATTAAATTAGACATTCTGAAAAGGAAAAATGCTCTTTAAACTGCTCATAACTCATGTCCACACTGAGGCCATATTTAACCTGTGACGTGGGGTCACAAGTTTGTTTTATTTTAAAAGGTCACAAGGCCATAAAATTGGGGAACCACTGAAGAATTACATTTCTCCCAGAGAATACATTCTGCACTTAAAATGTCACTTTACCTTTGGCTGGTATGTGTGGTGGTGGCACCTCAGGTAGTTTAGGTGCTGTTACTGCTCTTCTGTCAGGTTTCTGTCTCGTGTCTTTCCGTTGGGCTCTGGGGGAGGAGCCGGAGGAACTGCTGGAGCTGGTCACAGTCTCTCCTGAGCTGCATGGAGCAGATGAGTTTTTAAAGTTTTAACTACATCAATGATCATTTAGATTAATCTGTTCATTATTTTTGCAATAGATCAATTGATAATCTGGCTTGTCTTTTTTCCAACCAGCAATCCAAAACCATTTGAGAAGTTATCAATTGATAATGATTTTTACAGCACTAGTTATAATAGAAAACTGCACCTGCTTTCTGGACACTTCACAAGAAGGTAACTATCTGTGGAGAAAGTAGCAGAAAAAAAAAATCATGTTGATTTAACAGCAAAGTTGTCCAGTTATTGTTTTGAATAGAAAAACGGAAATATAAAGTTATAATTGTAAAGTTACTGACAGAAAAGAAATGATGATTTCACCTTTGAGCCTGTGTCTTCTGTGAAAGTATTGGCAGGTGAGAACCAGAGTGAACAGGAAGATGGACAGCAGGCCCAGTGAGCAAATCAGCACAGCACACAAATACACATCTATAAAACAAAAACATGTAACTCCTTAAAAAAAGCATCATAACAGCGGCATTAGTTGTCAAAGTAAGACTTGTATGTGGTGAAGTAAAACAGGAGAACGACTTGAGATGAAACAGTACCTGCATATAAACGCCACAGTCCTTCGCTGCTACCATCCTCGAAAGTGAAGTGCACTGGAAAAAAATGTCCCAAAAAAAAAAAAAAAAAACATAAGTAAAAATAGTATGTTGAGGGTAGAAATCTGTACCCAGACTAAGTATCTTTTTAGAATTGCTGTTGTCTGAGGGCACTGTCCCAACACAGCAGACAGCCTCCGTGGTTTCCATAAATATCAAAACTGCATATGAAGGGAGATTCTGCTGCGGCATCAGCCAAATCCACCACACACACACACACACACACACACACACACACACACACACACACACACACACACACACACACACACACACACACACACACACACACAGAGGTCTAGTTGTATTGCTGTTCTTGGACAGTGTTTGGGGGTTCCCCATTGCTCTGCATTTCCACTTCCTTTTGTTGGTTGCTTCACAATCGTTTAATGGTGCAATTGTCTTGTGTGAGCTTATAAGTGTGAAACGAGAAAGAATAAGGAAGTTGTTGTCAGTGTGTCAATGAATGATGGGTTGTATATAGGTCAGGGGTATTTAGCAAGAGGTTGAGGAGAGAGTGAGCAGAGGCTATGTACATAAATTACTTAGTGTCCCCGTAATGGGTTTTTAATATGTCTTTTAAACACAGGTTGATAAACATATTAATAAAAAATGATAAGATATTAACTCTAATTGACTTCTAGCCTGTTTCCAGACCGCTGAACTGCCTGCAGAATTGTCAAATGTGGTCTCGGCCGTTCAGTCTGAATATCATGTTAATTAATGTCACACAATGGCTTTTGTGTGAGCAAAAATGGAAAGCTGGATCAGATGTTTGATCAGTTTTACAGGCAGACAAAGCAGAAGATGTATAGAAGTAACACAAGTCATGTGTTTTTGAAGATACTGCTGTGTTCGATTAGATCTTTATTCACCTAATTATTTCTAAAATATGTATCCAGTCCAAGAAAAAAAAAAGTTTGATCATAGATATAACAAGGAAACAGGCTTTGTCACAATGCAATGTCATACAAAGGCCCTGCAATATGCTGTTTTTCCAAATTCTTAAATGTAATTATTATTTTTTGTCTTGATAATTCAATGTCACGATAATTATGGAGGGCCAATCTATGATGTATTTTTGGACTGCATTAGGCTGTATGGCGTTCCTGTTATATTGTCAAAATGAAAAGTAATGACTAATGAAAATTGTAGTCTAACTTATCTAACGAGGTGACAGGCTACATTTAACAGGCATCTCTTGTCAATGTGAGCAGTTAACAGTTAATGTATAAGTCAACCACATATCTGACCTTTTACACTGTGGTTAACCACATGCTAAACCTCACATCTGATCAAGTGCACCAGCCCCAAGTTCACAGGTTGGCTGTTAGGGAGCTATTAAAGTACACATGCTCTACAGATGTGTCTACAAAAGCTCAAGTTTATACTGCATAGGTTTTCATTGAAAGCCGAAAACCATCAGATACAGATTGAGGCTCATCTGCTTTCCCCCATCAGTGCAGCTGTGAAGACACGACGCAGAAAATTGAACCAACCGCTGAAACCAGCAAGGTTAGAAACCTGAAGTCAGCGAGCAGAGTTAAATAAGTTATATTCTAACAGTACAGATAGTCTGCTCATTTTTCCAGTATAAAAAAGCAGAAATCACTCAACCATTAGTTCTGAAGGTCTGAAGTTGGTTGAGAGATGTGGGAGAGGACAAACGTCTCTAATGCAATTATATCAGTGGGGTGTGGTCTTTGCTCTGAGATCTGCAGACTGAAATTTAGAGACGGGGGTTCCCTGGATAGCATTACAAGTTAGTTTTCTCTTTATTCTTACAATATCAGCTCTTGTGTCTCTGGTTCTGTGGTCAATGCATGTCGGAGATGCCTGAGGTTGTGTGGCTTCCTTAGTGGGACATTGTCCTGAATATAGGGCAGGGCGTTGTCAGATGGTTCTCTCTGACTCAAACCACTACGCTTTTCTGGCGTAAAACAAGTCAAAGGTAAACTGTGCAACGGTGTCAGGTGAAGGCACACTTATAGCATGGTATAGCAGCATCTTTGATATCCATTGAACCCCTTTATCCAGTGCTTCCCTCTGTGACAGATGGCCTTCCCATCAATCCAGTTAAATCAGATGAAAGATCGTGCAGTGTAAAGAAATATATATTACTGCATGTGATTTGA
Source organism: Cebidichthys violaceus (assembly GCF_023349555.1). NCBI lineage: Eukaryota > Metazoa > Chordata > Actinopteri > Perciformes > Stichaeidae > Cebidichthys > Cebidichthys violaceus. The sequence goes on from NW_027176263.1 coordinate 6,861,807, forward strand.
ATTAGTTCATAACCTGATTTATTCAACTTGTTTAATACATATTGGCACAGACTAAATAAGTTCCACTGCAACTGAATTCTCCAGTAAATTTTCTCCTGAGGCTCGCATAAAAGTGAACCCGGAATGCTGACGTCATGTAATGCAGAGTTTTTCAACAAAGCCAGCTCAGCAACACTCTACCTTTCACTCCTCACACTCATACACAGAGAGTGATATTGTTGAGTATGGTTTGGCTGCGTGAGCTCATTGTTTTGAGATGGAAATGCCAGAGGATTGGGGTCACACTCAGACACACATACAGCAAAGCGCAGCTAGAGTCAGAAAATACATGCAACACATTTCTATTTGGTCATGTCCTTTTAATAAAAACTGTTGCTTTTCCTTCATGCGGTTATTTCCATTGCCAGATAACATGGACAGCATGTCTCAGCTGAGTGTGTGTGGCTGTAAGGGAACTCCTTGGAAAGGAATATTTCATGGAAAACTTTGGCAGATTAATAACCCCAGAAGTCCCCTTTTGGGTTTGATTCTCTTTTGTCAGTGATCAGGGTTGCACAACGGTATAAAAAAAAGAAATGTAAAAGAATAAAAGACTTTTTTTCATTTATTTTCAAAGGCCAAATGGTGTCCAACACAATGCACACCTTTTCTGTTTTGCCAGATGGTCATGGGAGATAGATTTGTTTTTCTTTACTCGCCAAAGCGAAGATTAAATTGATGTTGAATAAATTCCCTTGCATTTGATCTGACAAAAGGCTAAAAAGTGAATGCAATCTGACCTCCTTATCTGCTTTCTTTCACTCTCCATCAGGAGATACCACCCACATGCAGTAGAGTTTAACATCTCGCTCAAGCCCCCCCCCCCCCCCCCCCCCCCCAATGGACTTTTACCTCATTATCAGCCAAAACGGGGCCCTTGCCCTTTCAATAGACAATGTGATATGAAGTGTATTGTGTGTTCGAGGTCACAATTAATTACCTGTCAGCTGTGTGGTGCTGGTACCATTGGATGATGCTCTCCATGTGTTTCTGTGTTTGCGAATCTCTTGAACCCTGCAGGAGTAGAAACCCTGGTCCATCCCTGCTGTCACATTGAGAATCCGTAACCGGTACAACTCTCCCTCCGTTTCCTCATACAGACGAAACTTTAGCTGGGGGAAACGACGGGTGTAGTTTCCATACAGCTTCATTTTCTTTATGCCCATCTTCACAATCAGATACTGAGAGGGCTCGAGTGCAGGAGGAGAGGGGGATGGAGAGGAGGGAGGGGGCACGAGAGAGGGAGCAGCAAGAGGAGAAAAGAACCAGCGTAGGATGAGGACGCTGCCGCTCCTTTTTCTCTGAGATACCAGGCAGGAGAGTGTCACGTTGTCTTTCTCTGTTACCATGACAACAGGCCCAGGGGTCACTGTCACATTCAAGCCATGACACACCTCTGTTGAAAAAAAGACAGTTATATTTATATATTGTTTTGTAATAATTATATAACAAGAATACATTTATTTATATTATATTTGTGTTTGTGCATATGCATACTCTATTGAATGTGTTCTTTTTTGATATGTGTGCTTGTTGTGTTGTGTAAGGTAAATCATTTTTGTTTGATGACCAAACCATAAAACAGGCTTTCCAAGCATAAGAAAACTCATAATACTGTGATCTGGTAGCTTGTGTGACCCCTCCCTGCTAGTTAAATTAGTAATTAACTAGAGTTGCTAATGAGCCTCACATGGGAAAAGTCTGAATTCATTTTTGCAAGATGTTTGATTTCCTGCCAATTAAACATAATTGTAGTATTTAGACAAAGTATGTTTATATGCACACCCACAGTCGCTGCTTGGATTTATGTTTTTTAGAGCTCTCACTATCACTGGTTTTACTTATGACATTCCATCACTGGATGAGAATTCAGTCTGTAACAGCTAGAAAGTGTAAGAGGACTGAGAGTCAGAAAACTAAAACACACTTTGTGTGCCCCTACTTCACTTCCCTTGAGGTACTTTTATTCTACCGCCTGCTAGGTCAGGTCTGTCTAGAAGAGACATGAAGTCTGGACACAATATGTGTAAGCAGACAGGCAAAGAGAATCTACAGGTGGGAAACATTCGTCTTCAGTAGGGTACAGCACGAAGCAGGCAAAGAGAAACACGACAAGATAACAGGGACCATCTGGGCTGCCTTGCTGTTTTTTTGTTTGTTTTTTTGTTTGTTGCTGTGTCAGTTGGGGAATCTCCCTAAGGGTACACTATTTAATGTGACAACAAAAGCAGCAAGAGGGACTCAAACCAAACACAAAACGTAGCATAATGAAAAGAGTATAAGGCAGGAGATATGACTTGTAAGTCCATTTAATGGCTGTTTATAGAATGAAAATTATACTGAGCTTTTCACTGATCACAGGGAACAAACTTGCTTAACTCCACAGCTGGTTTAATTTTAAACAAAGCCATATTCGGCCAGTTTTGCAAAAGAACCTTCTGTTATGTCAATATTGTTGCCAAAAATGTCATGATAATGATTGCACTTAAAAGTTTTGGTTGTTGTAGAGACACAGACTCTTAAGATGTGTCTTTTCAAATGTTTGACATAATTTTTATGCTACAAAGTAAACTCAAAATGTATGGTTGCACATTGGTGCATGTTAGATGATAGATTAAGTTACTACTTTAGACACATTCACTTACTTTCTTTCTTGCCTGCTTGCTCGCTTTCTTACTGGTTATTGCAGTAAACAAGGTAAACTTACCTGTGACCAGAGCCTTAGTCAGGACAAGGACCACTATAGAGAAGTACATTTTCCACAATCAGCGAATCCATAAACCCAGACAACTGCACAGCATTTATACAAGCAGCTACATTCAAAACAGAGCCTGACTGGACAACCCACCAGAGCCCTTACCCACTGTTAACTCTTCTCCTCTTTCTCCTCTTTTCTGTGTAATATGAAACAGTAAATGCTCTGTTCCCACTTAGAAACTCCCACTCACTCTCCCAGTACTCTCTCCCTCTCTCTCTCCCTCTCTCTCTGACTGTCTCTACCTCCCTCTCTCTCTTTCTCTGTGTGTCCTGCAAAATGTAGGAAATGTCATTTCCTGTGTTCCTGTGAAGTGTCTTGGACTGCTGCCCCAAACCCCAGAATTTTAAAGCGATGGTCAAGTCTTGTGGTTTGTGTGCGTGCATGCGCCTGTCCCATTGTGTGTCATTTTGTAAAACGTATACAGTAAAGCGCTGAACATGCTGCGTTTCCATCGCCCAAGTTAATGTTCATGCATGTGAGCTTTGTGTTTGTGTCTGTATGCATGTGTTCATCTATGTATGTGGATGTGTGTGTGTGTGTGTGTGTGTGTGCGTGTGTGTGTGTGCTGGGACCTCTCCCTGTCTGGCTGCTGGACAGAGTGGCATGGGCTTGTCTCTGGCTGTGGTTGTCAGCCTGTCCCAGTGGTATGAAGCCTGCTGCTTTATTGGGCAGGCTAAACTGCTGAGGCAGGGCTTCTGCTGGCGCTTCGAGCTCTGCCAAAGCCAAATGGAATTACACAACAGATTTAACCCTTCAGGTTGTATTGTCTTAAAAAGTATGGATGTCTGTGGAAAATGAACTGGCTGGGTTGATGAGGTGGTTTAATCTTTTTTTGATCTTGACAAAATCTTTTGTTTTGAAAAAATACTTATTATTTTATGTACAGCCAAGCCGTTGCACAAGTTTTATCAATTGAGTAAAAATGCCAAAATGATAGTTGGAGAAATATTTTGTCTTCTTAACTACCGTTTACTTGGGGTTTCCCTCAAGTTTTCCTTTACATAAGTCTTAAGTTCAGCCTTGCTCCAGTGGAGGAGTCGCTCTTTTCTGCCCTACAGTGGTCAAAGCAGGTTACTGCTTCTCAGGGGATCAACAATATTTTGAATCTGGGGAGTGTATGCAGGAATTCTCAACACAGCCGTGTACATTTAATCTGAGTTGGTGAGTCAAAGCAAATCAAAGAAAAGACATTTTCATACGATTATTTCCTTCATTGGATCCCAAAGGTATACTAGGCAAAGACACAAATGTCATTAACAAAATGTTATTTTCTCTTTTCGTGTTAACTAACTCTCGAAGGAGATATTATTGTACTCTCTCAATAACACTTTGTAATTTCCTTATGCATTTTTTCATGCACTAAAACGACTCATTCAGACCCTGGGTACATTTCAAGAAAACAGGATGGCAGTGGTAGTAATATTATATTGTTATTACAGCCCTCTGACTAGTAAAATGAAATCAACATGTAGAAGCAATCTTTTATATTTCCTTTTTGTTTATTTATAACATTTACAATGTGATTTTGAAAGACAGTCATTGTGGTGAGAAATTATTTGGTTGAATGAAGTGTGTTTTTATTGTCTGAATTAGTACACGTCACTCTACTGTTTCACAGCACCACAGAAACATTCTCACAAACTTCCAACTTTAAAAATGGACTACTGTATGACATTAAACCTTAAAAACAGCAATAATCACATCACCATCTTTTTACTTTGACACAGTGGTTGAATACACAAACTATTCTGTACACCATCTGCCGATATTTGATTGACGCTGTGGGTTTGACAATATTTCATGCATCACAAACTGGCAGAAGTAGGCTTTCTCCAGTGAGACAAAAATAATAAAAACTTAAGCAGACCTGCCTATGTTCATAGCAGAAACCAATGTTTCTTCAAACTACTCAACACTATTGACACACTGTTGCTGTTTCATGTATGATAACATACTTCTAGGTTTAGGAGGCAACGGGATACTGATCATTCTGTATACACAAGAAACATATCTTAGCTTCTCACATTCAAACGTCAAATGGAATGGTGAACTTCTCTGTAACACAATAAATAGCTCAACTGTGATTCTCCAAAATCAACAGCAGCAGTTTAACAGCATGTCATGGGGACTTTTCAAAACTACAAACCAAAAACATACTGAGACTATTTTCACTTGGAAAAAGTAATTTACAAATACTTAAATATCATCCCTCCGTTGCTTCGGGTATCCTTATTTTATCAAATACTTTATTTACTTAGCCCTTGAAAGTAAAAGCTTCCAGTGTTTGTTCTCACCAGTCAGACATCTCCATAAAGTCATCCAGTTCACTCATGGTTATTATATCTCGGGGCTGACATTGTGAGTGGGCTGAGTTATCATTTTCACAAATTGAGCTTCCTGCAAGCTGGCTGTTTGTGTCACTCTCTGGGAACCACTCATTTGGTCCATGTGTGTTGTAAACTGTGTTATATGTTTTGTCTTTGTCATTAACTGTGTCCATGTATGGAGTCTTCTCTGGACTGTAGCGATGCCCTTCAGATTTCTGTCCCATTTCATGGGCTGGATATCCGTAGCCGTGGCTCTCCCCGACAGGCTGTTGGTCCTGGTGGAGAGTCAATGGGGCTGATGACCCACAGGGCACAGAGGTGATAGTTTGAGGTTGGTAGTCTTGGGGATAACAATGGTTGCCTTGATAAAGCCCACAGGGTTTGGTAGCTGGAGAGGCCTGGGGCTGCTGTTGAAGCTTGACTTGCATTTGGGGTTGGAGCTGAGGTTGTGGGTATGTCTGCTGGGGCTGGGGTCGGGCGGTGTTCTGGCCAGACTGGCGCACATTTAGCTGGACATACTTTCCTGTCTCTGGGTCAATGAAAGTCTTAGTTTTCACTTGAACAGGCACGTCCACCACAAAATACTGACCAGAGCCAAGGTCTTGCAGCACCTTACGTTGGGTCAGTGGGTAGGAATGGGGGTAGCTTGACTCTACATGGTACTGTGCCACTGGAGCTTGGTGGTTGTCATGATGGTGAGTGGAAGAAGAGGGAACATGAGCAACTGTCTTAAGAGCAGCAGTGTGGGAAGCAGGGCCAGTAACTATAGGCGAGGCATCAGGGAGGGAAACAGGGGCAGTAGCATGAGGTGAAGCAACTGGGAGAGAGATTGGACCAGTGGCATGAGGGGAAGCATAGAAAGAGCTGTGAGAGGATTGGTGCTCTGTGTGTGAAGACGGCAATGTTGGAGCATGAGCAAGGGAGACAGGTGAGGAAAAATGAGGGGAAGCCAGAGCTTGGCAGCTTGGAATACTGGAGACATCTTGAAGAGATTTGTCGGCTGGATTTTTGGACAACTCCTTCTTGATCCTCCGAGTAGTCAACCTTTGCGCTCTGCGCAAGGCTTTGTCACTCTTTGGGGGAATAGTTGGAGGCTTGCCCAAAGTACGAGAGATATCGCTGCTGTAACTACAGGCTGATTCTGGCCTCTCGTAGTCATACAGGCCTCGTATATCTGCCAGGTCTGCTGCACTGGTGGCAAAACTCTCCCCACCCTCTGACATATTGCTGATGACAGAGCGAGAGTCGTCTTCATCCAGGGCGATGCTCCTCCTGGAGTAAGGCTTATGTTGCAGGAGAGGGGCTGAGTAGTCCTGTGATAAATATGCTGACCTTGTGTCAGGATAGACAGGAGTTCCAGCACTGCGTCTCATTATCTCTTGCTCATCCTCTTCTCTCTCCGACCCCCTTTCCATAGGTGAACCTACCCGGATATCTTCCCCAAAGTTCTTATGGAAGCGTGGTTTGACTGACTTGGTGAAAAAGGAACCTCTGATGGTGTTATCCTTCACTCTGAACATTAAGGGCTTGGCTCCCAGAGCAGGAGATGAGGCGTTAGAGCGGGGCAGAGATGGAGCTGGAGATGGAGGAGCATGTGACCTATAAGGCCTAGTGTGGGATCCTGAGTTCTCACTTGACCTCCTGACTTGTTGAGAAGGTAAAGGGGAGCATTGCTGTCTTTCTCTGGGTTTCCTCTCTGATTCTGTTGAGGTGATGGCATAGTACTGGAGAGCATCCATCCTCAGTCCTGCCCTTTTCTGCTCCTCTTTCCGAGTGTCTCTCTCCTTTTCTCTTTGATTTGCTAACTTTTCTTCTTCTTCTCCTTCTCTCTTTTTAGCCCTGATCTCATCCTCTCTTTGAGCTAGCATCCATTCTTGTGCTACTCTCTTCTCCTCCTCTGTCAGTGCTGCTTGGCTCTCCTCAAGACGTCTGTTTCTCTCCTCTTTGGTTTGATTTTTTTCTCTTTGTTTTATAATTGTTTTCTCTTGTTCAACAGCTCTCTTTTCATCCTCCTCTCTCTGAGTCCTCATCCAGTGTTCATTTGTACATCTTTCTCTCCTCGGCTCTTCAATCTCCTGCTCCTGTTTGACCCTTTCCTCCTCTGAAATGTGAGCAGCTTTCTCCTCCTCCCCCTCCTTTCTCTGTTTTCTTTTCTTTTTCTCCTCAGTATCTGCAAGTATCTTCTCCTCAATATGTTTAGCTCGCATTTGCTCCTCAATCAGAGCAGCTCTCCTCTGCTGCACCTCTTGTGCAGCTCTCCTCTGGTGCTCCTCTTGATCAGCTCTCCTCTGCTGCTCATCTTGATCAGCTCTCCTCTGCTGCTCCTCTTGATCAGCTCTCCTCTGGTGCTCCTTTTGATCAGCTCTCCTCTGCTGCTCCTCTTGATCAGCTCTCCTCTGCTGCACCTCTTGATCAGCTCTCCTATGTTGCTCCTCTTGATCAGCTCTCCTCTGCTGCTCATCTTTGGCAGCTCTCCTCTGCTGCTCATCTTTGGCAGCTTTCCTCTGCTGCTCCTTTTGATCAGCTCTCCTCTGGTGCTCTTCTTGATCAGCTCTCCTCTGCTGCTCCTCTTGATCAGCTCTCCTCTGGTGCTCCTCTTGATCAGCTCTCATCTGTTGCTCCTCTTGATCAGCTCTCCTCTGCTGTACCTCTTGATCAGCTCTCCTCTGCTGTACCTCTTGATCAGCTCTCCTCTGCTGCACCTCTTGATCAGCTATCCACTGTTGCTCATCTTTGGCAGCTCTTCTCTGTTGCTCTTCTTGTGCAGCTCTCATCTGTTGCTCCTCTTGTGCAGCTCTTCTCTGCTGCTCCTCTTGTGCAGCTCTCCTCTGTTGTTCTTCTTGATCAGCTCTTCTCTGCTGCTCTTGTGCAGCTATCCTCTGTTGTTCTTCTTGATCAGCTCTTCTCTGCTGCTCTTGTGCAGCTCTCCTCTGTTGTTCTTCTTGATCAGCTCTTCTCTGCTGCTCTTGTGCAGCTCTCCTCTGTTGTTCTTCTTGATCAGCTCTCCACTGCTGCTCATCTTGTGCAGCTCTTCTCTGTTGCTCTTCTTGTGCAGCTCTCCTCTGTTGCTCCTCTTGTGCAGCTCTCCTCTGTTGCTCCTCTTGTGCAGCTCTCCTCTGCTGCTCCTCTTGATCAGCTCTTTTCTGCTGCTCTTGTGCAGCTCTCCTCTGTTGCTCCTCTTGTGCAGCTTTTTCATCCTCTTGCTGTTTCACCCTCCTCCTCTCCTCATTCTCTTTCATCCGCTCTTCCTCCTCTCTCAATTTTTTTATTCGCCCCTCCTCAATCTTAATTCTCCTCTTCTCCTCAATTTCTCTCATTCTTCTTTCTTCTTCTTTTTGCTGTGCTCTCATCTCCTCTTCTTTTTGAACAGCTTGTTTTTCTTCTGCTCTTCTTTCAGCTTCTCTCTGTTTTTCCCGCCTCTCCTTGATCTTATTAGCAATGGCCTCCCGCTCTCTTAGTCTCCTCTCTTCTTCTCTCTGAGCGGCTCTTCTCTCTTCTTTAGCCAGAGAAGCTCTATTCTCCTCTAGCAAATGTTTTACTCTCATGTCTTCTGCTCTTTTCTCCTCTTCTATCCTAGAAGCTTGTCTTTCGTCAAACTGTTTTGCTGTTCTCTGATGTTGTGCTTTGGTTTCTTCATGTTGAGTTGCAAGCCTTTCTTGTCTAATTTTTTCTGTTCTTTCTTGCTCAACCTTAGCCAGTGCATTTTCAGTCCTCTCATCTTTTCTTGGAGTTGCTCTGCTTCCCACTATGTTGTACACTTGCCCCACAGGTTTTTCATGAGGAGTGGAGTGATCAAGTGGCTTTAGGTGTTGTGACACAGAAGTGCTTCTTGGCCTGTTCACTACAGAAGATGAGGTTGCTGCTTGAAAGGGAGGATTGTTTGGCTGAAGAATACTTTGTTCTACTTGACGAACTCTTTGGGCATCCGTTCCAGACACTTGTTCTTCACTTCCCTGGTTCTTAACAGGAGTTGTTGGTGACTTATTTATTTCTTTGAGATGTTGTGCATGTTTTGCTCCTGTGTCTACAACACATTCTTTTGCTTTGGCATCTAAAGGCATTTTCTCTTGTCTTTCTTTGTCTGCCAGTTTGAACATCCCTGTCCTTTGGTGTTCTTTCTCTGTTATGGGAAATACTAAGGGTTTGGCCTCTTTGTTCACTTTAGGGCTGACCTCTGTTTTATTTGGCAAATGTTTATCTTTCACAGAGAAGTCTTGTGGGTCAGCAGTGAACACTGGACGTCTGCTATGACGACTTTGTATTAGCGGAAAGAATCCCTCCTTTTTGTTGGGTGGGAATTCCTGAATTGTGTTTTCCTCGTCTTCTGAAACAATTACTTTTAACCTGGCATAGTCTGCAATTGCTGAAATCTCAGGTATTGTGGATACCCTTTCTTTTGGTATTGGTTTAACTTCAGGTTTTTCTTTACCCATATTGTCTTTTGTTGCGTTTGAATTTCTTGTGATCTGTCTTTCCCTTGCTGATAAACTGGACTGATTCTCTGTGTGATGTTTTCTGATATGACTAACTTGACCTGCCTCTGTCTTCTCATTTTTATTACTCTGTCTCTCTGTGGGACCATAACTTTGCTTTGAAGCCGGGTTACCTTCTGTTTCTCTGTTTTTCCTTACACAACTTGATTCCACTGTTTTCCTTTTACTTTGATCCAACATAAAGTCTTCATTTTTTCCTTCAGAGCTGGATTCATTGCCGATAGCTGCCTTGTTTGGTTGTAATCCTGGAAGTTCCTTTACCTTTGAAACAGCCTCTGACGTACCTCCAACATTTGTATGATTGTGTGGTTCATTATTTGTTTCTACTACCCCTTGCAGTTGAAAGTAGTCTCCCACCATTGGCCGTATCTTTGATTTGTCCACTGATTTTCCGCTTTTATTCAAATTTTCAGGCTTTGCCTTTTCAGCTTGAGTAACCTCACTATTTGCATTTATGTTGCTCTGTTGATTGCTGATTTGTAGTGAATCAGACCGTTTTCTCACACTGGACGACACACATTGAACTCCCAATGTGTCTTCCAAACTGTGTTTGATCTGCTTCTCAGCGCTTGCTGAAATAAGGTCTTTGGTTCCGTCTTTATTGTTTAAAGAGTTCACTTTTTCTTCCAGACCAGATGATGCAACTTGTTTTTGTTCATTAGTAGCAAATACATCACTGGGGACAATGGTGCCATGATGTTTTCCCACCATCATTAGGTTGTCCTTCTCAGTTTCTGCTGGCACAACTCTGATGGCAATGTTGCCTATATTCACATTATCATCCATTTGATGCTTTCCTCCAATATGTGTCTCTTTGTAGTGATGTTTCGGAAATACTTGTGTGTTTTCATTCTCAGTTAAATGGTTAGATGGACTGATTTTATTGAATGGCTTTGGTGTTGTTGAGTCACATCCCTTTTCTTCCACTAGGGGTGCACTCTTGCCATCTATGTTCCTGGTTTTGGTGGGATTTATGACAGTTGGCATGTCTTCTTTTACTGATGGCTGGTCGTCATGTTTTATCAGAGTTTTGGCATCAGCTCTGTCTGAATTATTTGTGTAGCCAATTGCTGTATTCACCACTTTAGCCATAAAGTTCTCATTGGTATGTACCGCTTGCCTTTTCTGTGGATTTTTCTCTTCAGTATTACTCTTTACTTCATCTTTCCTTATGCTCTTTGCTGAGTTTTCTTTTGACGTTTCATTTGTATAGTCTTTAGTTTCAGTTGCTATTATGTCTTGTTTGTAGAGAAGGGGTTGAGTTTCAGCCAACACTTTATTTTTAGTAGGTACAGTGACTGAGGAGGGCACACGTTTTTCAGCCAATGGTTCATGGAGTTGTGGTCTAGCATTTATAGAAGAACTCTCCAGCTGGTGATTAGTCCTTTTCACAGTGGCATTCTCAGACACATTGTTCTGTCTTGTCTCTAGGGTTGGATTTTCTCGCACATTTTTAAGATGTTTATTCATAACTCTAGTTGGATCTTCCTTCACTGTAGGATGAGTGGTCTGTACTGTACTACCTTCCTTTGAAGATGTATTTTCTTTACTTACTTCCAGACCTGAGCTGGGGTGACATTTATCTAGCTCTGAATTACTGCACTCTTTTACATTAATTTGTTCTTGAGTGCTCTGACCATTGTCCGTAGATGGCTTTTTTTCCCGCACAGTTACCATTATTCCCGTAATCTGCAAGCTGTCATCAGCCACTGCGGTCTTGTTCTGACCAAAGACAATATTTAGTGAAGGTGCTGAGTCCTCATGAACTGCTTCATGTTTACTCTCAGCTTTTTCTGTCATAATATGTTCGGAGCTTTCTGCTTCGACCAGAGCAGCAGCTTGTGATGGATCCTCTTTCTTTTTGTTGAAATGGTCAGTGTTTACGGCAGGAGTGTTGTTAAGTCCCTCTTTCTGTTTTCCAGAGATTTCTCCTTGATTTACTTCCTGGTTGCCTTGCTTTTTCTTGAGTGCTTGCTCTTTACTTTGTATTGTTGACTTAATTTCAGAAGGAATCTCTTTCTTTTGATTATCTTCCCAGCCCTCATCTGGGCTCATGGTATAACTTCCCATCTTTTTTTCTTCTCCAAGTGGTTTTGGCACATTGTCATTGCTCTTCATTGGTTCTTTGGGAACTTGTTTCACTAACTGGTCTATTAGCTGACTGGTGGTTGCTGCAGATCTAACAGATATTGGAGCAGAGCTGGGAGGTAAAACAGACTTAACTGTTTCTATCTGTAGTCTTGAAGGCTCCATCTGGTGCTTTGGTGTCATATTACTGGGCATTGTGCTTTCATGCTTTGTAGGCACTTCCTGTGATGGTGGCCTCTGTCTTATATTATTACTCTGACTACCTGCTAATTGCTTTGTAGAATTTTTGGATATAAACCCATCTCGTACAGCAAAACCCTTTTCTTTTATAGCTGAAATCTCTTTTTCAGCATGAGCTTTTATCTTGGAAGTCAGAATATCTTGCTTAGTCTGAGCTCTCTCTTTACTGGACAATGCTCTGGGAGGGGTAAAATGCTGATCTTTACCTGGACCTGCACTGTGCTCAGATGACTTGAGATTTCTTTCAAAGGGGAGCTGTTTAGCTGAATCAGAATCTCTGTGCTGTGAAATATCAGTGTGTTTCAAGGGGTCAAATTTGTCCAACTTTTCAACACTGTCGTCGTTCACTTTATCCCCAACAGTGTCACTATTTGCTCTTTTATCTACATTTTTAGGTAAATGATTTCCATCAGATAATTTGAACTCTTTGGATGACTCACTGTAAACATACTGGCTTTCTGTCAACTCAGTGGGTTTAAAGCTGCCTACTTCCACCTTATTTTCTGTGTTAGCGGTCTCAACTTTGCTCGTAGGACTAGAATTGTCTTTTGATTTCTCGTTATTTGTTGTCTCAAATTTATCAAGAGATACAGCTGGTGTTTCATTGGCATCATTTGAAGAAACATTCCCTGCTGCTGACACTGTGTTTCTGTTTGCAGAAGTTGTATCAATGAAACCGTATTTCTCTCGAAGACGCTCATACTCATTAGACCCTCTATTAGCTTGATCTGATTGTTGCCCGCTGACAACAACTAGTTCTTCCCTTTGTTGATGCATTTGGGTTCCCTGGTCTTGATCTTTGTTCTCTTCATTTTTATTTATATTTAATTTTAAAGGAAGATCTGTTTTAATGCCATCTTCCTTTCTACAAACTGTATTTCTGACTTTCTCTTTTTGCTCTGCTCTCATTTTCTCCTTTATTTTAGCCAATTCTGCTTTAGTTTTAGCCAACTCTGTCTTAACTTGCTCAACTTTATCTGGCTCGCTTTTGATCTGTTGTGTATCTAGTTTTGCTGCAGGTTTAGCTGACTTTTGTTGCATGCTCTGTGTTTTAACTAGCTCAGCTTTGGTTTGTTCCAACTTTGCCTGTTCTGCCTTTTTCTCTTTTGCTTTACTTATCTGTGTTGTAGGTTGGTCTGCATTTAATCGACTCGCTTGAATGGTATGTTCCTCAGCTTTCTCATGTTTAACATCCTCAACTAGAATGTGGTTTGCTTTGACCTTTTCCACTTCAACTACCTTAGTCTTTTCTTGTTCGGCTAATTTTGCCTGCCCAGCCTGTTCTGTCTTTGCCAATTCAGTTTTTATGTGCTCTTCTTTTAGCCTCTCAGCTTCAGCTTGTTTTACTTTGACCTGCTCACTACGCTCTTCTCTCAAGTGCTCTGCATTTACTTCCTCTGTAAAATTTCTAGGCTCCTTTGTTACCTTCTGTGCTCTTGTTAGGTCTGCTTCTGTCCGTTCCTCTCTGGCATGCTCTGGTTGTTTTTCTCTGGACTGTTCTGTCCATTCCTTTTTTCTCTTCTCCTCTTCAATATGTTCCGCTCTACCGTGGTTTACTCTTTCGTGCTCTGTTAGTTCTGCTTTGGCCTGGTCTTCTTTGACTTTCTCTGAACCAGTCTGTCCTGCTAAAATTAACCTAGCCGACTCTGCTTTGGGCTGCTCCACTTGAGCCCAGTGCTGAGCCTTTGCCAGCTCTGCTTGGGCGTGTTGTGCTTGTATATGCTCTGCCATGGCCTGTTCAGTCCTGACCTCAACAAACTGTCTGTCTTTGATCTGGTTTGCCATTATGGGGGCCGAGGCATTATCAGTGTTTGATAATGATTTTTTCTGCATTTTCTGATTATTTTCAAACTGTGGTTTAACTTCTATTGGCTGGAGACTTTGCATTTCATACACCTTTGGAATCGGCATATTTTGTTTTTTCTGACGTGTGTCTTGCGAGAGCATACTTTTGTCTTCATTAGAATACAATATGTGTTGGTTTCTGTATTCTTGATCAGTATATCTGTTATACTTCTGTGTCAAATAATTATCCTTCAATTCATCTTCCTTAGTGTGTCCGTTATACTTTTGAAGTAGATATTTGTCCTTTAAAGTTTCCGGTTGCTGTTGTCCATAATATGCTGGTTTTTCAGCAGCATCATTACTAAATGGTGCATTTTGTGGCAGTTGGTTTGAAATGTTAGTATTGACCAACTCAGCCTTTTTATGAGAATTTGTACCAGCACCAAAACTCTCCCTAAACTCTATTCTCTCAAGTTTTTTATTTATACCTTGCCGATTTTCTCCTCTGTATTTGTTACTTGGTGATTTTGCTTCCTCCTTTATCGCGTCTGCTCTTTGGTAAGCCTGTGCATGTTGGTCTTTTTCCATTAAAGCAGTTATCTCTTGTTTCCATGGAGAGATGGCTTTCAGACTGAGATTTTCTGTGTCTTGGCTGTTTGTTTGTCTCCACCTATCCTGCGAGGACACATTACTGTAATCATATTTTTTTTCTTTGAGCTGCTGATATCTATCCACCTTTGTGAAGTCCCTTCCCACTGTTTCATTAAAATGTTGTTCAGCATTTGCCTTACTTATTAAATATTCTCTTGGTTGATTGCTGTCAGCATTAAGCATTGGTATTTCTGTAGCTGTATAAGATGGTTTAAACCTGTATAGGTCTCTTCCCAGAGTTTCTACATTATTGATCATGCCTTGCTTATAGGGAGTAAATGACGATAAGTCTTCTTGGAGATTCTGTCCATTAGCAGGCTGATAGTTGGCATAATTTTCAGCTATGAAGCCAGTGAATCCAGGGGGATGAACCATATCACTTTGCATCTGAGCTCTCTGGTAATCACTTGACGTGTATTCTGAATATAGGCCTGTATGTGTAGGTTGAGAATTTGGTGTTGTAAACAATCCAGGGCTATAATACTGGTTTACATATTGATGTGAGGCAGCATTTGTCGTGCTGGATTCCTCTACCTGGAGATGTTGAAAGTCTGGATCTGGAAAATCAGGGATGTCTATCACAGTGTCTCTAGGCTCCTGGGTAGAGTACTGTTTGTTTTTCTCCAGTGTCTCCACTCCTTTAAATTTGGTTGGACTATAGGTGCTTTTTACTCTTTTCCGGTTGTCTTTGAGATTGAAGAGTAGGCTCGTGGCCCTGGATTTGTAGCTGGACATCCTAACATCAGGAGTGGCTCCCCTGCTTTCTGCTCGCACTGGAGGATGCTCCATAAGTTGAGGGGAAACTGCAGACTGCCGGACCTCTGGCGTCTCTGCTTCATGATGTGCATGGACTAAAGGTGTGAGCAACTGGCTGATGTTGAAGGGAGTCGTGCTTGCGTTACTGCTGACAGCATTTTGTTCCACTATTTTTGCATTGTTGCTCAAAGGATTTAAATTATTACTGCTACAAAGCACTCCTTGTTGATTTGCTGTTATCCCTGTTGCGGTATTTTGCTCTGTCATCATTTTGATTTTTTGCTGAAGGGCTTTGACGGAGCTGATGGTGTCCTGAACACGTCGAGACATCTCGCTGGTAGGTGATGCAGTTGATGACCGTTGCAATGGGAATCTTTTAGTTCCCAGGCTCTGCATCCACGTCCTGTGGGGGTAATGACCCGTCAACTCTGACTCACAGCGTTTCTCCACAGCTGAAGCTTTCTGCATTATTGTGGATGTTGAGGTGGAGCGTGGAAGACTGGGAGGAACCACAGGCGCCAAGGTATTCCTTGGGTGTCTGACACCTCTCTCATCAAAACGATAAGGACCCTGTGGTTGGGCATCCAGTGAAAGCTCCCTGTACATTGGTGTCTCATACCATTTAGGGAACTCTGAACAGTGCATAAACCCTGAGACTTCAGCTTGTTGGAAGGGAAACCTGTTATGGTCCCTCCATACCTTGAAGGGACTAAACTCACTGTGTATAAAGAAGTTAGAGTTACAGTCGAACTGCTCGGACATGCTGTATTTGCTGTGGGAAGATCTCATAACAGAGGATGCAGAATTCATGTGAGCCGCTGCTGCTACTTCAGAGGAGTAGAAGTTGGTGTCCGGGGATGAGAATGGGCCAGCTGAGGGGAAATGATTACTGTTAAAGTTTTGCTGGTAAGATGTAGAGAACTCAGAAAGCTCCCTTTGGATACTCATTAGAGCTGATTTGTCCCAGCTTGTCTCATCATTCCACTCTCTGACTTTACCATCCATCCCTGCTCCATCCCGTCCCTCAGAGTTAAAAGCTCTGATCAGAGAAGAAACTCTGGAGCGGCTTCTGCGTTGCTGAGTACTCAACTCTGTGGATCCATTGCTGAGGAAGGAAGACTGTTCTTCCCCCAGAGACTCTTCCTGTTGAGAGGTTTCCACAAAGGAGTGCTGGAATGTGGCAGAAACCCTTCCTTGTGTCCTTTCCCCATAAACCTCCCACTGTGGATCTCTCTGAATCTCAGCCTCATATATTCCACCTTGGATCCAGTCCTGTCCATACTGCTGCATCCTGAGGCTGAAGCTCTCATGTGCAGGTCTCTTAAGTTCCTCCCTCTCTTTGTCGTTTCCGTCTCTGTTCTGGCCACTCTGACTAAAAGCCAGCTGTCTGTCTCTCTGGGTGCAGGGAGAAGACGAACAGAGGTCTGAGTCATTATAAACCGCCTCATCTCCAATGCAGAGACTCCTGAATGCTCGATCTGTCAGGTTGCTAACCTCACGGTCAGTCTCATCCGGATAGGACCCACCACTTGAGGTGTCGCTGTAGCCTCCATCGCTGTGCTTTCGATGACCGCCACACTTTCGGCCTGAGCGGCGCTTCTCAACTGAAGTCATAATGCAGGGTCGTAGGTAAGGAGCTCTGTCCTCATTTGTTCAGTCATTCATGCAAACACAGACCTCAAAATTATACACCCTGCCTGCTGCTGGAGTTACAGGACCCAGAGTTTGGGTCCCTCAGTCAGGATTTTCTACAGCTAGTAGCTCCTACGGCATTGTGCCTTTTAGTTGGCCTTCATCCAAAACAATAAGGAATTTGTTCTTTACCTACAGGAGAAAAGAAAGGAGAATTAGCCTTGATCTGAACATAAAATGAAATCACAATTCGCCTTAAAAAAAATACTTTTATAATAGTGTTTGCATGATTTCTGTGATGCATTTCAACCTTGATTAAAATTTTCAGATATAGACAATGTTTTCTTTTACGTGAAAACATTTTTTGTTTGTTGTGATGCTTATTTTATGATAGCTGGCCTTGATAAGAAGCTTTTTTTCCTTTGTATTAAGCAGCAATGTACTGTATGTGGTTCTCAAAACAGCCCTGTAAATCCTTCTACTCAATCACTATGACCTTCAGAGACATGTTGTGAATAAAACTACACTGTTGCTAGGCACGGTAAAGACAGTCTCACGTGAGTTATTTTGGGAAAGCAGGACACATCCGCACAAACTTAGATGGGCGTACACATACAGACGCACACATTTCTTTTGTACATGATTTTGACCACTTTTTGATTAAAAGCTAGATATGATGTTGGTTTTACAATAATCAGAGGTTGGGACTAACTGAAGAAGTTACATAAGTAGACCATCCGGTTAGACTACCATGAAGCTGTTTCTTTTTGAGTGTAAGAGTCAACAAACAGGTTAGGAGCAGTCAACTCTAAGATTACATTATAATCTTGGAGTGAAAGCCCTTTGGTTTTACAACAGTATGGAGAGCAGGTGGAAAGCAGGTTAGAATATCCTTACATAGAAGGGCTGCTAATTTTAACGTGCATAATCTGTCATCCAAAATGTTTCAATGTGAACTATTGTTTGTTTATTAATTAATTAAAAAAAAGTGTGTTGTTCTGATCTGTAAATCTGAAACAGCCAAGGCCATGGGTGAGTGCTGTCACCTATTTGTATGTGTTGATGCAAGTGCTTTTCCTAGCCGACACCTTGCCAGTTAGCTAGCTGGTATGCATTGCTTGTGGAGGGCCTTCAAAACAGTACTTATAATAAACTGGATTTAAAATCTGAAAATTATATAATACAGAACATACTTAAAAAATAAGCCTCATCAGTTAAAAACAATGCTCAACATCTCAGTGATAAGATAATTTCTTCCTTCCACACGGGGGCCTTCTCATAGCCTTCTTATTGCATATTCCCTTTGTTGTACTGTGCTTTTTGAATAAAATGTTTGCACATTTAGATACAACAAGGTAACGTCATGGGTATGTTCTGGTTAAATTTACTGCAGCTGACAGGCAGCCGTCACCTTGCTCAGAATATCCAGTGGTTCATTAATATCTTCTGACCTGGAGTTCATCCATCTTATATGCATCTACAGAACAGCTTCACATCACTGCTAAACTGTCCGGCTAAGTCTTTATCAAATAAAACTGATGCAGAAATGAAAGGAAATTTAAAGATGTTATGCAACACCTTTCTCCAGAGGCATAAAACAACAGCAAGTTATAGGCAAGGGCATGTTGTTTTATAGTCACTTTAAGCATCTTCTTTCAAGTCATGGTAAGCATTGACAAAACATTGAGGACACAAAGACTCTGACTTTTAATTAACATGTCTCTCTATCGCTACCCAAAAAAACTCTGTTCAGTGGAGAAAGAGGAATCTGCAAACATCAGAAAGTAGCATTCAAAAAATCATGCACAGTTATGTTAACTGTCCCTAATTTGAGCCTTTTTTGCAACAATGAGGTCATGTCAAACTGTCAGGGTGATTTCTGGTAATTCTTGCATGTGGCCGGTTTATTTTTGTCCAGTGACGGGCCTCCAACTCTAAAACCTAACACCAAAGAGGCCTCATTTTCTGAGGGACTGTAGTCGAAACGAAGAATGAACAGCAGCAAATCTGTCAGAAAGGATATGACTAAATGTTAGCAGTCAGTGGAATTAAATTAAATTCAGTCAGTCAATACCTTTAGTAAGTGAATGTGAATTCTTTAGGAGATTAAAGCAGGGATTTTTTTCATGTGTTAATTTATTTTTCTGCTCAAAAACTTAAATTCACTGAAGACCTTCCACATATGCATGCATGTGTGGAAGGTTGAGTATATCTGTTTTAACTTTTCTCAGAGGCGTTAAATATATTAATTGTAAGTGTTCCTCCTTCAACATGAAAAAGAACATAGAGTGAGCTCTTGTCTTACCTTCTAGTTTTATAGTCCATAATTTGTGCCCTATTGTAAACTCCTCAAAAGGTTCGATGATCTGATCCTGCCCTCTCACCTCACACAAGCCTTTTCTGGCACTACCGTCTTTCTATTAACAATAATCCAAAGCAAAAACCTCTATGTAGTCGACAGTCAGGTCTTTGAGCATCTGACCATGGAGGCAGGCAGCGGGACCCGGGGCTGGAGACCAGACAGAAATAGCGAAGTTGTCCCAGAGAGAGTGTCTACCACGGGGGGACAGAATGAGGGCTTGAGCTAGCATGCGGATCTGTGAGATCCTTTGGTGTCGAGTGTCAGACGGATGAAACAAACAGCTTCTCAACTATTTATAAATCTGGACAGCTAACTGTTGGCTATTGGCAGCTAGTGCTAACCGTCACAAGTTGGAAAGTGTTACAACTAGCTGCGGAGGTTGTGAGGTTTATAAATGGGGGAGAAAAAAAAAAGTTTTTGTGTGTTATTATTGTGGGTGGGGGTTCAGGGGGACTGCAGTTTGAGTGCTCCTCTGGGAGATAAAAATAACTAATTTGCTTCACACTTGAGAGCCACCTTCTTCGTTGAACAGAACTGACAAGTACTATATGGAGTGTTCACGACCCACCTGCTATCGTCATTACAGGTTTGAGTGAAGCTTTCTGTTGATTACATGACCATAACGGATCTTTCTATTCATTTCCTTTGACAAAAGTTTGCCTGAGAGGTTCATTTCAACATGAATTTAACACTCACTTATTATAGTTCTTTAACTATGGAATACTTATATCTCCCTGGCTACAGCCTGAATTACCCCCAGGAGAAAAGGCCATAAGGCAGAGGAAGGGGAGGAACTGTACCTCCCCCCACACACACCCTTACCACCCCACCCCTCCTACAACCCACTGCTATAATAGGAGATTGCTGGAGCAGATAGTTTCCTGGGATTCTTGGCGGGTGCAGGGCCGGCCTGGCAGTATGATGGACACACACACATGGGCCTTAATGGAGTTGCACTCCTCCATGTACACCCACACCAACACACTAACACGTACAGATGGTTTTGCATACAGCTCACTAAATTGAAAGGCTGAGGTAATCCCTTTTTAACTAATCTCTTTCCTCCCCTTTAAACAACCTTCACCTCTACCGAGATGTACATTTCATCCACTGTATTTTCTACACGCTGGACTCTTGTCAATCAATACATCCAGTGCCCACCAATGAAGGGCAAACCTCGGCCTTGCTGCCACATCAAAATATCAAAACACTTGAACATCTTTGCTCTGAGTCAAGTGCCAAGATCAGAGCCAGTGTCCATACTGATGGGTAACACTACTTGAACCTCTTGAAGGTGAGAAAGAGATTCACGTCTCATGGTTTATGATTCTTCATATTTGGATTCTAGTCTTTGAATTCATATTATTAAGAATTGATGTGCTTTTATAGGTTTTGTTTTCCACTTAAGGCTGTCATTGTAAACTGTTGATCCACCCTCCCTTTTTTGTGTTTGTCATCCGTAATCTGTGTCTGTACAGCTTTTCTCTGCCTTTACCATTAGTGCCTCTCTGACTTCCTCTGTGTTGTACAAACACTTATATTACAGTCATTTAGCAGACGCTTTTATCCAAAGCGACTTACAATTTTGAATATTAAATTATTTATTTACATATAAATGTGCATGTGGCCGGCGGTGGAGTGCCTTATTGTCAGGGGAGGCCCAAACCGCGGCACTCGGCCTGCCGGCGTCCTCGCGGGGGAATGTGCTGATGCAAGGTTGTCCGACACTACTGACGGGGAGGGGTAACCAGCGGGGCCTTCACAAAGGCCCCCGCAGGTTCCCGAAATACACTCCATGGAAAACACTGGATCTGACCAAGGGCTACTGGCAGATTCCCTTGTCTCCAGAGTCCAGGGAAAAAATGTCTTTCTTCACTCCGTATGGGTTATACCAATTTGTCACACTTCCTTTTGGGCTGTTTGGTGCCCCAGCCACATTCCAACGCCTCATGGGTGCTGTGTATGCTGCCGCCTACTGGGATGATGTTGTCATCCACTGCAACAGCTGGGCAAAGCACATGCAGCGGTTGGCCGCTGTGCTCGAGTCACTGAGACAGGCTGGGCTCACCGCCAACCCGAGGAAGTATGCGGTTGGACGGAGGGTACCACTTGGGCAGACTGATGCTTTGAACAGACGGCTGGGGGGCCGTTTTGTCCCAGGACGTACGGTGGGTCGATTTCCCCAGTGCTTTACATCAGCCGGAAGCTGTCCGAGAGAGAGTCTCGCTACAGCATAGTATAGAAAGAGGGCCTGACGATCCAGTGGGCGGTCGATGCCCTGCACTACTACCTCCTGGGACGGCCATTCACCCTCTGTTCGGACCATGCTCCTCTCCAGAGGCTCCACCGGTGGATCACTCGGTGGCATCTGCCATTGCAGCATTTTAAGTTCAAGGTAATCCATAAACCGGGGGCGCAGGTGGCTGTGGCAGACTTCCTTTCTCGCTCACGGGGGTGGGGAGTAGGCTAGGCCGGACGGCTCCCGGGCCTAAGTCAGGCGGTGGATTTCTAAATCCCTCCCTAGACTTCAGTCTGAAGATTTAAAGACCATCAGTGTTTGTGTCTCTGACACATCATGTCCATGATGTATTTCACTTCAATGCATGTTACAGTGTTACTCTTACCTGTCTTCTGTAGGAAAGGATGTAGGAGGTATCTTTCCGCTGGTCATACACAGACTCGCCGCTTGTTTCAGTAACCTCTGCGTCGTTGAAAGTGAACCAGCGGTCAGTTGGGTCCTCCTCTTCCACATCTTGATCCACCCCGTCACAGATGTAGTGTCCTAACAGGACAGGAAGCATTGTTGCATGGACTGCCTTAAAGTCTTATAAAAAGTATAAATATGAGTATAAGTAAAAGAACTGATTAGCTTACCACTACTTGCTGTGAGGCCGATGTGGTTGATGGTGCTGACCAGATTGTAGCAGCTAACATCCTGAAAAGAAACCCAGTAAATCAGAGTTGTGCACACATAGTTCAAACATTTACTTGTATCAGCCCCAGTCTGATACTTTTGTTTGCTATCGGGTCATTTAGTTTTTCTTTACCTGGTTGGATGACACCACCAGCTCTCTGAGGATAACGACCGGGTCGTGTATCTTTCTAAGCTGGAAATGTGGAGTAAACCTGAAGCGCTTCAGGTGCAAGACCAGCACTCTGTAAACAGAGAGAAGAAATGAGCACCAGGTGTTTTCATTGGTATTTAATATGTTAAACACTTCACAATCCCTCCCTTGGGTCAATGGAGCCCAGTTTGTTGATACCACTGGGCTAACCAGTATCACCACTGAGCACGGTGGTCAGGAGTTTGACCATTTGTGATGGATGCGATGTCACTCACCTTGGCAGGGTCAGAAATGACGAGCGCTGGCCCGAAGTGGTGGCACCGCACTCACAGTTGTACTCCAACTCTTTCTCCTGCAGAACAGCACATAACAAACATGGTTTCACTTCTATACTGGATTAACGGCACAGCAGCAACATAACAACGTAACATATTTATACACATACTGACACAAGCAGTGGTGGTTGGATAGACATGTGTCAGTGTTTTCTACCTCATATGATCACATCATATCAGTCGGCTCTATTGTGAGTGAATGAGAGGAGGTGTTTCTTACCGTCAGGTAATCCTGGAGCATCTGCTCCACGCTTCTGCCTCCAGGTACCACGTCCAGGGAGAGGTTTGTAAACAGCTCCTCTCTAGTGGATCCTAAACCACACCTACACATTAAAAAGGACAATACAGTTACTACACCCGCTTCAAGCTTTGACATGCTGGTAGATATATTGTGTGTGATGTGTTTAACTATGTAGTCGTACCCCTTGCAGGTCCTGGTGTTAACCATTTTAAAGACCATGTGTTCCTCCACGGGACAGCTGTAGGATCTGCCCATGCTGGCTGCCATCATCTGGAGCATTGGGCTTAAGCATGTCATCTGCTCCAGCACAGAGGTGAGGAACTCGTGCGCATCCTGCAGGTACATGCACACAATCATACAAGTTTATACATAGAGTTGATAACAACCAGGAAGTGGTGAAACAACAAACCACAGAACCGGTTTACTCACCTTCTGGTGAAGATCCTGGAACTCCGGAGACCAAATTGTGCTCTTGAATGCAGCTAGGAGGCTGATTTTGTGGAGGGCATCGCCTGAGAGGTGAGACCTTTTGATGTCCATAAATGATCTGGAGAGGGGGTAAAAGGGGTCAGAGGCATTTTCTCTACCATTAAGATTTTGGTGTTCAGAGTATAACTTGAGGATAAAGTTAGTGGTTGTGTCTGAGCCGTGCTGTACCTCATAAGTGCAGCCTCAGGGATCAAATTACAGAGATGCTCCTGGCAGCTGATGGCTCTGACGAAGTCCTCCAGTGTCAGGAGGCTCTGCAGGCAGGAGTTTAGATAACAGATCTGTCCTGGGTTCGGAAATCTGAGACACAAACATAACAAGCAAAAAAACATGTGAATATCATTAACTCCTTAATGGCATGTTCTCAAACTGGAGTTAATTTTCTCCCAGTAGCTGTTTCACTTTGATATGATGGATACAGTCTTGTGTATATGCACTCACCCAAGACACTTGATCTTCTGCTGTCTGAGGGTCTCAGTGTTTTTCTCTCTCTTCTCTTCTCTCTGAAGAACTGTCTCATGTACCCCCACATGCATTTCCTCTTCCTCTGTGAGGCCTTTAAACTCCACCACCTCCTCCTGGCTCTGCTCCTTCGGGTTCTGCTCTTCGGAAGCTGGCGTGACCCGACGTCGTTTCTGTTTGTAGAAAACAAATACTGATTAAATCATGAAAAGGCACACTCATCCACTGATACATATCTAGTTCATTTTGAGTGCTGCACTTTGTGTCAAGCATACGTACCCTGCACAGACTAAACCACCAAGGTTTCTTAGCCTTTTCTGCATCAGTGGATTTGTCGACTTGTGAGGTGGCGACACTGGTGATAAAGAGAAACACTGTTATACAGTACAACTGTGAACATTATGTTTGACAATTAAATTCCCAAAACTAATTTTCATCACATTTTCTAAGGCAGTGAATATGCTTGCTAACAAAAGTACTGAAACAATAATAAAATGTAGTCAGGATGAGCGCCCTTACCTTTGCTTCTCCTTTTTAGGCTGGAAACAAAGAAATAACAGTTAGAATATCTTTGACATTTACAACTCAGAATTCCTACAAACTACAAAAACTTTGAAGCCGAGACATATTTTGTCAAACATACTATGGGACAACCGAAGAGGCGAGACGTCCACGGAGTCTCTTCATACTTGTTGCTGGTGGCAGCAGGAGTGTGACAGACAGAAACACGGGATAGAGACAAACACAGTTCTTTTTGTACTAATGCTCAGAAGAAATCAGAAATCATTTAGAGGGATAATCACTAGAACAGTTTTTGAGTCATTCAGGGTGAGCCCAACTCAAATCTCAAGACTCTCAGAGTCCAAGAGAAGTCTTAAGTCTTCATAAGCAAACCTGCAGTCATGATGCACGTCTTTCAGGCGTCTAAATCTTACATTACAATGGAACAACATGATCATTTTTGCTTTCAAATCTGTGTTAATAGTGTTTTATATAGCTGAGACCAAGTGGATTCAGTGCATTTTGGTGATATTGTATATGTTTTTTTTCTCTTTTATTGTTCAGTTTCTTTGTTCAATATTTTAGAGTGAAATGCATCATCATGCATCAAGCCCACTGGCTTATAGGACTAATAAACAGCTACAAACTGCCATCTGCAATACTTTCTTTAGTGTTGCTGCTGCAAAATGTACAACTGAGTCATTAGTCATTTCTGACAGGAGACATGTCCAGGTCAGCTGTCCAGTCTCAGGTCTACAGCTCTGGTACTAACAGGACCAGGATCAGGGTTTTTGTCTCTTGACACTGTTCACACGCAGACAAGGTTTTCTCTCAGCACTTTGTACGAAATCATCTACCCACTAAACAAGGAAGCTAATCCACCTGACCATTACGATGACGAAATAGTCAGGGCAACACTTTGAGTTTTACATCTCTTTACCTTCTCTGAGAGCCGTGTGTCTGTTGACTCTCATCCAACACATCCACAACATTTTTAGATTTCTGTACAGAGTAAAAAAGAACAAACAAGATGAAGATTGATGAAAAACATAATGTATCGACACAGATGATATAAACTGGCTTCACAGAAAGTACCTCACTGTGAACTGTGAAGTTGAAATAAGGTCACAGTCATATTAACAGTAGAAAAAGAAAGAAAACAAACCTTTTTACAACAAGAAAACCAACGAAACATCTTGAAAACTCTTAAAATAACTCAAATAAAACTGACTGAGACTGACTGTAAACTGCTTCTATCTGGTAAAGGCAATTCTGTGACAGATACTAGATTCTAGAGATCAGTTCTAAAGAACAGTTCTACAGAACAATTCTAGATTCTAACTATGATGTCACGTTTACAAGACTGTGTGTAAATGGTGTATGTGTGATATATATATATATATATATATATATATATATATATATATATATATATATATATATATATACACTGCATATTGAAATGTCATTAATTAAGTACATTTTGAATACTAGGGGGGAAGAAAAACACTCACCGCATCCACACCAGAAGTAATATTTCAGTGGTGTGTATAAAGTGTTTTGATCACTACTGAGGTGTCCATCGGTTTAATCTACGGTGGCTCCAGCCTCTGTAGCTGTCCTATAAGCAGCACAAAAGACAAATAGGAGACAAACAGCTATGAGACAAACTGTCTTCACCAGGCTGAGGAGTATGTAGGAAGGAAATTACTTAGTTTTTGGTAATTGATTTTTTTTACATCAATCCAATGTAAAGTATGCCCTAGGGTTGAACATCTTTAAATATTCCATGGGGAAGTAAACTTTTTATGGGAATTATCTGGAATTTATGGGTAATTTCAGAGAATTGACAAGAAATAATAAATAACTTGATAACAAAACAACTAGAATCAAATGGATATAAAGGTTATTTGCTCAGGCTGTATTTAGTCATACACAGATAGAAACACAATATTTCACTATATCGTAAACATAATCAATCAATTAATCTGTCAAATGCATAACATTGCAATCTGCCCAGTGGTGAGTTAGCTAGCTAGCAAGTGAACGTACATACTTTGAAAATGTGAGACGACAGTGCAGTCTGTGTGCAAATATTGGGTTTAAAGTGAACAACTAATTTATAAAATAAATGTCGACAATAAAGAACGAATTGAAAAGAGAAAAGTCCACAATAAACATTAGCATGCTCAATCAAGCTAACATTACATCCCACATAGTAACAGCTAACGTTAGCTAGCAAAAACTAGCAGACGGTGTTACTTTGCTTTAGGCTACTGCTGGTTAGCTGAAATACTGTAAAATAAATAAAAAATGTATAGAAACTTACGTGAAAGCATGTAGTCCTCTGACTCAGACAGTGCAGTAATGTTGGTAGTGAGCTGGTCCTCACATGTGATGGATGAATGCACTGTGCATGCAGAGAGTTGTTCTTTTACTGAATTGAAACTGTGCAAAAAATCCACAATTTCCAGTCTAAATCTTCTGGGAATTTAACAGAAATGTTCTGACCCTTTGCAACTTTAGTAGGCCCACAGTGAACCCTGAAAGCACACCTGAAACACCTGAAATAATTCTACACTGTATGTTACCGTCTGTCTCACACACACACACACACACACACACACACACACACACACACACACACACACACACACACACACACACACACAAACACACAAAGCCCATTGAGGGCTTCTTACACCATCTAGATTCTATGGAATCATAATAGGGTCAAAAGTGTTTAAAAGTGATTGGTAGCTTTATGATATTTGGTAAACAAATAAAAAAGATTTGCACAAATAAGTTCCAATAAGTAAATGCACAAAGGTTTTAAGTTCAAAACAGGTTGTTTGTTATAAAAAAGGTTTGCAGTTTCACATCTATCTGTTTGTGTTTGAACTATGGAACTATCTATCACTAGTGTTTGTGGGTCAAAAAAGTTTAGATATAACTCAACTGTGAGAACTGTGTGAGTCTAAAGTTTAACCCTACAAATCAAATCTAAGAATTCAAAACAATAGTTGGCAAGTATTTTTCACTGCAACCGGCTGCAATCAAACTGGATCGGCATCAGTCATACCAGTTTCCAGCATATTTCTCAATTTCAAGACTTACCACAGTAAATGTCAACAACATGCACAGAATTATTGACATACTTTCACCTACAGGCAGAAGGCAGTATCGGTCACGAAAACTAACCTTATTATAAATAACTGTCATAGTATGGTATGCCATAAAAATGCCAAAAAGTCTTTGTACATAAAGCAATCAAAAAGTGTAAAAAAAGAAAGTGTAAAAAAAATGTCCAATGCCATAAAATAATGTAATAATAAAGTATTCCATTAAAGAACAATAATATAGTATGTCATAAATGTTAGATAAATGTCAGAAAAATGTATGTATAGCATAGAAATGTCATACAATGCATTAAAAAATGTCATGCAAGCATGCAATATTGCATGGCATAAACATTTCATCACATAGTACCTCATAAACAATGTCATCGTTTAGTATGCCATTGAACAATAACATCGTATTTAATAAAAATGTCATAGCATAATAAGCATTAACAAAATTAATAATACAGTGTATCAAATTATAATATATATCATAACAAATATAGTCTATCACAAAAACAACAAAATGTCTTTATAGATTGTACCACAAAAAAGGAACAAATTGTATATAGTGTGCAATAAAAAGAAATGTCATCTCATGTTATAACTTATGTCATAAAAGTTGTCTTGATATATAATATGTCGTTCATAATATTATTAAAAAGGTCATAGCATGGTAAGCCAGTCTCAAAATATTTAGAATATAATTCAAAGAAAAATTGACATAGTATCACATTCCATACAAATGTCATCAAAAGTTATTTAATGGTATCCCATTAAAAAAAACATATAAAGCATATCATAAACTTAATTGTTATTAAAAAGTGTTACTATAGTTTGCCATAAAAAAGGTCATAAAAAGTCATGGTATAATATGCAATAAAAAAATCATAATGATAATTAATAATGCCATAATATATTATGACATGAACACGTTTTGTATAAAAAATGTCATTAAATGGTGTGTTACGAAAAAAAGCAACAAGTGTCCTAATATAGTATGTCATCAAAAAGATCATAAAAATGTCATATTATAGTATGTCAAAAAAAGTCTATACAGTATCATGTGTCACAATATAGTATGGCATAAAAATGTAGCATAGTGTGTGATGAAAATGTCACAAAGAAAGCCATAGCATAGTATGCCATTAAAAGTTTCATAAAATATGTGATAGTATAATATGTGATTAAATATCATTAAAAATGCCATCGTATAGTATGACATAAAAATTGTCATAGAAAATGTCATAGTATTATATGCCATTACCAATTAAGAAAAAAGTCAAGGTAAAGTATGGCATATAAGGGGGTTGTATAAAATGTCAGAGTATATAGCATGCCATGAAAATGCATAAACAAATGTCATAGTATATTTTGCCATTAAAAAGTCATACTGAATAACAGTATAGTATAGTATGTAAAAAAAATGAAGTGAAGTTTGGGATGACATAAACAAATAATAATACAGTTTATCCTTAAAAATAGAATATGTCCTGATTTATTATGCCATAGAAAGTGTAATAAGATATGTCGTAATTTAGTATACCAAAGAAAGCATCATAAAATATGTCATAGTATAGTAGTATAGTATAGTCACAGCTTTGTATGCTGGAAAATATATATATTCGTGGTATATGTATCATATAAAAATGTCATGGTATATTGTGCCATAAAATGTCATATAATTTCATAGTATATAGTATGCCACAAAAACACAATAAATAACATAATAGAATTTCTTACAATTAATTGTATATGTTATAAAATGAAGTAAAAAAACATATCATTGTATAGTAAAAATAATAGTATGGAATGGCATGAAAAAATATAAATATAGTATGCCATATATGACAGAATAAGTTATTGTATAATATGCCATAAAACTGCCATAATACATGCCATGGTATAATATGAAAATGCCATAGTAAATGTCATACAAATTGTAACAGTAGAGTGTATAATAAAATGTTATTGTATAGAATGACGTGAAAAAATAATACATACTATACTATGACTTTTTTCGACATGTTATCCTTTGAACTTGAAATTATTTTTTCAGAACATTTTTCAACATACAGTATGACATTTTAAGGACTTTTTTGATATACTGTACTATGATTTTTTGACTTGTGACTATTTTGACAAGCTATATTATGACTTTTTTTTTACAATTTACTATGACTCTTTTCGACATACATTACTATGACTTTTTCATTATCTTAAGTCTTATTTTTTTCGACATACTATACAATAACATTTTTTGACATACTATACTACAGCTTATGAAGATTTTTTTCAACATACTATGACTTTTCCAAGAACTTCTTTCAACACACTCTACAATTACTTTTTTGGTATGCTATGACTTTCGTAAGAATTTTTTTTAAAGACTTTTTTGACACCGTATACTATGATTTACTATACTGTGACTGTCTTCATCCTACGTCCTTTGACTATGGGGCTCGTCTTTCTTCCATATGAACGAAGCGTAGCATAACACCCTCACACACACTTGTTTCTTGGACTGAGAGAAAAAAAAATACATTTCGGTTCAATCGGGACAAACTATGAAGAAAAACAATGTCAAGAACAGACATCAAGCTAGCTACAGGCTAGGCTAACATTATTTGCTTAATTACTCACCCACTTAATTGTGGAAGTAACTTGATATGTAACGGCACAACCTTTTTAACGTTTGTTGGTTGCTGTAGGTGAAAGTACGTCAACAACTCTGTCAACGTCTTAGACATTTATCTGTACATTTTATACACATTGTGAAAAATAGAGAACCCAGCAGGTAGATATGTCATCCAAGTTTTTACCTGAAGTCTATGGTTTTTACACATTCACATATTTGAATGTATTCATACAAAATGTTTTCACACGTTCAGATATAGTGATACACAGCTACAATACTGTTGACCCTATTTGATTCCATAGATTTCCTCCATGTAGATGAGAAAATCAGCTTCACAGATCTGAAACATCCTCATCCAGAATTTGTAACTTCTTGCTATATCATCTTTTGCTACTTACTTTTGGGACTAAAACACTCAGCACTTGTTAAAAAAGGGTTTTGATTAACAAAATAAAATTTACAAAAACGTCCCTTAGCAAATATTGTGCATAAAAGTGTGAATAATATGTGTGTTTGTCCAAGGTTTGACATGAGGGCTGTTTCCTGCTCTCTAAGTCCCTCTAGTGGACAAACCAAGAACAAGTGTTGAATTCCACTTGGTCTGTAATGTTTTAAATCATATCTTTGTTTTTGCACAGTGCAACTCTCCAACTTTGCTTCAACAATAGTTGTATTATGAAGCTACTGAGGACTGTAAGCATTGATCACAAATGCTGAGGATGCTCTTCCCTGTGCTGAGTAAGGAGGAGCGGAGCTGTGGTTTTGTGGCAGACAGCAGAGAGGCACATTACTTGCTGCATTAAGATATGCTTTGTTTGTATTATCTCCATTCTGAAATGAGCTTAATTGATTCTAATTTATTGGGTTATTGATCGGATCTGTTGCAGGAATGAAAAGCAAAGATGATACTCTAGTGGGGTGTTTTTGGCCCTTCAGTTGACCGGCCCTGAAAGTGCTTTATGTCTGATTTTGTTGACTGGGTCCTTGAATAGTAAAAATGTAGGTGTCAAGCAAAAGAATTGTATGTGTGTGCCAGTCTTTCTTAAGCATACGGTCTCTCTCTGTGTGCCTTATATTGTCTGTGGATGAGTGCATGTGCACAACGTGTCCCTGTTTCAGGACATATTTCCCCACATCCCTGCAAAAATATTTCATTACTGCAACAAAAGAAGCCCATTAACTGTACTGTAAGAACAGAGTTCAACTGCTGTCCCCCATATTCACCATGTTTGTCTGCTTTTCTGGCCGCTCTCCAGCTAATTTGATATAACAATGCTCGACAAAACCGCCTTGCGACTTTTTTTTAGGTGACAGAAAATTATCAATGATGCCACATGCACAGCTGAATGTCAACACCAACTTGACTTGTTTATGAAATATTAAAGCAGTGAATTATGGGCACCATGCAGAACTTAATGATGATCGGAGTCATTATAACTTCAGCATCCTTTGTTTTGGCTAATGATTAAATTCCACAACTACTGTATTCAATTTTAGAGATATAATGTGTTTTTCACGTCTTTTGTATGAGTTGGCTGGATTCTGTCGTCCATATTGGTACATTTTTGGAAAAAGAGATGATTTGTATAAGGATATTGTGTTATCATTAGCTGCCATGTCAGGGGGCTTAACATCTTTGCTCTGGAGCTGTCTTAAAGCAAAATCATTTTATTAGGAGATGATGTTTTTGTTAATATTATTTGTGGCATGAATAGATACAACAGAGTACCTACTATAAAATATTATAATACCAAATGTATGAAAATAGGCCATAATACGGTAGATTCTGATTTAGAAACTTTATTTTAATTGCATTTTGACATTTCTGTATTAAAAGTGGCAATTTATTTGTACGGCTGAATTTTTGTCCCAATGAAATAAAAATCTGAATCTAAAAAGTGTTAATGTCACAAGAAGGTGACTCATAGTCAGTGAAAGCATCACTTTATTGTAATATTTGTAGGGTACTTGGGGTACAACATGCACACATAATGGTGTAAAAAAAAGAAGATGTAAGTCCTCTTTACTCTGTTTACAACCTGGCACGACTTCTGACATTATCTCCCTCTTCTGTGTCACCAGGGTGTCGCCTCATCAATTATTGAACCAGTACTTCATGGTAATACATAATTTCTTATCAATTATTCATGATAATGTGTGTGTAGTTTACTTAATTGTGTTATTGACTATCAAAAGTAATTTCCTGAAAATCCTCAAGGACGTAAATTGAATCAGCCCAACTACTGGTAGTGTGCTCTGCGGTTAAGTATTCTCAATCTGATCAGCTGATCCTTTATTCAACGGTCATTCTAGTGAGGAGAGATATTCAAGAATAATACATCAACAAATGTATTGCCTTTGATAAACTATTGTGTGAAGAGCCCTGAGGTGATGAGAGATGATATTTTTGAATATGTAAATTCAACATTAATAAATAGCATATATCATGTTTAATGAGGTTTATTAAAAAAATGCTCAGAGAGAGGAGGAGAAAGAGGAAGAGGGTGAGCGTTCCTAAAAGTAAATAAATAATAAGCGTCACGATTGCTCTCCTCTCCCGGCTTTAAGGGAAACTGATAAATAATGTATCAGAACAGATGGCTGGAGCGCGAGGCAACAGGAGAGGAACATGAGCGACTACATCTTTAATTGTTTTAAAGAACATGTCACAACAGGACTGGTGTGGTTCCTGTCTGCTGGCACTACAGATGTGCTAACAGAGTGGACGGTACAACCACCGCTCTGTCTGTCTGTATGTACACATTTACACTAAAAATGGCTGATTAATATTAAAGTGCACTTTCACTTTAAAATCAGAAGAATGAGAGATTGTTTGAGCCCATTAATGACCTGATGGCATAAACATTATATTGCCAAAATCCTCACTGTCTTGCCATCAGTTCTACATTTACAGTTTACATGCATTAACATTAACAATGTAAGCATCTGTCCTCTTTATGAAAACGAGAGGAACTCTATCAGGATTTACTTAAATTCACATTATCAAATAGGATTTTGTTGCACACATGTTGTATCTATCTTAGTCCATCAAGTAGAGTCCAAGAGTTTGCGAAGACAGATATAGATCCAAAACCACACTTGTGCTTCTATGGGGATAACAAGGCCCCAAATATTCAGCATTTCTCACAAACAATAATAATTTACTGTCAAATAAATATTTAAATGTTTGCATCCATACATTGTGATATCAATAAAGTATTTCCCAGGCAGGTTTGTGGAGTCAGTCAGTAGTTGTGCTTAGTTGCTCATAGGACCAGCGTAGAGTAGTGTAGTAATAACAGGCACGATCACACAGATTTAGAGTATCAGTACATCCATGTTTATGTCCAGCGCTTCACTTTTTCTCCAGCGATTCCTTGGAGCAGTGAGGGTGTTTGTCAGGACTGCTGCCCAGGACTGGGATCTTGGTGGCCGGGCTGGGACTGGAGCTGTCTCCCCCTCTTCCCACACTGATGGGCACCTCCATGGCAGGACCCACTGTGGGCCTGACCATCCCGGCTGTGCCCATGCCAACTCCAGACAGGACTCCCACACCGGCACCGGGCCCGGTCGCCGCACTAAGCAGGTTGGCAGACTGCAGCACGGCCTCTGAGTGCTCACGGGCCTTCATGCGCAGGGCGGCCACGCTGGCTGTGCGGTTGCCCTGACAACCGTAGGGCGGTAGGAAGGACAAGCCCATGGGGTCAGAAACACAGCAGGAGCATAGGCCGTTACCTGAAAAATAACAAAAGGGGGACTTGTAGTGAGACTACTGAGAGCAAGTTTTTCATCATTACATCATCTTAATTAACATCTCTATTTGCCAATTGATGAGAATCATATTTACCTTTCAGTGTGGCGACCTGTGAGAGGGCCTGGGCGTAGGTGGCAGAGTTGAGGAGTGTGCCTGGTATACAAGACGGGAAGAACGGACCACTTGGACCCACTGTCCTGTTGATACTGGAGAAAACAGACATACTGTATGTTTTAATCTAGTGATAAGTAAAAAACAAATAGTTATATTAATAGCTGCTTTCTCTGTGGCTTTGATTGTTGCATAATCAATTGAATTGTGTTTATTAAGGACACCATGCAATCTACAGAAATGATCTTGATGGCTGCCAGTTTTGTGATGGCAGTTCTTGAAGGAAAGGATATTGCCTCTTATTTCTTTCCATCACCCACGTCTGCAAATCTGTTACCAATAAAATACCTTTTCACAACAAAAACAGCTAATCAATCTGTCTTGTCTCACCTCTGCTGCATCTCCAGTGGTTCTTTTTGCTTTCTGCTGTGGTCCACAGGGGACTGAGAGTTGATGCTGCGAGATGGAGGAGTGCCGTCATTCATCTGCTCTTTCCCTCCATCAGGGTCTGCGCTCCCTCGCTCCGTCTTCCTCCACTTTGCTCTGCGATTCTGAAACCAAACCTGCATGAAAAAAGAAAGGAAAGGGAAGACAATTAAATTAAATCACCAATTAAAACTAGAGAATGGCTGCATTTCCTGACACATTAGCAGTTTGCATCCATTTATTTAATTTATTGAATGCAGCTTTATATCCATGGCAAATTGAATCTTACCAAGTTCTTAATTTCTTTTGCATATTCTTTTTGCATATCACAGACAAACAAATGCAAACTTAAAGCATAGCTTACAGATGGTATTTTTCTATCTTGTTAACAGGTTTAGCAAAGTTAAA
This sequence comes from Cebidichthys violaceus, assembly GCF_023349555.1. Taxonomy (NCBI): domain Eukaryota; kingdom Metazoa; phylum Chordata; class Actinopteri; order Perciformes; family Stichaeidae; genus Cebidichthys; species Cebidichthys violaceus. The sequence goes on from NW_027176263.1 coordinate 6,896,487, forward strand.
CAAATGATCAATTTACTTTCAAGAGGTGTTTGAATGCATCATACTAGAGCGCTCTAATTTTCCACAGTCCACGACTTATCCCAAAAAAATCCCCCATCCACACAGCTGAGAACATATAAGTTGTGGTATCTTAATCGAATGAAGGTCACTGCCTATAACAACATTTAATTGAGCAATTTTTCATTATCATATTTTAATGACTTCCCACTGACAGTTGTGCTGCCCGAGAGAGAGGCAGCTATGATGAAGTCGTTTATTTCCCTATTTAGTGATTGTTTGACAACATCAGATTCGATTAGGACTTGGTTCTAGCAGGCATTAATCATGATGTGTGAATGGAGGTTAGAGTCGGTGTGCATGTGCTCTGCATCCCTCCTATTGTACTGGAGATGTCAACAGCCAAACAAAACACGTGCATTCATTCGGCATAAAGAAAGGACAACATTTTGGTGGCAGGACAACAATACAACCAATGGACTTATCTCACCCCTGCACCTTCCAGCTAGAAGTCGCGCCCCCCCCCCCCCCCCCCCCCCCCCCCCCCCACACACACACACACACACCCGTCTCTGAATGGGCTATAATTGCTCCATTAATCTCAATTTGCAGCGTGCTCTTAATGCGGGGGAGGCCCATTGACACTTTACAAAAAGGGGGGCAATAACACTACAACAGAAAGGAAATTTATTTTCTAATAATAATGTAAGTTTAATATCCCTGCATACTGCGGTGGATTCATGTTCAGATTTAATAATAGGAATGTGGTAATCGGATTAGGAGGGGAATAATTTGTTTACAATCCCTAATTTACAACGCTGGATTCCATTATCAACCCCGCCATTGGGTTTAAGCGATAGTAAGATGACCCTGGGGAACAAAAGGCAAACTATTATATTTCCCACAATTAGATCTGTGCGCACAACAAAACCCAAAAGCAAATCTGGAATGCGGGAAATTACATACAGGACACATAACTTAATTACATCTGGCCAAGTTTATAACTGCGCATATGTGCAGGGCAGGACCGGAATATAAATTGCCAAATTTAAGGTGCGTTTGTGTTTTTTTTGTTAGTGTGTGTTTGTGCTTTATAGTGTGTGTGTGTGTGTGTGTGTGTGTGTGTGTGTGTGTGTGTGTGTGTGTGTGTGTGTGTGTGTGTGTGTGTGTGTGTGAGAAAAATAGAGAGAGGGGGAGAGAGTTTTGGAGGCTTCAGGATTTGCCCTCTTTTAAAGCACATATCGTTTCCTGTCTGCGTAAATGGAAAAGGATCTGCATGGATGATGTATTCCTACCTTTGAGACGCGGACAAATTAGTGAGGAACATTATCGCTGGTTAATTATGAATGACCGATTAATCAAGCTAATCTAATATTCACCATTATGTTGATGTTATTAAAGTGCATCGCCGGAATGACAGAGTGGCTTAATTTACCCTCTCTTGCATGGTCAAACGTGCCCAGGACACATTACGTTGCTGCAGCCTACCTGCACCCTGGCCTCGGTCAGGTTGATCTTCATGGCCAGCTCCTCCCGAGTAAACACGTCAGGGTAGTGAGTCTGGGCAAAGACGGCCTCCAAAGCCTCCAGCTGTATGGACAAAAAACACCAGTTACACTTAAAATAAGTTTCTATTGATGCATTTCTACATTTCTAGTTGTTTAGGCTTTTCTTGTCTTCTAGTTTTCTCCTCCTTAACGATCGAAAATTAGGTCACATACATTTGATAGGGATAACAGACTAATAAAAGAAAAACGTAAAGTGGCCTAAAATAGGCGTAAATATTGTCCTAAAATCTAATTGGCTGCATGCATAAAGAGGGCAATTTACATATATGCGCAGGCATGATCTTCAAAAGGACATATTCATTTCTCGAGGTTTTCTAATATTGTATTTTTATTTTCATGTGTGTGAGGCACTGATAGATTTTTCTTTTAGGTTTTCATCGCTTCAAAGCAATTGTAAAAAGTCTTATTCTGTGTGTCCATTGTAGTTATCTGGAAAACACAACTTTCTGCCAAAGTCCTTCATTTTGAAGTGTTTTATTATTGTCCTACATTTAGTAGTGGTGCACTATGTCCGTTTGGCTTTAAGCAAAGTTTCATTTATTTCTTATCCTGGATATATTTGTTTTGGATGATAATTACCTGTTGCAAAGTAAATGTTGTTCTGTTTCTGCGCTGTTTTCTACGTAGAAATCCATCATCAAAATCAGCCGGGGCGTGGTTGCCAAAGCCACTTGAATTCACTGAAAAACAAAAGTTTATTGAAGAGAAATCAGTCACTTAAAATTCAATTCAGTTTCCAATTTCATGTTTGCATTTAAATCAATTCAGTAAATATGTTGAAAAATAAAACCTCCGTCTAAAGAGAAAAAAAACAAAAAACTATACATTTTGGCCAAAGCCGACAAGATCTCTGGCACATTATGTATTTCCATTAGTTGCATGAAACATTGATGTTGGGTGTCTGAGGGGAACCATGACGGACTAAGAGCCATGACACCCAACATCTGTGACCGGGACAAAACACCCCCTCTGCCCTGGGGCCAAACCACCAGCGCTTCTCACAAAAAACACCCAGCAGATTGATACAGCAGAGTGAAAATAAGACTTAACCCCTTTCATCCACCTTTACATTTGTGGAAAAGAGAAATTACTCGCGGATTTAGATTTGTATGGAGTTACTTTAAGTATCAAAGCCATTCAAGTTTACATTTTTAAAGATGTTTTCATAATGTTGTTGTAGTGATTACTAACTGTGGAGTATGACATATTTTAAGTCTCCCTTGCATAATAATAACGTTTTATTTTACAGACCTGTGTCTGTTTCATTATTAATTAAAGGTGATCATTTAAAAAAATTAAAAAATAAATAAAAAGAAAGCATCTACTCGGGCCTTTTATTCTCGGTCCTACAACAACAACAACAACGCACACTTTGTGCGCGCAAGAACGCAGCCTGAACATTACAAAAACTTTTTTAGACTCTGGCTATAAAGTAGCCATTATAAATAACTTGCAGCTGTATGAAATCAACAGAAAACGATTCTGTGAAAAATGCAAGAGAGGAAACTCACATGTGTTGGAGCGACAGCACTCTCCGTCCAGCTGAGGCGGACAGTGAAAGTAGAACATCCTGACGGGTCTCTGAGCTGCGAACCTGGACCTGGAACAGAGACAAAAGTTTCAACCCAAAGACTCGGATCGTCTGCAGCTATTACCGTGCGATTCAGTTCTGTGGTGGAAAAAAAATGAACACATTTAATCGTCCCAATAAGAGGTGGCGCCGTGCGGGACTTCGGTAGATTCAAAGTTGATGAGAGATAGCATCCTACCTGCAGTGAGGATGCTGATGTGAGTGACTTCCCGCTCTGGAGAGAAGTGGCTGCTGCACTCCACTGACTTTCTGTCTGGGAGTGTCCAGATCTCTCTCTCTCTCTCTCTCTCTCTCTCTCTCTCTCTCCTCCACACACACACACACACACACACACACACACACACACACACACACACACACACACACACACACACACACACACACACACACATCTCTCTCTCTCTCTCTCTCTCTCTCTTTCTCTCTCTCTATCTCTCTCTCTCTGTGTCTCTCTCTGGGAGTGTCCAGATGTCTCTATAACTGTATAACTGTCTACAGAGTGTTAAGGCTTTCAGCTAGTGTCGCAGAATCTCACGCCTAATTGGTCCTAATCGGATTATCACGGCTTTGTCTCTCTCACCCCCAACCCCTGGTGTGTGTGTGTGTGTGTGTGTGTGTGTGTGTGTGTGTGTGTGTGTGTGTGTGCGTGTGTCAGAGGAAGATAGAAAGAGCAAGAGAAAGAGGGAGAGAGGGGGAGATGTATACCCAGGGTGGTAAACGGCAGCTCTGCTATGGTGCCAAAAAATTCATCACAAGTGATTGTTATTCCAGAGTCAAGCATATTCCCTAACCATAAACATGCACACATACCCGCTGCACTTTTTATGTGGTTCTTTCATATATTAAAAAAAGGAGGATGACTGCTTTTGGGTTTTAGATTGACTGTCGGGTGGGTTAATTGCTCGTCAGGGTGTGTTAGGGGGTCCACTTTACAAGGGGTTGCGCATGTAGAACACTCACAAGGCCAAATTTTTGATTTTGTTCACAGCAAGGGGTCCTGCGATTTATTTCGCTTCCTCAGATAAATGATCTGCTGCGGGACCCTTTCAATTAGTTTTAAAGCGCATCGGGGACGGCAGAGAGCAGACGCCATGCGTCTCTGAGGTGGAGGCAAAATGAGGCTTCGAGAAGCAGCTGAAATTTAGAAGAGGAGTGCGGGATTGGACTAAACCACATAAAGTGCAGAAAATCCCTTCTAATGGCGCGTAATTGGTTCTGTAATATCATTACAGGCGGATAATGGCCAGTTACAGGGCCCCGCGCTATTAAGGGTTTCCCTGGCGTGCAGCGTTTATGTTATTAAAGGGGGAATATAATGATATTTTAGTTATTAAATGCGCGTAATTAATTTATGCACCACTGAAAATAAAGTTGTTATTATGACCTCAGTGAGGTGCGTGGAGAAAATTGAAATCAAATAACGGTTGATAACTTTATCCCAATATTTGGTCTAGACAACTCCGACGAGTGTGTGTGTGTGTGTGTGAGAGAGAGAGAGTGTGTGTGTGAGAGTGTTTGTGTGTTCATGTATACTTCCTGTCAGCGGCTTCCGTCCAGATGATGCTTAAGTGTCTTAATGAAATTACACTCGTTGGTTAGAAACAATTTTACAAGTTAACTTTCATTATGTACAGCGGGTTTTGAGTCCCATGTTTACATGATTTCTACAGCTGTCTTGTACCGGACTTTCAGGACCGTGGTCAGCTCCGCACAGCCACACGCAACTATAACTCACTGACGGTCTTTCAGTGCACTTAAACCACATTTTCAAACTAAATACATAAATCCATATCTACCACCATTATTCTGGTGAATATGGATTTACCACATAACTCATTTGTTTTGCTTGGTAATATTCAAGGGCTGATCATCTTTGAAGTACAATGATTTTTTTACATTGTTTCGTGCTAAGTCAATAGCCTTCCTTTACTCTAATCCTGTTCAAATAACCAAACATGGAAAAAGCAAGCAGTTACAGAGGTTTATTATCTACAATAAATACAAGGCTTTTACGTTACAAAATATGGCAGGTAAATTACTCTGCTTTTTGACAATATTTCCACAAATAGGAGATAGCTCATTTTAATTTTACTGAAGTCAGTAAGAAAAATCGTTCATTACAAAAACTACTAAAATCCGTGGAGATTTAGTCCTATTTACAAAATGACACACTACTCCCCTATTATATCTTATCGAAGCATATTACAAAATCTGACAAATGAAGCTGTCAAATCAAACACCACAACACATATCTCTGAGTAAACCATTAACACGGTTATACAGTTTTAACTTTCAGACAAATATCAAACAAGTGAATTCAAGTATAACCAGGACCATAACCTGGTTTGTGTTAACAAACACAAACCAGCTCACATTGCAACCGACTTTCCCTTCAAGATGTAGCTCAGATACCAGATAACATGATCTTACAGTTTATTGTACTGTAAAATATGTCAATATGGTCCTTTCATAACAAACCCATTTCAATCTAGTTTAATCAATGTATTTTTGTTGGACATACATTTCAATTTGACACAATATAACAAAAAGTAATATGTAAGATGTTCTAGAATTAAACTCTACAGATTCAAAGCTGACAAGTTCTCAAATATGCATCACAGTTCAGGCTTTCCTTCACTTTCATGTGTGCCTCCCTCAGCGGAAGTGCTCCTTCAGTCTCCACATGCCCTCCTGACCAGAAGTCCTCTGGAAGTCACAGATGCTCCTGAGCAGCTCTCTGAAGACAGGCGCCTGTTTCTCGGTCAGTCTTGGTTTGAAATACTCCAGCACTTCTTGGGTGGTGGCCTGTCCGTCCACATTTGCCTGGAAGGCTAAGAAGTTGCGTACATCCACCAACAGCTCGTCATGCTCAGTGGGTGGAGCTGGGGGGGAGCTGGTTCCTGGAGCTCCAGAGGCATCCTCCTCTTCTTCTGCTTCTTCTCTTTGGCCGGAGGGCATGCTGAGGTGATTACGGGCTTTAATCTTGGCCAGCAGGGAGGAGGAGGAGAGTGGGGCGGAGTTTAAGTCACTTTCTGCACCCTCCCCACTGAAGTGAGCTCCTAAACCAGGCTTCTTTGACACAGACTTCTTTACAATATCAGAATCCTAAAGAGAGAAACAGAGGAATTCACACAACATGGCATCACAAATGCAAAATAACATATCAATAATATGTGCATCTTTTCATAGTAACACTGCTGTTACCTTGCATTTGCTCAGAGTGGGGACAGACTGAGCAGAAGGTGCAACCAGGAGGGAATTATTCTTTTGTCCAAACCGTTTCCTGAGAGAGCAAACCAGGGGAAAATTGAGATGTGTGATTCACATGAGATTAGTGGAGCTCTGATCAACCCAAGTGTGTCAGTGTGAGACTGTGTACCTTGCAGGTGGAGGAGGGGGTCTACTGAAGGACAGCCTGCACTGCTGGCGAGAAACCTTCAGTGCTTTCAGGGCATCTTTGGCCACCCTGTTGGCTTCTGCCTCCACAAGAACATAGTCAGGGTTGGAGGACTCCATGATAGTGTCATGCTGCATCACACTGTGGATACCTGGAGATAAGATAAGATAAGAGTCAACAAAGAAGAGTATTTTTCGCAAGGCTTACGAAATAAACCATGTTTGGCTGATGGGGTTTGTGCACAAAAGGCCTACCAGATTTCTTGAAGAGCTTTGCCAAGACATAATCATCAGATTTCTTCTCTGTCTCATTGTCTTCACTCTCCTCTTTCTGAAAGGTTCCTTTCTTCACCAAGTGAGAAATGCGGTGGCCTTCACACCGAGAATCCTTGGAGTGTTTACGCTTCTTATGTTTGTATTTGCCCGAGGCGACTGAGTCGCAGTGCTTCCTCTTTTCCCTGCGTTTCTGTGGGCTACTCAGGGTCGAGTCTTTGTCTCTGAGCTGGTGAGATTTTGAGTATTTAACTACTGGCTTGGCTCCGGCCCAGTCTCTGTTGTTTTGTTCTGTGTGCTGTATATTTGCTGAAATATTTGGCTCTATAACCACGTTATTTTGGTTAGTGCATTGACGGTCTGTTTCATTCTGGTTTGCTGAAGAGTGTTTATGTATGTGACTGCCATGGTTCACCCTGTGTGATGGCATTGGCCTCGGAGGTTTCTTGGGTGCCTTGACATCAGAACCTGTACCTGTAGGACGATCAAAACAAAGCCTGCTGGTGAATTCTTCCAAACTAAGTCTATTTTCATACATTTGTCTCAGGGGGGCTTCAGATAACCGAATAATTCCACAATAAAATGTCTCTCTGGGAAGAACAAAATTAACAAACAACAAGAAAAATCTGCAGACCTGCAAATAGAGCACTGGTCTCTGTTCCCTGAGCTCCATCAGGGTCAGACAGTGTGAAGAGCTCATAGATGTCGTTAGACTTGAAGAACCGTCTTTGTTTGGGGTCTTTCAGAACACGGTTGGTCAGAAACTGTTTGAAGATTTGTCTGAATCCCAACAGATCAAATATAGAATTAGACACTTCTATGTAATTAGTTATTTTACCTCAGCAGGCAACCGTGATCATCTGTCACCATAGAGTAGTTTGGCTGATGGATGAGAAAATTAGTTAACTGCATTACTGTAGGTTTCAAAATAGAATCCCTTCAGGTCTTTTAACTTGCTTTTTTGAAGGCACTTTACAGACCCTAACCAAACAGAGCAACAGTTTAGAAGTCCTAGATTGGCCGTTTAATAATGCAGGAAAGCTTTTCAATTACTGAGACCTGGGATAGTGCAAGTAGTAATACAGCAGTGATGTGAGCAATTAGTCATGTCATTACCAATATTCACGAATGCGTGAAGTCAATGAAAAGATAAATAAAATGCAAGACTGCATGAGACATAGGCATAAAAGCCAGAGCAGGACTATTTTTGACCTCTTCTTAATTGATTTCCATCTTTGAATATCATAGGTATAAAGTGCTTATGGCCAAACATAAGAAGAAAAAC